>NW_006779129.1:1548599-1549866 GCF_000442215.2 Lipotes vexillifer | reverse complement strand
AGGGTGGGGGGGGGGGCGGGGAGGAAGCAAGGTGGCACTCGGGGGGTCTGGAGCCCTGGTGCCCTGCCCTTGGGACGCGGAGGCACAGAGGTGCCCAGGGTGGGGGCCTGTGGGGCGTGCAGGCAGCAGGCTGGCTGGGGCTCAGGGGAGGAGGGAGCGGGCAGCTCACCGATGCGGCCAGACTCGGTGATCTCGTTGAGGGCCCGGAGCAGGTCGCCCCCCAGCTTTTTGACGTTGATGAGGTCGTCCAGCATGGAGTAGGAGAGGTCCATCAGGTAGTACAGGTCGATGGGGTAGCCCTTGGCCCGCTGGAAGGTCACGTTGAACACAGCCGCCTGACCTGCGGGATTTGGGAATCACGGGAGAGTGAACGCCACCTCATCTAGTGGGGCTCGGGGGGGGCACTGGTGCCCCCTGCAGGCCTCAGGACCCTCATGATCCCCACTCTCTGAGGCCTGCAGGTAAGATGCAGGGCGCCTACTCAGATTTGAATTTCAGGTAAAGAGCACATTCCCAAATAGAAGACTATTTGGGCACAGAGATGCTGAAAAGTGTTGGTTGTTTATCTGGCATTGTTGAAATTCAGATCCACCTGGATCTCCCTTGATCTCCCCGGCGAGGCCTTCTCTACCACCAGCCAGCAAGCAGATCCGTCCCGTCCCAGCAAGGGCTCCCTGGCCATCCTGGGGATATCCCCCTTCCTCAATCACATCCCGCTGGCTTCTGCGCTTTGCCATCTTAATCACCACCTGTACCTGTAATTACTTGTCTGTCTGTCAATACGAATAGCCTGTGTCCCCAGCTCCCAGGACGGTGCCTAGCACACAGCTGGTGCTGGACAAAGACGTGAGGAATCAAGCTCCGAACCGAGTCCCCTCTGCCTGGCCCACCTTCCAGCACCAGCTCCCACGTGTGGCCGCCCCAGCCCTGCCCAGGCCCGCCCGCCACATCCCCCGCTGCTCCACCATGCCGCCTTCCTGAAGGGCGTTTCTCGGAGCGCTAACAGGGAGCTATGTCCTGAACCTGGGTCCGTGGTCAAGTCAGGTGGGCAGCACTGATTTAAATGGTTACTGGGGTTCCTTGGCTGCAGGACTTGTCAGAGCCTTTACTTTGCCAAGAGTACCTGGCCTTCTGAGAGTGGGACAAATGAGTGCTTTCCAGATGGTTTGTTCTCCCTTGTAAAAAAGACACAGAACTCAGGGTTAAAAGAGGGACTAGGGGGGTTCCCTGGTGGCGCAGTGGTTGAGAGTCCGCCTGCCGATGCAGG
>NW_006779129.1:1526647-1548434 GCF_000442215.2 Lipotes vexillifer | reverse complement strand
AAAAAAAAAAAAAAAAAGAGAGAGACTAGCCCCCAGCCGCAGACGGGGTTCTTGGGGGCACCCTCCCTGGGGCAGAGAGAAGAGCTCAGACTGGTTCCCAGCAGTCCCAGGGCCTCGCCCAGCCCACCTGGCTGTCTGACCTGGACACATGGGATACGCGGCCATCAGGGGCTGGCTCACCCCCAGCCGAGGCCAAGCCTACCTGGTCTCAGGTAGAGCGTCACTTTCTGTGGGGACAGCTGCTTCTGGCCCCCCACCTGGTCCTCCTGGGTCGTGGCGTGGCTCCTGGGGTCCACGATGTCATCTGTCGCGCAGCCCTTTGACAGCAGCTGCTCCCGCGTGTCACAGCGAGTGGAGTCAGGCTCCCCTTGCCCCGTGAAGTTCTGGGGGAGCCAGGGGTCAGGGGTCAGGGGCAGAGAAAAGATGGGAGCCCACACTGTGGGTGCTGTGCGATGCCGACCCCCTCATCTGCACCAGATTCAGGTCAGGAGTCCCGGTGGCAGCGGGACGAGGCAGGGGCTGGGCGGCCTCCAGAGGGCCTCTTCACGAGGCTCCGCATCCCAGGAGAGCCCGCGAGCGGGCAGAGGCGACTCAGGAACCAACGGCTCCAGCCCCAGGTGGAGCCACGGGGACTCTGCGCGGCCCACGGAGCACGTGGCCCAGGGTTTTCAGGCCCTTGGGCAGCGTCAGCAGCACCGGGCGAAGGAGGGAGTGGTTACCTCCCAAGGGGACGCGAGCGCCCCCTCTTGGCCCACGTGTTGGCCCCCAGGCACCACGCGGATCCAGAATACAGGCCAGGGCTCTGGGCCAGGCAGCTCAGAAGGAAACAGGCCGGAGGGGAGCGTGGGGGTCCTGGGTCTTCCCAGGGTCTTCCCTCGTGACCACTGTGCCCCCACGAAGGCCCCCTGGATGTGGACACGGCAGGGAGGGCCGCATTCGGAGGGTCCTGCCCTCGGCTTCCTCCGGCATGCCTACTCATCCATCACGATCTAACTCAAGTGCCATTGCTCACGTGAAATCTTCTTTGATCCTTCTAACAATTAATTCTTTGTGCCACCTTAGGCATAACCCTATTTCATCACATATTACTCTGTATTTAAACAATTTTTATTTCTGTCTTCCCCATAAACCTCTGAATTTATCAAATGTAGAACTTGTTTTTTTACACAGATCCCGCCGGCAGGAGACCAGGCAGGTGCAGGGGGCGTGCCCAGCGCCGGGGCGGGGCCAGCAGGGGGGCGGTGCTTCCTGAGCTGCTCCTGAACTGTCCTCGCTTTTGGAACCCTATTAATGCTTTAAGTACTCAGAAAGAAAATTCACAGGAATGGAGAGGGAAGAAACCCCTAAAAACAACTGAACCCGACTGCATTTCAAATGCATACGATAAACTCAGGAAAGGGAAGGGAGAAATTCAACTTAAGGACGGACTTTTTAAGCCGGTACTATGACCGCACCCCAACGAGAGGAGACAACACAGACCACACCCGATGTCCCCCTGCAGTGCTGTGGGTAGCAACTCTGCAACCACTTTCTGTGAATCGTAGGATTAAGAAAATGGGGAAGTGTATTGCAGATGCTGGGAGCCTGGCTTCTCATGAAGGGGAACCAGGAACCCTCAGAGAAATGTCGGAGTCCCTAGTGGGGGCGAGGAAAGTGCAGACGGGCCTGGAGCTCTGCCGATCCCAGAGAGTAAGAGAGCTCAGGAAGTGATGCTGGGGCGTGCTAACAGGACACAGGGCCAGCCTGGGGGCTCCCAAAGTCCAAACGGGGAACAATTCGAGATTCAAAATGGCAAAATGAAAGTGATAGCTTATAAGCTACCGAATAAAATAAACATCTACGGGTTTACACCGATGAGAGAGACAGAGAGAGGGAGATTGGGGGAAGGAAAAATTCCTCCTTACATTAGCAGCCATTAGAAGGAGTAATGAACAGGAATGTCACCATTTTGCAACCATCCCAGTGAGAACTGATTCAGGCACCCAACACCAACAGATGCTCAAGTTAGTGGGTGTAAAGCCTGATGGGAAGCAGACTATTTCCTGGCCTCGGAGTATCTCCCCACAAATTACTTACTATTGCAAAAGGGAAATAGTAACGTCATAGGTGGAGAGCCTGGCAGACGCCACCTCAGCTGAGTGGTCCAGGCTGCATCCCCAGTATCAGGACGAAGTGACAACAGGAGCCCAGCATGGGGTTCCTGCCAAAAACGCACACCCTGGGCTGAATCAGAGGGAAGGCCAGACAAACCCATATGAGGGGCATTCTGCAAAACTGCTGTCGCGATCTCCTCAGAAATGTCAAGGATGTGAAAGACAAAGAAAGCTGACGAATGTTCCAGATTCCAGGAGATAAAGAGACATTTGAATGCAATGTGTGGTGCTGGATTATAATATTGACCAGTGGGGTGGGTGTGGAGTGTGTGGGGGGGGATGATATCAAAGACATTATTGGAACAATTGGCAAAATTTGCACAAGGTGTGTAAATTTGATCAGAGTAAAGTACCATGTTAAATTTCCAATCTTTGATAAATGCATTGTGGTTTTGTAAGTGAGTACCTTGTTCTCAGCAAAGTCCCTGGAAATATTAAGGGATTGTGTCTGCAACCTACCCTCAAACAACTGAGGAAAAAAAATAATATGTGTGCATGTGTGTGTTTCCAAACAGACCTGTGGTGTCAGAACCTCAGGGACCCCCATGAGGAGGGCGTGGTCAGCATCTGGGGGTCCCTAGGGAAGGGGTCCTCCCCAGGAGGAGTTGGAGCTACCCCACGTCCCGGCCGTCTTGGGCCTTTGCCTTTCTTCCCAGAGGGTCTCACAAGTAAAATATGAAGTAACTAAGGACAACAGAGAGTTAGGTTTCCAGCAGGAAACTTCCCCAGTCCTCCGTGTTCTGGGAGCGGACAGCGGGGCACACGGGCGGGTGGCAGCAGCTGCCTTCCTGCCGCAAGCATCTCTGTCTTGTCTCTGGCCAGGGCTCCTGCCTCTGGGGCTCGGGCTGCACCTGTCCAGACCCAGCGGTTTCACTCTCCGATCCGCTCCTGCCAGGCTGCCCGGGGACACGCTGAGTCTGCCTGTCTGTCCCTCTGACAGCACTGTGTCCCTGGGCTGTTTCTGCCCCACTAGAAAGCAGAGTGGTGAAGCTCCCGGAGGCCAGCAGTTTCAGAGGAGGAAAAGAGGGTCCAGCCCAGGAGGAGGGAAGGGGGGAAGGGCAGGCCAGGCGTGAGGCCCCTCCCGGTGGCTGACAGCATTCAGTGAGGCTCTTACCAGCTTCTGGCACCAGGCGCAGCCAGGCCCTGACTCGATGCAGTCCCGGCAGGTGCTGACCTTGTACTTGGTGCACTCCTGGGACAGGACTAGGGGAGAGGAGACAGGCTGGTGGGCGTAGCCTGTGGCAGGCACTGGCCGACCCCCCACAGAGACAGCAGGCCCTCCAGGGAGAGCGACAACGGACCACCGGGGGTGTGAATGGGGGCGGTGGAGAAGAAAGGGCAGCAGCAGGACCAGGAGGGAGGGCGGAGACCAGGGCCCCAGGGGAAGTGGCCTCCAGGAGGGTGGGCCCCACGGTGGGCCGGTGGGCGGGGGAACGGAGGAGGGCGGCAGAGCAGGGCCCTTCCTGAGCCTCCACCAGGGGACTTGGGGGCAGGAGGGTGCCAGGGCGGGTCCCATTCCTCCCATGAGGAGCTACCCCCGCGGGACTCACCAGACCGGAGGGCGAGCAGGCCCCCTAGGAGCAGCAGCTGGGGGCGCTGGCGCAGCATGTCCTGTGGAGGGGAGGGGGCGGTGACTGGGCCTGGGCCCCCAGACCCTGGGCCTAGAGACGCAGCGCTGGGCAGGCCGTCCCTGCTGCTGAGGGGTGCTCAGCGCAGGGGCGTAGCCAGCATGGGTCAGTCTCCCCGACCCCCCTCAATGGGGCTGTGCTGGCCAGCGGGAGAGGAGGGCTGAGTGGGGCTGCGTGCGCTCCGCACAGCTGAGCCCCCAGCCCCCGAGGACCAGCAGGGAGTGGGCCTCCTGACAGTGACACACGCACACATGCTCACACGTACACACTCACCACGCGTGTGCGCACACACGCGCGCCCAAGGTGCCGCGCGCTCCGGGTCAGGGCCCCACGTGGCCTTCGTGGCCCCGAGTCCTCAGTGAATTGAGCTGAGCTTGGAGCAGAGACTCGGCCGGCCCAGGCCTCCTGGGAGGAGGGTGAACCAGGACTTGGAAGAGAAGCCAACTCTGAGCACCTACCGGCGCCAGGACTGTGCCAGCTGCCCGCTGGGCGAGGATGTGTAATCGGGGCAGGACATCTGGGGCCTGCCTGGGACAGACCCCTCCCCCCACATCCTCTGCCTGCCTCTTGTCAGTAGAAAAGCTTAGTCTCCCAGGCCTCCCCTGAGTCACAAAAGCCTGGCTGGAGAATTAACGATTGAAAGGATGTGAACACGTCGTGACAGAAGTGGCAGTTGGGCCAGGAGAACTGGTAAGAATTTAAACAGCAAATCAGCCATACCGCAGTCACAGAATCTTTAGTTCCTCCTTGAAGTACCTAGATAAGGAGCGAATGGTATCTGATGCACATATCCTACGTTTTACAGATGCTAAAACCCCTACCAAATGGAAGAGGTTAATTGCACAATGACCATGAGCATATGCAGCCCCCAGACCTCCTGGAGCCTAAGGATTGATAATGTGAACCTCTGTGACCCCGCCTTGGTATCTCACCATCAGCCAATCAAAGAACTGTGCACGAGCTGATCACATACCCTGCGACCCCCCTCCCTCACCTGGCCTTTCAAAACGCTTTGCCGAAACCCTTTGGGGGGCTCGGGGTTTTCTGGGCCTGAGCTACCCGTCTCCTTGCTCGGCCCTGCAATAAACCTTTCTCTGCTCCAAACTCCGCTGTTTCGGTTTGTTTGGCCTCACCGTGCATCAGGCGCTCGAACTTGGGCTGTCTGACAACAGTAGGGCCCGCAGAGCCATCACCTGCTGTGCCGGGCCTGGGGCAAGGCGTGGACAGGGTGTTGGGCCACCGCCGGCTGGGGCCCTGAGGCTCCCAGAGGCAAGAGCGTGCGCGCGGCCTGGAGGCCTGGCACTGGGGCTCCGGGTCTCAGAGGTGGAAACAGCACCTTCAAACCCGCTGCGCAGGGGCCAGCGGGGCAGCTCCACCCTCCCCCGGAAGTGCCCCAAGGGACCCAGGCTGGGCCCAAAGCAGCAAACGTCCTCCAGGCCAGCTCCCCGCAGGGCTGGCAGCGCTTCGTGGGCCCGCGAGCCCCCACGTGTGAGAACCTGTACGGCTGCTGCCTTTTAATCTGACGCCAAGAGAGCGGAGAGGGTGCTGAGCTGCCAGCAAACCAGAGGCAGCAGGCTGGAAGGGGGGGTATTTCATCCGAAACCAGGGTCAACAGGCTTCCCTGAATACCCGCAAACGCCAGCTGCTCTCCCCAGCACACTGCTTGACAGTGCTGGGCTGCCACGGTGGACTCAGGGTCCCAAATCTGGGCCGGCAGATGCTCCAACCCAAGGTCCACTTGTGTCGAAGACCATGTGGGCCCTGCCGTGGTGGCCTCTGCCGTGGCCTGTGGGCTCTGGGGGCACCTGGAGGTGGGTCCTGCCCTCGCCTCTGCTCTCCCATAACCCCTGCATGTGTACCAGGGGCTCTGGGGTGGAGGAGCGTCCCAGGGGGTCCCATGGGAGGACCCAGTGCTTAGAGGTCCCGCCCAGACCCACTCTCCGGTCTTTTGGGGGTGACCCCGCACCCCGGTCCCCACCAAGCTTGCAATCAGGAGCTAGAAGTGTCATAACAGAACACACTCCTTCCCTTTTCTTTCCTGTTCGGGTCAAAAGCAGAACTTACGCCCTGCTCTGGCTTCCGGGGTCACAGAGCGGGAGCTGGGAAGGTGCTTTCGGTTTACTCCACACCCACCCACTTGTGAAAGCCCCGTGTTGCCCCAGAGCCCTCTGGGTCCCTAACATTCCACAGCCGGACGCCCCGCGAGGCCCGCGCGTGCTCACTAACCCCCCGGCTGACCTGGGTGCCGCCGGGCCCAGTCGGCCTCAGGATAGCACCCCACTTCAGAGGCAGAGGCTGCTCCCAGTAGAGGTCGGGGAGCCCCCGCCCCAGGCGCCCCAGCTGTGCACGTAGCCAGCGGGGGGGGGGAAGTCCCGCCAGGGATGGGGAAGGCCCTCCAAAAGCAGCTCGACGCCCTTTCCTGTGGCCACGGACCCCAAATAGTCACAGCAACCAGCAGGCAAACCCCGGCCCTCGCCTGCGGAAACCAGGGCCCCGGCAGCGGCAGGATGCAGACCCGGTGCCGCTCACAGCTGAGGCACCCTCCCACGCGGTGGGGAGAGCACCTTGGTTATAGCAAGAAGACCCACAGGCCATGGGAGGGGTGTCGCCGCTCTCTCTTCCCCCTTAAGCACTGGGACTCCCGCCGTGCCCGGCTCTGGCCCAGCCCCAGTGCCCACAGCCCCTCGGGGGCAGGACGCAGTGGCTCTGGGAGCTCGGAGCGCGGAGCCTGCAGCCAGCCCTCCTCTCGGCCCCGGGCAGGGGTGCCAGTGGACATGCCCGGCGGCCAGGACTGGCCATCAGAAGCCCCGATGCCGCAACCATCATGGCGGGGCCTCATAGACCGAGGCCTCCTCTGGGTGTTGTCCTGGGGCCCGGCCCCCTGGACAGCGCAGGGCAGTGCCCGTGCCCGGGTCCCCGGCTGCCCCAGCAGCGTACTCTGCCTCGGCTCCCTCTGCGTGCCTGGAACGGCTTGCGGGCCTGGTCCCGCTCTGGGGGAGGGCAGGCTCGGGCCGCCCTCGTGAATGTGAGGCCCCGACTCGGCTGGGACAGCTGGTCCAAGAGCAGGGAGGAGGGCGCGGGCTCCAGCTGGGCCACCCGAGCCCAGACCTGCGGCACCCTCCCTGCCACCCCGATGGCCCCGAGGCTGCACTCTCCCCAGATCTAAGGGCAGCCCCGCCCCAGGACTCAAGGTGCAAAACCCCAAGTCGAGGTAGCTTGAGAAACCCAAGGCCCCACGGGCCTGTGAGGACATTGCGTCAGAGCTACGCTTGAGCTCGACCCTGCCCGGCAGGGGGCCGCTGGTGCTACGGAGTGCGACTGCAGGAAGTGGCACATCCCCGTGGACCCCGGGCACCCTGAGGATCACCCTTCATGATGAATAAAGCTCTGAGCATCGGGGTCCGTCAGGGAACACCAGAAGAAAAATAGGATATATTCCTCCCAAATCCCACGCACTCCGCAAAAGCCCATAGTCCCTATTTGGTAAAAGACAGAAGAGAAAGAGGAAACATCAAAAAAGAAAGAAAAGTTTAAGAGGCAGAGGGAGGCCCCACGTCCGAGGCAGAGTAAGCTGCTGTCAGATCAGGCTTGCTGTCAAAGATGAAAGCTTTGCCAAAGTGCAGACCCTCAGACAAGGCCCTGCGGGGCCCCAGGACTCACCGAGCGTCAGGACTTTGCGTCAGAGCCCGCCCTTGACCGTTCAAGGTCAGACCATAAACCACCTGGTGCTGGTTTCCAAGAGGCATGGCCAGCAAGTGACAAGCAACAGAGATGCTGTCAGGAAAAGGTTACAAGAGGGGAAGGCAGGGGTGCGGTATTCATCCCAGGAGCTGAGGGTTCAAGGCTGCTTCATGCAGAAAAAGGCCAGGGTTGATAATGGATCTAAAATAGGCATCAACCTTTTTAAACCAAAAGACAAAGTTAGGATGTGGTCGTTTCTGCTTTATGTAAAGACAAAAAAGAATTGGACAGAAGCGGATTCCAGTGGGGGCTGGAACCCCTCCCCCCACCCCCACCCCTGCCCCAGGTCATGGAGTTGCCAGACAGATCAGAAGACGAGCGCAGAGCGGGTTGAGGAGGATGCCACCCACGTATTCTCTGAACCCACACATTCTCGGCCCCAGGAGAATCCACTGCATGTGTTCATCACTGCTCTGTTCACCACCCGTGAAGGCTGATGGCATAAATTTTAAGGGCCGCAGTTTCTGACCAAATGGAATAAAATGAGACCGCCCCCCAACACACACATATTAATTAGAACCTTTAAAACACTCTGCTCAATATCCCTTAAGTCCAAGAGGAAATCAAATTTATATGTACAGACATTTCAGAAAAGAGACAGCACAACTTTCTCTGTTCGACGGGTCCCCGATGGAGAGAGAAGCCCGAGGCCCTAAATGCTTTTCTGCCTGAGGGAAGGGAATGATCATAAACGTGCAGGATGGAAAGTTCAGACGTGAGAGGAAGAGCCACAAAGCTCAGGAAATAAGGGAAGGGAGGTGGGAAATACACAGACAACAGAAAAAGTCGATGAATCCGAAAACAAACCAAAAAGCTAAAATTGATAAATACATCGAAAATCGTTTCTTTGGAAAAAGCAATAAAATGGGTCATCTGGAAGAGACCATGTATGGCAGTCGCCAGGGAGCTTAGGAAAGGAAGAGGCAAGGCAGCAGTGAGCTGTGCACTGGCCCGTAAAATGCATCCAGAAGCTTCGGGGACAGAGTCGGTGTGACTCTGGCCCTCGGGCCGGTGGCCGGGGGGAGGGAAGTGAACAGCGGCCTCCGGCCTCAAAGGCACCAGGCAGAGCACGTTCCTGGGAAGGCACGCGCCGTGGCAGTGCCCCCTCACACCACGGGACCCGTGAACCCAGGTTTAGCAAATAGAAATGATGAAAGCAACAGAAGAACGTGTATCTCAGAGTAAAGGACACTGAGTGTAAAAACTAAGGGAGAAAATACCAAGAAGATAGACTCAGACACGCTTGGTGGTCCAGTGGCTAAGACTCTGCGCTCCCAATGGAGGGGGCCTGGGCTTGATCCCTGGTCAGGGAACTAGATCCTGCATGCATGCCGCAACTAAGACCCAGTGCAGCCAAATAAATAAATATCAAAAAAAAAAAAAAAAAAAAGAAGATAGACTCTAAGATGAAAACTCTAATTCGAAAAGATACATGCACCCCAGTGTTCTCAGCAGCAGTATTCACAATAGCCAAGACATGGAAGCAACCTAAGTGTCCATCAACAGAGGAATGCATAAGGAAGACGTGGTGCCTATATACAATGGAACACTACTCAGCCATAAAAAAAGAATGAAATAATGCCACTTGCAGCAACATGGATGGACCTAGAAATTATTACACGAAGTGAAGTAAGTCAGACAAAGAAAGACAAATAGCGTGTGATGTCACTTATATGTGGAATCTAAAAATTGATACAAATGAACTAATTTACAAAACAGAAACAGACTCACAGACATAGAAAACAAATTTATGGTTTAAAAGGGAAAAGGGGGGAGGGGTAAATTAGGAGTTTGGGATTAACATACACACACTATTCTGTATAAAACAGATGAACAACAAGGACCTACTGTATAGCACAGGGAACTATATTCAATATCTGTAATAACCTATAATGGAAAAGAAACTGAAAAAGAATATATACATATGAAACGGAATCATTTTGCTGTACACCTGAAATATGGTAAATCAACTACACTTGAATAAATTAAATAAGTAAAAAGAAGACAGGCTCTAAAAACAAATTTTGTACAAAAAAAATTGAATAGATGAAAATATTTGGTATCTGTCTCATGCAGAAGGTGAATGGTAATCTTTGTGTCCAAGGAGATTTTAGAAATAATAACAAAAAGGCAAATACCCCATAGAAAAGGATCTTGTGAACAGATAATTCACAAAAGAAGAAATGCAGCTTGTTACCAAACATTTGGAAAGGTTGCTCTGGCTGATAAGTGGGTATTGTAATCAAAATATCTAGATTCCTGGTCTAGCTGTCAAAGTGGACACTGTTTTTAACATCCGTGAGGCCCACCCAGTGGAACCTACATGGCATGAAAATGTGTGAACGGCTGCTCGCAGCTCAATTTTTACAATCAAAAGTCGCTGAGCGGGAAAACAATAAATGTAAATAACCAAAATAGGCCATGTTTCTTCTGTGTGGTGGCATTATAAGTATTTTCAATTTTCTTCATTATTCTGGTTTGTATTTTCCAAACCTTCTACAATAAACATATATAATGATTTTTTAAAAAATTCATACATTTAAGAAAATCTGAATATCGTGGTGGTTGAGGAATTGCTTGGAAATGTCTCCAGATTCCTAAAGCGGTCAGTTTCTCTGTTCCCACTGCGGACGCTTCTGAGGACAGTGACCCCCTGCTGGGACGTCTGCTCATAGCTCGTTCGCTCACTCATTCATTCACTGAACAAGCGCTGCCTGTCTGGCCCTTGGGCACTGCTCTCCTGGATTCTAGGATTCTGACCTCTGCCAAGACCTTAGGGCACCTCCCAGATTCCCATCACACCCGAAAGCCCCACTGCTGCCGACACCAACGCATGGCCACACCCATACTATTTAAAAATGAACTGGTGGGTTTTCATCACTAGGTGTTCAGCAAGGGCCTCCAGACCACCGTTGGATGCTTCCAACTTGCAACCAATTGTAAAGCATTTGTTTTGTCTTTTGTAACCATATACAAATAAAAATATGTTTACAAAGAAAGTAAATTGGTGGAAGCATGGCTCCCGAGGGGCTGCCTTTCTGTGCACCCCCAGCCCCTGGAGTACTGTGAGAGAACGCGTGCCCCATGCCCACGGAGGCCCGTCAGGCAGGAGCCCTGGCTCGCTGAGGTCTCGTCCGTCAAGGAGGCTGACCTCAGCCCCTGACCTTAGCTCCTCAGCCAGCAGGGAACCCTTCCAACTACTTCTGGCTGCAGCCCAGGGTGTGACACACCCGGACGACCTTCCCTCCGGAAGCTTCCAGAGCAGCGGAATCAAGCCACATGGGTGCGGAGGCCTCTGCATCTCAGACTGGCCAGGTCTGAGCATCCGAGGGGCCTGACCCCACACCTGCCAATGGGAAAGGGGCCGTGGCTTGCTCTGTGACGACGCCTGGGCAGGGGGCAGTGGCTGTGCAAGGCTGGGCCACAGCGCTGGGGACCACGGCAGACATGGTCAGTCCTCAAGGGAGCCTCAGCTAGTGGGCGGCGGTCCCTGCCTGGACAGCCACTCAGGACCCCAGATCCCAGAGGACCAGGGCAGGGCACTGCCCACGGCAGCCACCCTGCTGGCCTGGCTATACTCTGCACTCACAGCCTCGATTCGCCCGCAGCTGCCCTGGGGGCGGACCAAACCTGCTGCCTGTTCCTAGGGAGGGCTCTGAGAGGGTCAGCCCCTCAGCCACACAGCCAGGACAGACACCAGGACGGGGGTCCACGTCACCCTGACCCCAGGGCTGACACGCTCAAGTCTGCGCCCAGCTGCCGAGTGAGTGTGGACAGGTGACTTCCCCTTCCGGACCTCAGTTTCCTTCCTTGTCACATGCTGTGACGGTGAATTTCACGTGCCAACTCCACTGGGCCGTGGTACCCAGAGGTTTGCTCAAACCCTGGTCTGGATGTGGATGTTTGCTGCAAAGGTGTTTCTAGATGAGCTCAACATTACGTACATGGACTCTGAGGAAAGCACATGGCCCTCCATGATGTGGGCGGGCCTCATCCAACCAGTCGAAGGCCTTAAAGGAAAGACTGATGTCCCCCAAGGAGGGGAGACCTCTGCCTCCAGACGGCCTTGGGCTCAAGCTGCAATGTCACCTCTCCTCTGGGTCTCCAGCCCGCCCTGCAGATTTGGGGTTTGTCAGCCTCCACAATCGTACAAGCCCCAAAATAAATCTCTGCCTGCACACACACGCACACGCACACGGGCACACATCCTATTGGTTCTGTCTCTCTGGGGAGCCCGCACTACTGCAGACCCCAACATGAGCACCCCAGGTTCAGGGTTTTTCAACACCACTTCGAGGTGAGCGGGCAGAGCCGTGCTTTCCTGCTCCGTGTGTTTCAGAGGCAGTGAGGGTACCGGGCTCCTGTTTCTCTCCACCGCCATCAGAGCCCTGCGGTGGTGGCACCCCACCCCCTGGGCTGCGTGGGGTGCTGTGCTGAGCAGAGACCGTGCCAGGGCTCACACGGAAGCCACAGGGTCTGCTGGCTCCCAGGCAACCCTGGCCCTGCTGCTCGACTGCTGGGAGGGTGAGCCGCCCGGACACCCCTGGCTTTTGGTGGCGGGGGACCTTGGAACCAGGCAGGAAGGCCTGCCCGGTCA
This sequence comes from Lipotes vexillifer, assembly GCF_000442215.2. Lineage (NCBI taxonomy): Eukaryota > Metazoa > Chordata > Mammalia > Artiodactyla > Lipotidae > Lipotes > Lipotes vexillifer. Next base: position 1,536,315 of record NW_006779129.1, on the reverse strand, counting down.
CAGGCTGGCAGCTCGGGGACTTGACTGCACCTGCCATGTCACCAAGACACCCACTCGTCAGCGGTGGGAGAGACTGGAAACCCCTGGACTGGAAGCCCACGGAGGACTCCCCTCTACATGGCCTACCCTGTCCAGGAGCGGGAAGGCAGGGGCTCTTTCTGAGCAGTCTGGAGACCCCGCACACTGCTACAGCTGAACGTGGACTCCACCAGCCTGACAGGGGACAGGGGACGGGGCCCCAGCAGCCAGGCAGGTGACGCGTGGCAGTACGGCTCTGACAGGTGGGTCTCGGCATCCCGGGGCCCATGGGACTCGGCACCTTCCCCCGCCAGCCGCGTTCTCCCTGGGGGCCTCAGCGCCCCCATCGGGCCTCAGCTCCCCGCTCGGGCAGGTCTGGGTGATGACAGAACCGACACCCCATTTTAGGTCCAGTTTGTGCAGAGGGAAACGGACAGTGACCACACTAGCATCCCAGCCCTGCCCGCCTGGTGGTGTCACCGTGCCGTCACCAGGAGACTGCCTAGTGCTGGCAGGGAGCGCTGGTTGGGGCTTCTCAGCTGGGGACACAGTTATTAACTGCCGGCAGCTGTCCCACAACGTGGGCTCAGGCGGGACCGTGGGCCGCTCGCGGTGACAGGTGTGCAGGCTGCCGGACCCTGCCACCCAGGACTCTTCCTAGAGCTGGCGGGGCCTGAGTCAGGAGAGGCCACTGCGGGCTCCGTGCTGCCCCATTAGTGGGGCGGACGCCTCTCCACAGCCCTGTAACCGGCGGAGCTCGGCCTGAGCTAAACCCGCGGGACCCTGTAGACGCAGGCCCACACCTTCGCCCCCTCCAGGGAAGTGGGTTTTGAATTACAATTTGATATAGAGTCAGCTGAAGTGAAAATACGGGCCCATTTCACAGATGGGAGGCCCAGCAGCAGGCCTATCTCCTGCCCACCTTGGCGGGGTGCAGGCAGGCCTCTCGCATCCCCCTCGCATCCCCTGGACAGTGGTGACCCCTCTGCTGAGCTGCTGGGCCCCCGGCTGTCTGGGGTGTCTTCCCTCGTGAAATCTCCAGGAAGTGACCGTGACAGGCCCTGGGTCTTCGCTCCGGCACAGGGCAAGCTGACAGCCGCAGGCAGACAAATCCATGCGGATTTCAGCTGAGAAACCCGAGGCCAGTGGAGCGGTGTCCGGCTGCTGGGCCGAGCCCCTCGAGAAATGTCTCCATTCACTCCCGTCGGGACAAAGCCCTGGGGCAGCCGTGAGTCCCCTCTCCCGGTGCTTGTCCGGGTCCTTGGGCCCCAGCCCCCCCACTCCTAAGGGGACAGGCCTCCAGGGGCCTGGTTGTGGGAGGTTTAGGTCACACACCCAATGCCTCACCCCCTAAAGCTTAACTGTCACCCAGCGTGTTCACATCGTTAGGCCAGAGCTGGTGAACCTTCGGGAGTCCCAGAGAAGCAGCAGACCCACCCCCGAGACAATGTACCGTGCACACACACACACACACACACACACACACACAGAGACACACACACACACACAGAGACAGAGACACACAGACACACACACACAGACACACACACAGACACACACAGAACACAGACACACACACATACACACAGACACAGACACACACACAGACATACACACAGATACACACAGAACACAGACACATACACATATACACACAGACACACACACAGAGGCACACATACATACACACACAGAGACACACAGAGACACACACAGACACAGACACATACACAGACACACACACAGACACAGACACACAAACACACAGACACAGACACAGACACACATACACACACAGACACACAGACACAGACACACACACATACATAATACACACACAGACACACACACACAGACACACACAGACAGACACACAGACACACATACATACACATACATACACACACAGACACACATACATACACACACAGACACACATACACACAGACACACATATACAGACACACACATATACACATACATACACACGTACACACACAGACACACATACACACATACACACACACATACAGACACACACATACATACACACACAGACACACACACACACACACACACACACACACTGCTGGAGGACAGAACCACCCCGGCAACCACAGAGCTGTGAAGAAAGAACGGGACCCGTTCAAGCAGGAAGTGGAAGGCGCAGCTGGGGAGGCCCAGGGCCCCTCCTGCACAGCCTAGCCGTGCCGGCCCCATACCCACCAGACAGGGGTTTTGCCTGTCCCCCAGCCTCCTCCTGGCTCTGCCCGGCCTCACAGCCCCCGCATCGGGGGCTCAGCAAGTGCCTGGGGCTTGTTGAGGGACCCTCACCAGGGGAGCCAAGGCTGGGGTCTGAGTGCATCCTTCCAGCATGCCGGTCCCATCTCCTTGGTTACATCCCTCCCATCACCCCGCCACTAGCTTTGCCCACGGTGGGCTCAGCACTTCCCCTTGCCGGATCTCAGCTCAGGGGGCCTAGAGTGGACGATCCCAGGGTGTGTGACACGGACCAGGGCCACCAGGGCCTCTGCAGGCTGGGACCCTTGGAGCTGCCTGCCTTGGGAAAGGCAGCAGCCATGGCCAGGGAAGAGCCTCAGGGCTGAGCTGCTCCCCTTCAGAGAAACCAGCCCAGAGACAAAGGGGCCTCTGTCCACTCACCTGCTCGATGCCCTGGAGGTCTCAGCAGGGCTGGTCCTGGCTGGGCTGGCAGGGGCTTGGGCTCCGCTATTCACCAGGCCGGTGCTGCAGCGGGTGTGGGAAGACGCCGGCCCGCCCGAGACTCCACTGGTGAAGGCACGATGCTTCCTGTTCTAAGTCAGGAACTGGAGGAAGTAATTACGTGTGGCTGATTTTGCACCACATGTGCCCCTTCCAACCTCAGCCCGTCTGCCGACAGGGCCCCTGACAGAGGGCTGTCAGAGGAGCAACACACAATGGGAACACACCACCCGTCACACACGCTCACAGCTGGAAGTGGGACAGCGTGCGGGGAGGATGTGGTGGGAGCGGGGCCTCTGGCGGCACCATGCGATGCCCCCACGGGCCGAGGGGGTGGCCGTGCCCCGCAGGGAACAGAAAACCCTGGAGGGCAGTGCCCAGGAATCTTCACCCCAGGAAGGGACCCGGCCTGCAGACTGTGCACACGAGAGGGGAGCACGCACCCGCCAAAGAACAGACGGGCACTGGGGACTCAAACTTGGGTCACGGAAATTAAAAAGCATCACACGGGCCAAAGGGCAGAATAAGAAGCTGGAGAGCAAATCAGCTGGAGAGCAGGATGAGGGCGTTGGCTCGGGAGGACGACGGGACAGGGAAGAGGCAAGTCCATCTGCCCGGCCCTGCCTGCAGCAATTCCAGGAGAGAACAGTAAACGGAGAGGGGAGAGACCCGGACAACAGAAGACGAGGCCCGAGAGAGAGGACCGGGCCCAGACGAAGAGGCTGCCGCGTGGCTTGGGAGGAAGCACAGAACATTAGTGATAGAAAGAAAACAGGACAGATTCAGAGAGAGACAGAGACAGACAGAGGGAGAGAACGAGGGAAGGGGAGGGTTAGGGTGGGGAGGAAGGGAAGCAGAAGAGGAGACACTGGTTACATCCACAAAGAAGCAGAAAGCAGAGCCTTCAGATGAACCAGGGCTCAGAGACGTAACTACCCTAAAATCTATTTGGAAGATGCACTCCCGAAATAAAGACAGACGGATGAAGGAATCCAAGAGGAACCCAAGGGTCCCTGAGGGAAAGGTGACCACAGAAATAAGGAAACATTGTTAAGCCTAAGTAATTGCTGATTTTAAAACAGAGGTAAAAATATTAACAATTCGAAACAAAAATCCTAGAGGAGCAGAACAGATGAGCAGGGGTGCATGCTGCAGTTTCTGATACTCATCAATGGACACTTTGCTAGGCCATATTTAATTTTATATGTGACAACAATTAAAACTCTCCTAAAGAACAGAACTAGGAAGTATACATCTGAAAAAGAAGAAAATATGACAAATCCTTTTTTTAAGGCAAGGGAAACAGAACAAACAAGAAAGATTGTGAATTAAGAACACACAATAAGGTATCAGGGATGCTTTCAGAAGTTCCGGAGAATCCAGAGTTCCAGGGTCACAGCACCTCTGAAGGGCTCACCTTCCTCAAATATAGTCTTGATGAGTTTTAAAAATAGAACAAACCCCAATGATATGTTCTCTATCAAGGGAACTTCCTCTTTATGGAACTATTCCGGAAAAACCAACAAAAAAGGAGGCAGAGATTGAGAATGTCCCCGAATCACGCCCCCTGGTGACTCACCACATGAAGCACTGACTGTCGCTGGCTGTGACACCACAAGGACACACTCCACTCACAGACACAAGTTGCTTGCTGTCCTAGGCCTTGGAGAAAACAGCAAGAGAAAGTAAGTTAATCATAAAGGAAATAACATAAAAATCACAACTTTTACTCTTGAACCCGAATCACGTCAACACTTCACCTCCCAGTACATAGGAGCAATGGGGACAGAGGGCTGGGTTAAGGGTCTGGCAGGGATGCAGTGAGCAAAATCCAGGCTGGAGAGAAGCCCCCAGGATGAAGAGCAGGTTGCCAGAGAGGAGAGGAGGTGTGGGAACCCGAGATAAGAGATGGGAGAGAATAGCAACCAGTCACAGTGCACAGACCATAGGACATTAACAGATTACTGTTAAACTTTTGGACGTGTTAAAGGTTTTGTGATTATGTTAAAGAACCGTCACCTTTTAGAGTCTCATGTTAAGATATTTGCACAGGACATGACGGGATGTTTCAGATTTGCTTCCAAATAATCAGGGGTGGGGTGGGTAGTTTTATGAGGAAGAAAGAAGAAAAAATTCTTGGCGAAGTAAAGCAAAATATTCAGATTTGATGAAGTTGGATGGTGGGTACAAGGGCGTAGGGATGCTGATCTCCACCCTTTTCTGTAGTCTTCAGATAATCTATTTTCTTTTTTGAAAAGGAACTAATGGGTTGGGAGATTGGGATGGACATATATACGCTAATATGTATAAAATGGGTAACTGATAAGAACCTGCTGTATAGAAAAGAAAATTCAAAAAAAAAAAGGAACTAACGGGGAGTGACTGCAAACGAGCATGAGGATCTTTTGGGGGTAACAGAAATGCTCTAAAAATAGATTGTGGTGATGATTGCACAAATCTGTAAATTCAGCTAAAAATCATTATCATTAAATTGTATACTTAATATGAGTGGATATTGGCATTCAAATTCTATCTTAATGAAGCTGTAAAAAATGAATTGAAATTAAGAATAAGAAAAAAAAGCACCAACATCTTCCAGTCCCAGCTAAGACAGGGTAAGCACACTGCACTCCACCTTTACACTGACCAGAGCTAAAAATATCACACAGAATAAAATAAAGCAACTGTCTAGACAGACTGGGGTAAGAAATCAGAACCTGATGAAAGGCTGATATGGTAGCAAATGTCTTGTCCCCGTACATCCCCTGCGTGAGATTCCAGGTAGCCTGCACCCCAGGACAGCACAGTGAGCACAGCCAAGAGAACCCCTCCTTTCTGGTCAGTGGGCTGGGAGGAGCAATGCCCTGAAAGACAGAGAGAGTGAGAGAAATACCCTATTTCATTTTCTTTTTCCTGGTCTTGCCCCAGAGACAAATTTCTGTCCCAAAGCCACACTCCCAAGATGGTGGTAGCAGCAGCTATAGCGGCAGAAGCTATTGTAATCGTCACTTTGACCCAGAGGTGGATCTAGGCACAGGAAGCATGTGACAGTGCAGGAGGCTAAAATTCCTGCTTTATAGCCAGAAGACCCGGAAAGGAAGAGTCGGGAAGCCAGAGAGCATCAGAGAAATTAATAAGAAGGAGATTAAGAAAGAGACCCTATAGAACCTTTTTAAAAAAATTTTATTTATTTATTTTGGTTGCGCCAGGTCTTAGTTGTGGCAGGCCCGCTCCTTAGTTGCGGCTCTCAGGCTTGCTAGTCGCTGCATGCAAAACCTTAGTTGGGGCATGCATATGGGATCTAGTTCCCTGACCAGGGATCGAACCTGCATCCCCTGCATTGGAAGGTGGATTCTTAACCACTGCGCCACCAGGAAAGTCCTCTATAAAGCTTTATATGAAGTTCCAGACTCACCCCTGAGCTGGACATATGTGGAAATGACCCAAATACCATGTCAAAGGCTTTGAGAATTGAATCGTGGTGTAGACCACTGCCAAGGTTGAAAACTGGACCAGGGGGATGCAAGTGCAAGATGGATCCAAGTAGCACAGCAGAGACTTTGAAAACTAAACTCACATTGGAACCACAGCCCACAGGAGGCAGGTCTGAACTTGTGGTCTGACCCAACAGGGCTGATGGCGAGAAAAAAAGAGAGAGAGAGAGAGAGAGAGAGAGAGAGAGAGAGAGAGAGAGAAATGTTGAAGAACATTGGAGAAGGTTTTGATAGGATCCAGAGCCTCATTAAATAATATCTAAAATGTCCAAGACACAATCGAAAAGTACTCAAACAACAATAACAACAAAGAAAATCTCAAGAATTTGTAAGAGAAAGAAACAATTAATAGATGCCAAATGTGAGATGATCCAAATGTTGAAATTATCACATAAAGCATTTAAATCAATTATTTAAAATGTGCTCCATTGAGTAAGGAAAACACCCTTGAAACAAATGCAAAGGTAAAAATTTTCAGCAGAGATATAAAAGCTATAAAAAAGAACCAAATGGGTATTAAAATTAAAAATATGATTACAGAAATAAAAAATTCACTGAGTGGGCTTAATAAGAGAGTGGTGAAGACAGAAGAAAGAGTGAGTGAACTTGAGGACCAATAGAAATTATCCAATATTAAAGACAAAGAGAAAAAAAGATTGACAAAAAATGAACAGAGCCTGGGGACCCGTGGAATGACATCAAGAGAGCTAACATTTGTTGCCGTTGGAGCCCCAGGATGAGAGGCATAACGGGTTGACCCAGAAAAAGTATTTGAAAAAATATGGCTGAAAACTTCCCAAATTTGATGAAAAGTATAAATTTACAGATTAAAGAATCTCAGGGAATCTCAAGTAGGATAAACTTGAGGAGAATCAAGCCTATATGCACCACACTTCGACCCGCTGAAAACCAAGGGTAAAGAAAAATGTCCTGAAAGCATCTGGAGAAAAATGACACATCACATATAGAGGAAGAACCATTTGAAAAACATCCAATTTTCCGTCAGAATCCACGGAGGTCAGAAGACAATGGAACAACCTGTATAAAGTGCTCAAAGGAAAGAACTGCCAGCTCTCAAGTCTGTTCCCACAAAATTATTTCCACCAATGAAGGGGAAATAAAAACATTCACGGGACTTCCCATACAGTCCGGTGGTTAAGACTCTGAGCTTCCACTGCAGGAGGCGAGGGTTCAACCCCTGGTTGGGGAACTAAGATCCCGCATGCCATGCAGTGTGGTCAAAAAAAGAAAAAAGACACTCGCAGATGAAGGGACAGTAAGAAAATTAGGCTCCAGCAGACAACTCTAAAAGAAATCTTAAGATTTCAGGAGGGAAATGATACCAGAGGAAAGCTGGAGAACTTAGAAATGAAGAAAAAACAACAGAAATGGAAAATAGCGGGTAAGTGCTATTTTCCCTCTTAAGGTCTTTGCAATATGTTGATGGTAAAAATGACAACATTGTCTGGTGGGGTTTTCAATGTATGTAGATGTAAAATATGTGGCAGCTCCAACATAAAAGGAGAACAGTGAAGGGACATACAGTTTTAAAGTTCCACTTCATTTCACTTGAAATGGTAAAAAATTCATTTTAAGTAGACAATGAGGTGTTTAGTATATATATCGCAATTCCTCCAGCAACCATTGAAAAGCCTATATAAAAAGATATAGTTTAGGGTTTCCCTGGTGGCGCAGTGGTTGAGAGTCCGCCTGCCGATGTAGGGGACGTGGGTTCGTGCCCTGGTCCGGGAAGATCCCACATGCCGCGGAGCGGCTGGGCCCGTGAGCCATGGCCGCTGAGCCTGCGCATCCGGAGCCTGTGCTCCGCAACGGGAGAGGCCACAACAGTGAGAGGCCCGCGTACCACACACACACATACACAAAATATATAGTTTAAAAACCAACCAATAAATTAAAATGTAATACTAAAAACATTGATACAATCCAAAAGAAAGCAGAAAATGGAAATAGAAAAGTGAAAACCAAAGGGAGCAAACAGAAAACAAAAATTTGAACAATAGACCTAAATCCAACAATTTCAGTAATTACATTGTGTAAATGATCTAAATACACCAACTGTTAAGACAGATACTAGCAGGTGGAATTTCTAAAAGTATGACCCAACTATGTGCTGCCTATACGAAACACACTTTAAATATGATAATATAGGTAGGTAAAAAGAAGACGGATGGGAAAGATATACCACACAAGCACTAATAAAAAGAAAAATAGAATGACTGTGTTAACATCAAGCAAAGTAGACTTCACAGCAATGCAAATGACCAGGTGTATGGTGGGGCTTGACTTAATGATGAAAGGGTCTATTCAATAAGACGATACAACAATTGTAAATGTGCATACAACTAACGACAGAACATCAAAATACATGAAGCAAAATCTGAAAGAACTAATAGGAGAAATAGACGATGACAGCTGGAGCCTTCAACACTCCTTTCCCAGTAATAAATTTTTGAAAAATTAGACACAAGATCAGCAAGTACACAGAAGACCTAAAAAGCAGCCCTGACCAACTGGACCTGAAAGACATTCCACCCAGCAGCAGCAGAAGGTGCCCACAACACGGTCACCAAGGAAGACTGTGTCCTGGGCCATAAAATAAACCAGAACACATTTAAGAGAATTGAAATCATGCATGATATGTTCTGTAGCCATAATGGAATTATTAAATGGAATTAAACCAGAAAATAAGCAACAGAAAGACAGAAGAAATCTCCTAAGAAACAACATACTTCTAAATGATCCATGGATCAAACAGAGCCTCAGGGGAAATTAGAAAATATTTTGGACGGAATGAAATGAAACACAACATACCGTATTTGTAGGATGTAGCTAAAGCAAGGTGTAGAGGGAAATTTATAGCGTTAAATGCAAACATTAGAGACCCAACAACATGAATGATTTTCAGGCATTGTGCTGAGAAGACCAGCAAGACAGAGACTCCAGCCTACGGGGAGATTAGCTTCAGAACAGCCGTGAGAATCCTCCTCCCAGCCACCTGGGGACAAGAACTACGAGGCGAATGAAAAAGTGGGGGGAAATGGGGGGTGGCATCCTGTATTTAGGTGCACACTGTGCACCCCATTCGGCTCAGCAGCACCCACCAGGAGCTGGCAGAGCAGCTGCAGAGGGGGTGGCAAGGGCTCTAAGTAGCTTTTGCTCATCTGGCTCCCCACAAACCCACACCAACAGGCAGAAAGCCACCCAGCCAGGGCAGTGGAGAGCCTTGCTCTAATCCAGGCCACGTCCGTGCAGGAGGGTAGCCAAGTGAGCAAGGAAAGGTGAGAAGGGATTTGAGAGGCTGGGGGCTGTTTCTAGCTACCTACTGTCCTGAACACTGGCCACAGCACGCCCAGCCCCACTTCTCACTGTCAAGCAGAGGGCCTTTACTCCTTAGCCCTCCTCCTGGCGGCTTTC
>NW_006779129.1:1526085-1526617 GCF_000442215.2 Lipotes vexillifer | reverse complement strand
TCCTATTTCCCTGACATACCTGGAAGGAAGGTGTCTGAGCACACCAGGGCGGCCGGGGTGGGGGCTGGGGCCTGGGCAGGGGTTGCCCGACTCTCATCAAAGCATAGAGATGAACTGATACGCTTGACAGTGTGGACGGTCACACTGAGCAGAGTCCCTGTCAGAGGGAGGAAGACTGGGCTGTAAGTTTAAAGGAGACGGAGCCAGCAAAAATGTTAAGCAATGACCAGCTCTGGAGGAAAACCAGAAAGTTGTACCGAGAAGAAAAGGTAATTACAGTGTGTCCACTTGGCTCAGCAGAACACATTTACACAGTTAGAATAAGGAAAGCACTGAGCTCAGGTTAAAAATAAAACTGTGATAACAGCTCTACGGAGAGGTGAGGGACGGGGCGGGGGTGTGAGGAGCTAACACCTCCCTCTACTGGAACAGGAAGATCTAACGCCTTCCCAGACCCCTCCCTTCACCACAAAGGCCAGGCTGATCTGTGGGGCACCCGTGGTGGGGTGGGGTGGGGGGGTTGGGGGCACGG
>NW_006779129.1:1520985-1525430 GCF_000442215.2 Lipotes vexillifer | reverse complement strand
TCCTATTTCCCTGACATACCTGGAAGGAAGGTGTCTGAGCACACCAGGGCGGCCGGGGTGGGGGCTGGGGCCTGGGCAGGGGTTGCCCGACTCTCATCAAAGCATAGAGATGTACTGATACGCTTGACAGTGTGGACGGTCACACTGAGCAGAGTCCCTGTCAGAGGGAGGAAGACTGGGCTGTAAGTTTAAAGGAGACGGAGCCAGCAAAAATGTTAAGCAATGACCAGCTCTGGAGGAAAACCAGAAAGTTGTACCGAGAAGAAAAGGTAATTACAGTGTGTCCACTTGGCTCAGCAGAACACATTTACACAGTTAGAATAAGGAAAGCACTGAGCTCAGGTTAAAAATAAAACTGTGATAACAGCTCTACGGAGAGGTGAGGGACGGGGCGGGGGTGTGAGGAGCTAACACCTCCCTCTACTGGAACAGGAAGATCTAACGCCTTCCCAGACCCCTCCCTTCACCACAAAGGCCAGGCTGATCTGTGGGGCACCCGTGGTGGGGTGGGGGGGGGGGGTTGGGGGCACGGGGGTGGGGGGGTGGACATCTAATCCTAACCCAGTCCCCAGGGTCATTCCTCTCCTTCCTGGTACTTGTCATATTGCCATTTCCTGTTCAATTTGTGTTTTGCACCAATGCCACTTGAGGATGCACATCCACAGGAAGTCTGGGCTGCCTTTGTCAAAGCAAGTTGGCACCTTCCAACACCGGATAGAGTGGCCCAGTTCCCAGAGGCTCTGTCTAAGCTCCTCTTGCCCCAGGGGCCTGGCTGGGGGGAGTGGAGTCTGAGGCTAGAGACAGCACTTGCACTTGGGGTCTAACAGCTGGGCCCACTAGTAATGGTGGCAACCCAGGGCCCTTGGCCTTGTTTTTCCTCTGGGCCTTAGTTTCCCACAATCTGCTCCCCTGCCCAGTTGGGAGGATAAATGAGGACACGTGAAAGGATCCTGCAATGGGCCTGGCACACAGCAGGTGCCCAATATGTGCAAAGATGTAAATCATACAAAGAAAAATGAGATGTGGTCCCAGCGCTCATGGAGCTTTTGATAAAATTACAGACTTTTTTTTTTTTTCAGGGGAGGGTCTATATCTGGATTTACAGAGAAATTTCTTCCCTTTAAGTTTTCTGTTTCTACCTTCTAACTTTTGAACCTGGGGGAACAATCTATCTTTTCTGCATTGGTCTCTTTCCATGTAATAGGAACTGGATTCTCTCCCCGTTCCCTCCCAGCAAGGCGGTGCCAATTCGAGCCTGGCTTCCGCAAGTTGAGAGGATGAAGTAAGAAGGGTGCAGAGGAAAGCGTGGCATCTCAGCCCTTCCTGGGGGGTGGGGGGTGGCAGCACGGGCCCCACCCACCCCCAGGAGATGGTGGGTTTTAGGCAGGGTGAGATTTCAGAGGAATGTCTGAGAAACTCCTTCTCACCCGCCCCCCTGACAGGATCCCCGGGAAGGTCCACAAAAGCCCACGTGCTTTTGTGATCCTCCCCTACCAGGGACCGCAAGCTTTAGCGAAACCTAATTACCTGCCTCATCCCTGAGTTCGCCTGTGTTGTCCTACCCGCATGCTTGGCCCTGAAGCCCTCCTTGCCCACCCACACATTTCCCACCCTGAAGTGTCCCACCTAAACGCTGTTGGCCCCTGGACCCCTCATCCCTGCTGTGTCCCTAACTGGTAAGGAGCTGTCCCTTCCTCTGGCCCCAGGGTGGCACTTTACACGCAATGTGGCACATCAGTCGTGTAGAGGTGAAGGGCAAAGGCCTGGGTGTGTGGCCTCAGACTTGCAGCCAGTCCCCTCGTCCACCAATGAGAATGATGACCACGGCGCTCTGTCACCAGGTGTGGACACGGACGCAGAACAGCGCCTGGCACAGAGGAAGTGTGATGGCTCTGCTGGGGACGGGGAGAGGCAAGCTTTCCTGGGAAGAGCAGATAGCACCTGTCTTCAGCTTGGCTGGCTGTGTGACCTGTGCTGTGACAGCCACAGCCCATCCTGCCTTCGATAAGCAATTGCATTTAAACACAGACGGAGGGCCAGCCTGTGGGTTGGGGCTCTCCGGGAGTGAGGACAGTGGTGATGGCGGCTAGAGGAGGGAGCGCAGATCCACTGGTCCACGTCCAGCCCACTGGATTGGAGCTCGGGGTGGGCCCCGGTGTCTGTTTAACACACTCCGGTGGCAGGTCATCAGTGGGGGGACAGGCCCAGATGGGACCCTGCGTCCCACGCCGCACTGGCCTGCACGGGAAGGCACTAGGCACTGGGGAGGAAGGAGAGGACGTCAGAGGCCGGAACGGAGCCCAAGACCACCCAGCGCTGAAGCAGACCCCCGAGGTCATTTCTGTCTTGGAAACTTTCTCCCTTGGCCTTTCCTGTCATTTCAAGGCCCCTCCTCCACCGAAGCACCTCACTGGCTCCCCAGCCCCCACCGAACCCCCGAAGGTGGGTGTTGCAGTGCCTGACCCACCCGGGCCCCCGGCACTCTTGCAGGCATCCCGGCTGGGGCCAGGGGCCCCCTCTGCACACCTGCTCTCCCCCCCCTTCTTACTCCCTCCTGTCTGGCTCTGGGTCCCAGCCCAGAGGCAGCCTCTCGGCCCAGAGGGGCCTCTCCAGAAAGGTCTCGCCCTCCTTCACCGGGGAAGCCCCTGTGGTTGGGGGGACCGTCTTCTGTCTTCCTTCTCCCACTTAGGTCGCGTTGTTTTTCTCCAAGAACTAGCAGCTCGTCTCCGGCACAGGCCCCATGGGTCAGCCTTGCTTCTGGCACACAAAGGAGGAGGGCAGGTGGGCAGTGGTTGAGCTCGGGAGAGCTGGGGCGCAGGCCAGGCACAAGCCGGGCAGGTGGCTGCGAGGCCTTAGGCCGGTTCCTGGAAGGCGCCTTTTTCTACCTGTAAAATGAGGGTGGGGGCCTGCCTCTCAGGATGCTGAGATGAGGTACAGGAAGCTCTCAGCAGAACCTGGGAACACGGAGGTGGGGCAGGAGTCAGGGCCAAGTGCCTGGCCAGCCCAGCAAGGCTGCCGAAGCGGGCAGGGCAGGGGGTCAGGAGTGGAGGGCAGGGCACCCAGAGGCTGGCTAAGCTTGGGGTGAAGCCGAGGTGGAGCCGGGGAGGAACATGTGCCCTCATCTGGGTGTGGCACCGTCCAGCCGGGAGCGACCCACTGAAGGTCACATGGGTAGGAGGTGGGGCTGTGCTGTCAGAGCTGAGCTGCAAGCTGGCTGACACTGGACTGTGTGCTGGGTGGGTGTCAGGGAGACCTAATCCTTTCCGCACTTTAGCAACGATCAAACTTCCTAGTTACAAAGGCTGCACCACCCAGGGAGGGAAAAAAGAGAGGCTCGAGGGGTGTGGACACTGTGCACTGTGGGGACATCTCTGGGCAACGGGATTAGAGGGATTTTAACTTCAGAACTAGATTTCTGTACTTTCCAAATTGTCTATGATAGCCACGTATTAATTTTGTAATCAGAAAAGGGTGTTACTATAAATCAAGTTAATGAGACCACAAACCAAAAACCTAGGGACCCACTCCCATCAGTGGGGTCTCTCTCTAGATGGGGGGAGGGCTAAAAGGAGGAAAAGGAACAGAGCTGGAAGGAGGGCGCCAGGCAGCGGGGCTCCCCGGAGTGCCACGGGCCAGGGCCACCGCGTCTCTTAGCCCGCGGAGTCAAGTGGAAATCGCGACCCGGGTAACCTCCTGCCCGGCCTCATCCTCTCGCCCCTCCCTCACCACTTCCTCCCGATCACCCCCCACCCCCCCACCCCCCGCGACCACACTGAGGACGCATTATTTTACCCCAAGAGTTTCCCAGTGCAGCAACTGCACAACCCCAAATAGTTTGCACCAGACCTTCCTGTCGCACTGCTGGGCGCAGACGGGCGGGACCCGCTAACCCCGTGGTCGCCGCGCGCAGAGGCGCACAGGTTGGGCCCGGGCCGCGTTGTCCCAGAGCCAAGCGGGAGGCACGCGTGCCCGATTCCCAGAAATTCCTCCTGTTTGGGGGATGCTCAAACGACAAACGGCCCCGCAGAGACCCAAACCGATCATTTTTAAACCCAACGCCGGCCTCATTCTCCCAATCCGTAGCCGGTGGACGGAGCCCACTCGACCGCGAGGCTGGGGCAGGTCCCAGCCGCACGCCCTGCAGTCTGGCGCCTCCTTCCCGCAGCCGCTTCCTTAGCGGTCCTCGGCGTGCGCCCGCGGGGAACCGCCTCCCCACCCCATCGCCCCGGGGCAGCAGGGCGGGGCAGGAAGGTCCTCACATTGAGGACTTTTCTTTGCCCCTGCCCGGCTCAGACGCCCCAAGGCCCGCGCGCCGAACCTCCGCCTGCCGCGGGGCACCCTGCCTGGTGCTGACGCTTACACCCCGACGGCCCGCCCCTGAGCCGCCAGACTGCCGGGTTTGCTTCCCTGCCGACTTGCTGCCACTGGAATCTGAGCACCGGCTG
>NW_006779129.1:1517991-1519461 GCF_000442215.2 Lipotes vexillifer | reverse complement strand
CCCTGGAATCTGAGCACCGGCTGCCCGCAGGGGCTTCCTGGTGCTTTACCTGACAGTCCTCAGAGAACCCCTGCGGCAACCGAGTGTAGAGATGGGGAAACTGAGGCTCCTACCTTGTCCAAGTCACCTCCAAGCCTGGCCAGCTCGCTGGGGGCGCGTGAACCGGGCCCCCTTTCCGGGGAGAGGCCCCGGGGGCTCCCGAGACCTAGACTCAGGCCCCGCAGGGGCTGAGGGGGGAGGAGTGTGGCCAGGGAGGGGGCTGATAGGATGCCTTCCTGGGGCTGAGGAGGGCTAAGGGAGGCTTATCCGGGGCCGGGTTCACCGGGCTGGGCGCTGTACGCGGGAGGCTGGTGCAGCCCCAGGACCAGCCCAGGAAGGAAGTCCTGACAGTGGGCACACGGAGATGCGTGGGGTCAGGGCATTGGCCCAGGGTTAGTCAGGGCTGGGATGCAGTGGACCCTGGGGCTCCACGTCCCAGCCCGGTCACTGGCCAGGGCGGCGCCCACGCCGCAAGGAGCCGCGGGCGCTGGGAGGAGCAGCGGGTCAGAGCCGGAGGTCTGCAGCCCCGCTGTCCGCAGGTTGCCGTCCGCTCTAACGCGCAGCCTGGTGGGTTTGGGAAACCCGAAAGCAGAGAGCGGGGGCGTCATCCGGAAGTCCTTGCGGAGGGCCCTGAAGGGCCGGGTGGACTGGGATGGGCGGCCGGGTGTTTGCCCCGAGGCTCTCCCGGAAGCCATCCTTCCACGACTTCCTGGGACCCCTGGACCCGCGAGGAGGTCCGCGCCCTGCGGAGGCTGAAGGCGCTCGGGGTCCGGGGAAGGGCCCGCGCTGGGATCCCCAGGACGCCCGCGCCTGCGCCCGCGGCGCCCCAGCTCCTCCAGAGAAACCCACGCGGGCCGCGGGCGCCCTCGCGCGACAGAAGAATTAACTCGCGCCTCCAGCACGGGGGGCGTGGCCTGTCCAGAGACCACCAAGGCCGCGAGGTCCCGCAGGGAGGCGGACGGCACATGGGACAGAGGAGACACGGCTGAGCTCTGGGAAGGACAGACCGGCTGAGGGAGGGGTCCTCCCCTGGAGGCCAAAGCCAGGGGTAGCCTTTCCAGGGCGATCATGGCCGTGGCCCCTCTGGGGAGGTAAGGGCCTCCAGTGAGGAGGCCAGGGCAGGAGCCCAGGTGGGGGTGGAATTTGGAGGGAGTGATAAGGGGGCTCTTGGGTTGGATGTGACAGGGAGAGGGGACGCTAGCCAAGGTGACACCTCGGTTTGGGGCTTGGGCGGCTGTGTGAGTGCCCGTGCCATTTCTTCTGAAGGGGAATATACTGCTCGGGTAGTGGGGGCAGGTTGGGATGGGAACCAAGAATTCCACTTTAAGATTCCCTCAGTTTCAGGTGGAGACCCAGAGAGAGGTTGGGGCTGCAGATGAAAGTGTCAGGGTAGCAGGGTGTGGCCTGGTCACGCAGAGGGAAGAAGGGAAA
>NW_006779129.1:1517132-1517981 GCF_000442215.2 Lipotes vexillifer | reverse complement strand
GGGAAAGAGAGGGAACGGGCCCCAGGATTTAAAAAACTCATAACAGATCCATTTTGCAGCAGTTGGACGTTCTTTTCCTTCTATTGAGAAAGCATGGGCTGTACAGAAAATGCAAAAAGCAAACCCTGAAATGGAGGCTGCCCTGCAGGCCTTTGGCTGCATGCACCCTGGCAGCACGTGTACCCAGCAGTCATTACCTCTGTGTTCTCCTTAGGTCTGGCGGAACCAGAGAATGACTCATGACACCCCTTAAAGAAGTTGTAGCTGCCACCAGATGAGTGGGGACACGAGTGGGTGGTGGGCTTGGCCTTCTCCATGCTCCAGAAAGCCTCCCCAGAAGTTCCCCTAGTCTGGGTCACAGCCAGGAAACAGGTTGTAGCCAAAGGAAGCTGGTCTGGCAGGCGCTGGTCAGACACCCAACCTGGCCCTGGGCAGGCAGTGGTGATAGCAGGGCCACTGACAGAATCGGGGTGCCGAGTCTGAGAGCTGGCTTCTGGGGTTTCTTCCAGGGACATTTCTCTCTGGCCCCAGCCCAGATCCTTTCTGTGAAGTCGCCCCTATAAATCCTGGCCTGATGCCTCTGAGGTGTTTTGATACGTATGGGGTTTCCTCTAGGGGTTCCCCAGTCCTCTGATTCTCTTCCTCCCCGCAGGGCGTTTTTGACAGGCACAAGCAAACACACTCGTGTATTTCAACAAACTTGATCCCCCTCCAGCTCTGTAACCATCATTCTCCAGATCACAGGGAGGCTGCGTGATTCCAGCAATTAGCCACACATGCCCCGGGAGACGGGGCGGAGCCAAAGGCTGGACGAGGAGCGCGACCCCGCCCCCACACCTCAGCCCCCCC
>NW_006779129.1:1498102-1517110 GCF_000442215.2 Lipotes vexillifer | reverse complement strand
CCCCCCCCCCCCCCCCCCCCCCGCCCCTCTGCGGCCCCGCCCCACTCCTCTCCGGCGCCTCGCGGCCGGCGGGGGCAGGATGGCGGACTCCAGCCACAGCGGCTCTTGTTTCCGCCGGGCAGCCAGAGCGAAGGACCAGCTTCCGGCAGCCTGTGCCGCGTGTGCCCTTCGGCTTCCGGCCGGTTGTGGCTCTCCGCCGTGGACATGGGGAAAGTGAGGGGCCTGTGGTCCCGGGTGCACAAGGCTGCCGTGAGGCCCACGGGGGAGGCCGCGACCGGCCCCGCGCCCCCCGCCCGGGAGGCGGCCTCTCTGCAGGCCTTGGCTGGCGGAGTCGGGGGGAAGGTAAGCTGGGGACACCGTGGGTCCTGGGAGTGGGGAAGGGCTGCGGGTGGGGGAAGGGGGCCGCGGGCCGGGGTCGGGGCTCCACACTCTGCGGCCTCGGGGGTCCCGGGCCGGCTCCAGCCCCGCGTGCTTTGTGGGCGCCCCCTGTCGCCCCCGAAGGGTCCCCGCGACCCCGGGACCGCCCTGGGACTCGGCGGAGTTTACCGCGCGGCCTGCGGGCCTTCCTGGTCCGCGAAGTGTCGTGGACCCCGAGGCTTGGCTGCTCAGGTGCGCGACGGCCTGGGAGGCGTTGACTTGCTCTGCGTTTGGAATTCTGCGAGGGAGGACCAGAAACCTCCCATCCCCATGTGTAGAAATGCGCGAAAATGGCAAAAATTCCTGTGTATCGTAGCTGCGCTCCGAGGAAAGGAAAGGGAATTCCCAGGATTAACGAAAAAAACGAAGAGCAAACTGGAGAGACCCTGTACTCTGTAGCAGTCCCCCCGTCCCCGCATCTTACCTAGCCCTAAGCAACCACTGATCTTTCTGCCTCTGTTCGGTACATTTCCTATGGATGGAGTCGTGGCCTTTGCGTTTGGCTTCTTGGGCTTAGCGTAGCGTTTTCAGCGCTCATGCAGGTTGTATGACGTGTATCAATGCTTCATTCCTTTTTGTGGTGGAACAGTGTTCCACTGTTTGGTGAGACCATGATTTGTTTATCCAGGTGCTGACCCTGGAGCTTCCTGGAAGCATTTACTGGTGTTTGTAACCAAGGGGCTAGCGCCGGGACAGTGGACAGAATCTTGCTGGCTTGTGGGGACTGTGGCTTTGGATCAGTAATGCTAAAGAGAGCAGCCATGTTTGTTAAGCACTTGCTGTGCGCTTTGCTTCTTCGTAACAGCCCCAACCCTCATTTTGCTGAAATGAGGAAAAAACTGAGAGTTTAAATAAATTACCAAGGACATTCAGCTGCTGATGGAGGAGCTGATGTTTGAACCCAGGATCTGGCATCAGTGCCCCGGTTTTCATAAAAACTTTATTGGGGTAGAATTCGTGTCATAAAATTCACCCATTTAAAGTGTACAATTGAATGGGATTTTTGTTTCTTTTAGTATATTCACAGATTTGCACAATCATCACTACAGATTTCAGAACATTTTCATCACCCTAAAAGGAAACCCTATACGTATTATCAGTCATTCAGTCATTCTGGCAACTATGAATCTGCTTTCTGTATATATATGCCTCTTCTGGATGTTTCATACAAATGGAATTATACGATATGTGGCCTTTTGTGTCAGGGTTCTTTCACTGGGCATGCTTTTGCAATTCATCCTTATAGTACTGTTTTTGTAGCATCCATTTCTTTGTTGTCTTTATTCTTTTTATGGCTGAAAAATATTCCATTGTGTGGGTATACCAGACCATGTCACATTTTATTTATCCATTCATAAGTTGGATAGTTAGGTTGTATCAGACTTTTGGCTATCATGATAATGCTGCTGTGTACAGATTTTTCTGTGGATGCATGGAGTGGAATTGCTAGGATGTATGGAACTCTATGTTGAACTTTTTGAGGAATTACCAGATTACTTTCGACAATGGCTGCACCATTTTAGAGTCCCACCAACAATAAGTGAGGGTTCCAATTTCTCCACATCCTCGCCAACACTTGTTATCGTCTGTCTTTTTGATTATAGCCATCCTGCTGGATGTGAGGTGGTATTTCATTGTTTTGATTTGCATTTCCCTAAGGGCCAGTGAATAATGTTGAGGATTTTTTTCATGGGCTTGTTGACGGTATATCTTTGGAGAAATGTCTATTCAAGCCCTTTGCCCATTTAAAAATTATGTTGATTGTCTTTTTGTTGAATTGTCAGAGTTCTTTATATATTCTGGATAGTAAACCCTTATCAGATATATATGGTTCGCAAATGTTTTTTTTCACTTCTGTGGGTTGTCTTTTTACTTTCTTGATATTGTCCTTGTAAGCACAAAGTTTTTAATTTTGATGAGGTCCAGTTTATCTTGTTTTCTCTTGTTGTTTTTACTTTTGGTGTTGTGAAAAGTGAAGGTTTAGTTGAAAAGCTCAGGGGAGTCTGAGCAGAGTTTGGTCATGGAGAGACTTTTTGTCAGTGGATGTCCCATGCTGGTTGACATAGGGCTCACGATGTACATCAGTATTTACATCTTAATTCAAGTGAAAGGCGGAATCTTCACTACTGTTTAACTCCATTCCGTCTTATCCCCTTGTTGTGCTGTTATTGTTATGTATGCAAGCTGGTATCATTTGCTTTCAGCCTAAAAAACTTTATTAGTATTTCTTACAAGGCAGGTCTACTAGCAACAGATTCTCTCAGCTTTAGTTTATCCTGGACTGTCTTTATTTTACCTCATCTTTGAAGGATAGTTTTGCTGGATATAAGATTCTTGGTTGACTATAGTCTTTCACCACTTTTATGTTATCCCACTGCCTTCTGGCCTCCATTGTTTCTCATGAGAAGTCAGCTGTTAATCTTATTGGGGTTCCCTTGTATGTGATGAATCATTTTTTGCTGCTTTCAAGATTTTCTCTTTGCCTTTAAACGTTTTGACTATGACGTGTCTTGGTGTAGATCGCTGTGCTTGTTCTGTTTGGAGTTTGTTTATCCTACTTGAAGTTCATTGAGTTTGGATGTATAGGTTAGGGTTTTCCATCAGCTTTGGCAAGTGTTCAGACATAATTTCTTCGAATACTTTTTCTGCCCTGTTCTGTCCCTCTTACTTCTGGTGCTTCCGTTACATGTACATAGCTTGGCACGCCGCATGGTGCTCTGAGGCTCTATTTGTTTTTCTGCAAGGCTGTTGTGTAAGGTTATTTCTATTCCTTTTTTTCTGTGAAGCTCTGTTCTTTTTCCGTCTTTTCTTCATATGGTACAATTTCTATTGATCTTTCTTCATATTCACTGATTTTTTTCCTCTGTCAGCTTAGATTTACTTTTGAATCTCTGTAGTGAAATTCTTCGTTTTGATTAACGTACTTTTTGACTCCAGAATTTTATTTACTTATATATATATATATTATAAAAATATATATTATAAAAAACATATATATATATATTTTGTTATGGTATACAGTAGGAGTTGAGAACCATTTTTTTCCCCATATAAATATCATTTTGTTTCCACATGATTTATTGGAGTTCTCCATTAAATTATCTTGGAACTTTTGTCAAAAATCAATTGACCATATATGTGTGGGTCTATTTATGGACTCTAATATGTTCTGTTGATCTGTTTGTATATCCTTATGCCAGTGCCACACTGAATTGACTGCTGTAATTTTATTTTTTTCTGTTTTTAAAAAATTGAGATATAGTTGATGTACAATGTTATATAAGTTACAGGTGTACAACATAGTGATTCACAATTTTTAAAGGTTATATTCCATTTACAGTTACTATAAAACATTGGCTATATTCCCTGCGCTGTGCAGTATATCCTTGTAGCATATTTAAGAATTCTGGTTTTGAATGATTTCTGTGTCTTTACTGATGTTCTCTGTTTGATGAGATGTTGTCGTCATACTTTCCTGTAGTTCTTTAGACAAGGTCTCTTTTAGTCCTGGGCATATTTACAGTGGCCGCTATGAGGCTGTTGCCAAGTGCAACATGTGGGCCCCTCAGAAGCAGCTTCTGTCGCCTAGGTCTTGCTTCCCAGTTTCTCTGCACAGGCCCTGCTCTGTTGTTGTTGAAAACTGGTTGTCTTAGGCAGCGCGTGGTGGTGCTGGGGGGCTGGGTGCTGTTTACCTCCTGGCTGGCCTGGCCCCGGGCTGCCCTGTGCCTCAGGGCCCACTCCCTGCCAGTGCACGGCCTCCCACCTCCCTGCTCCTGTTTCTTCCTATCTATCTTTCAGCCTGGCGGCTGGGTCAGCACAAGCCTCTCACTGGGCAGACTGTGCTGAAGCCCCCGTGGCCGCAGAGATCTTTTGCCCTTTACCGCTGGACACACGTGTGTGGCTGGGAGGCTGCTCTCATAGCTCAGGGAGCTGATGTTTTGACCCGCCTTCACAGGGACTAGTGGCTTTGCCATTCTGTCTGACCACTCCTGAGCCAGTGCAGCCTTCAGCTCACACCACCTCCAGCCTGCCATGGCGCCGCTTCCTGGAAGCTTCCCCCGGGCCAGGGCGGCTTGCTGCCCGGCGGCGTCTGCTCAGAGGTTGTGTCTAAGCCCCCGTGTTATTGACGCCCCTTCCAAGGCCCCTGTCCTGGAGCTTGGACCCGAATGAGCTGGCCAGGCCTGGGAGGCGGGGTGTGGGTCAGCACGGTGTGATGGGCAGGGTGACCTGGAGGATTTTGAAATCTTGATGTGGGATGAATGGGGGTGGGAAACAGTGAGATTGCTGAGATGGAACAGTGGCTGTGAAACGGGAGGGACAGTAGGAAGGTGGGTGGTTTGGGGGGAAACCTGGTTCCTCTCACGAGGGCTCCTGAGTGTTGAGGGTGTAATTCATAATCATTACTGATCCTGCATCTGGTCTCAGAGGGTCCCGCAACCAGGATGCAGGCCTGGGTGGTGAACTGAGGCTGCAGAAAGGATGTGGCTTGAGAGCTCTGGAGTCTGAGCTGGGGTGGCCTCGGGCTCCTCTCCAGCTCCCGCTCTGGAAAAGACGGGGTCCGGCCCTCGCCGAGGGGTCTCTGAAGCCACAGAGCAGGTCTTAGGTCTCCTCTGTTTCCCTTTCAGGAGTGGGCTTTCATGAATGCCACTGTGTTTGCCGGGACCACGATAGACCCCAGTGCCTTGGTGCAGAAGCTGGACGTGGACGCGAGGAGCAGCGCCTCCGTCAGGAGAGGTGAGAGCAGGCAGGGCGGACCTCAGGGGCGGGTGCCAGGCCCGCTTGCACGTGCTCGCAGGCACGGGCCAGAGCAGACTGCAGGTGCGCCTGTGCACTTCAAAGAGATTTGTTTTATTAGTGGAAAATTTTAAGGATGTACTAAGCAGAAGATGGTATAAGACAGTCCATGTGCCCATCCTCTGTTTTCAGCACACACAGTACTGGGTTATTTTGAAACAAACAGCGTTTCCCTCAAGAATTCTTTAGTAAGTATTTTTAAGAGCTCTTAGAAAAAAAGACATAAACACAGCTACGAGGCCATTATCACACCTAAACAGATCAGTGGTAATTCCTTATTTCAGATAAACGAAGTAAAAGAATCTCCCGTCTTGGTGCTTGCCTCAGTCAAAACCAGGTGGGAACAAGGGTGCGTTGCAGCCCCCGCTCCCCTTTTCCTTCACGTGCTTATCACGTGGGGGGGTCTTTTTCCCCACTGCCCCTCCCCCGCTCGGGGCTTTGTGGTGTCCCTGGCTCCAGCGTCCTGTCTGGGCTGCTCCTGGAGGAGACGAGCGACCCTCCTGCCCGGGTGGCCGCGCGCTGCCACCACTTCCTGGAGAGAAGCTTGATGCTGCATACGTGAGCTGCACATTTACAGATGAGCCATTGAGAATAAAAGCGTCTGTAGCCCTGAGGGTAGCACTCTGGCCTCCGGGGCAGGGCTTCTAGGGTTTTGGCCTAGTTTTTCTGGGTTTCCATCTACAGTTTGTAAACAGCTGTTGCAGTTGTAAGCTGTAGTTATCTCACAGGTACGGCTTACATCAGGCATCTCCCATGAGGTCATGCTGTTTGCATCACTGCTTTGGATTTTTTTTAATTTCACTGGGGAGATTATCTGAATCTCCTTGCCATTCCTTGTATGTGGAAGCTGTAGGGAGGGAAGCCTTCTCCCCTCTACCCTCCTAGGTTCTTGGCTAGGACCCTGCAAGTTAGACTGACAAAGAGAGATGAACAAGAGGAAAACAAACCACTGCTGTGTGCAGGTCACATCACATGGGAGGAACCTCAGTGAGGAGTAACTCAACGTGGTGGTGAGCGCTTGGGCCTCTGTAGCATCTTCGCGAAGAGCAGTGATGCTGTGGGCTTCTGAGGGCAAACTTGGGGTGGGGGGAGGTGTGTGAATACATAGAGGAAGCTTCATGCAGGTCCACATGGTGCCGGCTCTGGTGTCCTCATGGCCGTGAGAATTCCTCGGAAGAGGGGATACATGGCAGTCCTCATTTCAGAATTCTCTGTTTTTAGTCAGATGGCTTCTTTCTGCACCTGCTGATTCTCTTTGCCTCCAGCGCAAAGTAATCCTGACATCCAAAGTGGTGTGTGTGTGGGTACCATATTCTCGGCCCTCAGACTCTCCTGCTGTTTCTTGGGATGGATTCCGCAGAGCACATTGCAGCTCTGGCTGCATGACCTGCCTGAGTCCTTTCCCATAGGGGGTGCCTCAGGGACTTGCCTGCGTTTGGGCGGGCAGGGTGTGCCTGGGGGGGCCGGAACCATGGCCTCTCAGGTCCCTTTGGTGACCCACATGATCAAACAACTTTCTTTGTGTTCACTGCCCGGTTTGTGTACCGGGCAGTTTTGATGGCTTTTCTGGCCAGCACCAGCATCCCTGGGGTCCCATCCCAGATCTGCGGAACCTTGTTTTCACACCCCCTCCAGGGGTCTCCGATGCTGCCAGGTTCAGGACACTGGCCCAGGACCTAGTGGGTCCTGCCTCGCGGCTGCAGGAGCATAGAAGCCCCCATGTCCTCTCAGTCCTGAGCTGTGATGGGCTGTCATCCAGATCTCCTGATCAGCCCTTGCGGTCCTGATCTGCGGAACTGTCTCAGCGTGCGGTAGGCAGACCTCAGTTGCCCCTGAGCCTTCGTACTAAATCTGAGGGGTTTTACAAAATTCCAGGCCGCCTCCCACAGCATTGGCTGCCCGGAGAGCATGGCCAACCAGAAAGAGCAGATGTCACTTCCCATCAGAGGGGGCACTTAAAATCTGGGTGGTGTGGCCTGAAAACCACAGGGCGTGGAGGGGGGACAGGGAGAGGAGGAAGGAAGGGTTTATTTTCTTTTCTGAGGTGGCCTATGGGCTGTGACCGTGCAGGAGAGAGAGCAGCTCGGGAAAAGGCTCGTCATGCTCACAGGCCCTAGAGGCCAGGGCGTGGCGCGCAGGGCCCGCGGGAAGGCAGCAGGGTGGCCAGGAGAGAGAAGACGGGGACTGGCCAGCCCGCAGAAAGCAGTCTCTCTCCAGCCAGAAAGGTGTTTGTTTTGTTTTTATTAAGGATGTCAGAGTGTCATAATATACAGAAAATTAAAGAAAATTTACAGAAGGAGAGGGCCCGGGCTCTGGGGCGCAGAGCGCTGCCTGCTGTGAGCTCTGCGGCCTTGCGGCTGGCAGAGTCCCGGGGGACTGGAGGAAGTGGGTGGGCCGCGGTGGTTGTGGGGCGTGTGCTCTGGAGCCCGCAGCTGGGGGCTTGGGCGGGGCACTTGGCTCTCTGGCCCCTGGCTGCTCACCTGTAACAGGGTGATACTGGTCCTTGTGTCCTCGGTACCGCCTGCTTTGGGGTTCAGATGAGTCAGTAAACGTGGAAAGTGGGGAACGGCACCTGGGCCTGGCTTCCGTAAGTGCCCGGTGATGCTGGAGGAGTAATCGGCCACGTGTCCCGTTGAGCGAGGCGCTCTGCTGGCTGAGGTGCCCTGGTTCCCGGTGGCAGGTGTCTTTCACCAGACCCACGCCTCCTTCTCCAGCTGCTCTTGCGTTTTGGGGTTCCTCAGACCTGCCTCCTGATTGGCCAGTGCCCTGGATCTCTTGGGCTGTGGGCCTCGTGGCTCCCCTGGGTTTGCGCTGGGACTGGTGGCCCGGGGCAGAGGCAGGTCATGTGGAAAGTGGCATCCAGTGACTCAGCTCTGCTCAGTGACCTGCTGGGCCGTGACGGCGAGGGCGCCTGTCTGCCTGGATGAGCACGTCCTTGCCCTGGGCTGAGGCGCAAATAGCACTGCTCCCTGTGTCCCTGGCCACTGTGCCTGTGTGGTCCATGTGGTCCCAGAGGAGCCTGGTTGTGGGTCCCCCGTGCTCCCCGCCCCAGGGTGGACGCATGTCTGCTGGACTCCCCTCCCAGCGCAGACCGGCGCTCACACCCTCCCCTGCAGCCTGGACGCAGTGGGGCCTGGTTGACCCTGGGGAGGGGGGCCGCTTGCGGGCGGCATCTCTTTAGCTTCCATGGGGAGCCTTTGGGAGGCCTGCTGGCCTAGGAGCCAGGTCTGCCCCCCAGTTTTCCTTCTGATTCCAGGCAGGGACTCTGAGCTTCCTGTGGGGGGACCACTGGGCTCTGCAGTGATGGGCCTCCCCACCCCCGACCAGCAGCAGAACTCAGCTTCGCCCTGAGGGTCGGGCCTGAGGCCCAGGATCCGCTCCTGCACGGGAGCAGCCTCAGCTCCTCCGCATCCGGACTGGAGGGCGGGTGGAGGGTGGGGTGGCCCCCGGGCTCCCGCATCCTGCCCCGCACAGGGCACCACCCTCCAGTTCTGTGTTCTCTGTGCTGTGGTGCTGCGGGAAACAAGCCCACTCCGTGCTCAGGTAAAGCACCTGCGCTGTTGCCAGTCTTCCGCCTGTACCCTGGGCTGGGCAGTCCTGGTCCCTGGACTCAAATGGGGACGTGAGTGGGTGGAGGACGGGCTTGGTTAGGAGCACGGGAGCAGAAGGGCAGGAGGGAGGACGTGGCGGTGGCAGCGCGTCTGCGGGGGCTCTGGGTGGAAGAGGTTGGGGAGGTGACGGTGGTGAGTGGACAGGCAGGCCTCGAGGCCCCAGTGGAGGGACTTGGCCTTGGCGTCACCCGCCTTCGTGTCCTGTGGGCTGTGCTGGTGAGACGCCCCCTTCCCCCACCCAGGCAGAGAGCTCTGCCCTGACCTTCCCTTTCCCTGCGGCCTGAGCTTCCCCCGCTGGCCGACCGCTGCGGTTTCCTCCGGAACTCGGTTTCCTCCGAGGCAGGTGCTCAGCAGAGGGCAGCAGAGCTGCGTCCCTGCGTCTCCCGGCTGAGCCCAGACCTGGAGCGGGTCCTGCCTGGAGGAGCAGAGGAGGCTTGGGAGGGCTGACCTTGGGGCGCAGGCGGACCTGAGCGCTTCCCAGAGGCTGTCTTTAGGGACTTCCGATGCAGCTCCCCATTGAGGGACTTGCCTAGCCTTTCAAGTCAGGTCTGTGACGCCAGGGCTATGGTGCCAGGGCTGTGACGCCAGGGCTATGGTGCCAGGGCTGTGACGCCAGGGCTATGGTGCCAGGGCTGTGACGCCAGGGCTGTGACAGAATAATCCACTTAGAGCTTTACTAAGCTTTACTCATGTCCACCCGGCCCGACTGTAACAGGAACGGGAAGGGTCAAGGCCTGGAGGGAGCTGCTGCTCCGTGGAGACCCGCTTTGGCCAGGGTGGTTCCCTCTCCCCTTGGCCTCCCTGGCCTCTTGAGGCCACTGAGGGGAGTCCTGGAGGTCTCCGGTGGGCAGCGGCATTTGCGGGTCTGGGGGCTGGAGGATGCCTTCCTGGTCTTGGCCGTGGTGCATGGTGCCTGCCGTCCTCTGTGGCCACAGGCTCTGAGCACCCCGCGTGCTGCCTGGGCGCTTGCCTCCTGGCCGTGGGGGGAGGCCCTGGGAGGGGTGCCCACTGTCTCCAGGGCCACCTTGACTAGCGGGGCCTGAGCTCTGTGTGCTCGACCAGAGGATGGAAGGCATGGGCCCCTGCTCTGGGCCTGCTGGCAGCTGGGGCACAGGAAGGGCCCCACTGCTGGGCTCTTTGCTCTGCCTGCGTTGAGCCCGTTCTTTTGGACAGACGGAAGCAGGGAAGGGCACGGAGGAGCCTGCCTGCAGGGTTCGGAGGGCGAAGGGCTGGGGCCCCCGGGCCGCTCCTCCTCCTTGCAGGCGGGGTGTTTCCCAGCGCCTTCTTCCAGCCCTGGACGGGCTCTCGGCTGGTGGGAAGTACAGGGGATTTGCCCGCAATGTGGCCCTGTGAGGAGGCGTGTGTGGATGGGCCCGAGGTGCCGAGGAGCTGGGTGCACAGGGACCCCAGTGTCCCGCAGCGCACCCTGCTCCCCAGTTCTTGTGCTGTTTTGTTGCAGGGCCCAGCAGGAAAGGCAGGTCAGAGTCGCGGGGGTAGAGGTGGACAGTCCCTCGGCTTATGGCACACAGCACAGGACACGGGTAGTCAGAGAGGAGAGGTGCCGGACCACTGCCGGAGTCCTCGGGCAGGAGGCGGCATCTTAGCTGGCAGCAGGTCCCCGCGGCTGAGCGGAAGGGCCTTGGGCAGCGTCTCTGGAACAGCTCTCGGCAGCGTGGAGTCGGTTCCAGTCGCTGGGCTCAGGGGTCTCTTCAAGGAAAAGCGTTTGTCCCGGGAAGGGGGTCTGGGCTTTATCAGTTGTTTCTTCTGTTTCAGTGACGTACGTGCCCCATCACACTTCTCATCTAAGGTAATGCTCTCAGTTCATCACTAAGGCACTCGCGGTCCTACAGCGGACGTTTCAAAACAGCTGACGCGGAGGTTCACGTTGGCCACTGTGGCTCCATTTTGAACCACCTAACGTGTCTTCACAGCTCACGTGTGTGTCACACGGGATGAGTAGGAATTTATAACACAAAAGAAATCACATCATAACACTCGCTGTCCTCCCACTGCCCCACTTCCCTGTGCTGGGCTGAGCAGTGAGAGCCCCCATGCCCATCCCACCAGTGCCGGTGCAGGGGTGGCTGAATTCTTTTTCTTTTTTTTCCGGTACGCGGGCCCCTCACCGCCGCGGCCCCTCCCGCTGTGGAGCACAGGCCCCGGACGCGCAGGCCCAGCGGCCATGGCCCACGGGGGCAGCCGCTCCGCGGCATGTGGGGTCTTCCCGGACCGGGGCACGAACCTGCGTCCCCTGCATCGGCAGGCGGACTCCCAACCGCTGCGCCACCAGGGAAGTCCGTGGCTGAATTCTTGCGTCGGGGGAGGCCAGGTGGCCTTAGGAGGTGTCTTTGCGGGCAAAAGCGAAGTCCACGTAGTGTGGTGAACGTTTGCTAAGTGCCCATGCCCGCCGGAATATTGGGCTCAGGGTGGGCGATGGGAGTGGCCCAGCAGCCCCCTGTGTCCCCTGCCAGTGGCTGGAGCTTCGGACAAGGGGTCTCCCTGCCCAGCTCCAGGACCTCTCTTGGTGCTTCCCTCTCAGAGCCTCCGCCTGGGCCTCTGCTCCCGGTGTTACCATCCCCCCTCTGTGGCACCCCGGTGGCCCGGCTATAGAGTGGGGTATGGTCCTTCTCCCACTGACAGGTGGGACCTTGGGCCCTCAGTCCCGCAGAGTGGCTGCCTGGCCCACCCTGGTGGTCTCCCTTCATTCTTCTGAGGGCAGACACGAGTGAACACTGACCCACCTGAGTCTACCCTGGGCACTGGCCAGTGACAGCATGACAGGTGGGGCCTGTACCCTGCCGTGGCTCACACTGACCCTTGGAGCTGTGACACGATAGGTGTGTTGTGTACCCCTGCCCCAGCTGTGCTGTGCTGGGGGCGTTCGGGTCATGGGTGCAGGAGGCCTCAGGTGGGCCAAGGCCCCAGATCTTGGTCTGGGCCAGGGTCCAGACCCTGGGGGCGCTTGCGTGCGGCGCTGGCAGGGCAGGCGTTCTACTGGCCTGTGCTCCGCGATAGCTCTGGGCTCCTGTCTGAGCTCCTGGCTCCATGGCAGCTGAGCCAGTGCCTGGGTGGATGCCGAGTCGTCCACACTGAATGGCCACGGGGCTCCTCATTGCAGCGCAGCGCGCTGCTGGCGGAGACTTGAAAGCTAGGGACCAGCCTCCTGTTAAAATTACTTTTGTAAAAAACAACATTTCGTAGCTGCAAAAACAGGATGTGCACGTTGTAGAAAAGAGAGAAGCGACATTACAAGTGAAAGCTGTTTCTGTGTCCCCACATGGACTGTGTGTCTGTGACCCATCCCGGTGCGCAGATGCTCCCTGACCTGGGTGGGGCTGATGCCACCCGGGAAGGGGCCGCAGGCTGCTCTTTGTCTAGACGGGGCCCCTCATGTGGGCAGCTCAGTGAAGCTGGGGCCCCGCTGGGGGGACGTTGGCCTGGTATTAGCCCTGGTTGTCTCCCACGAGGTGCACAGAGTGCCTCTGTCCTGTGCTCCACACACTGGCCAGGAGGCCCTCCTGGCCATGAGGAGGGACAGGTGCCCCCCCAAGCCACCTGCGTGGGGGTGGCGATTTCTGGAGCCGTGTTCTCAGGTCGGTGAGGCCAGGCCTGGTCACCGGCAGGTGCTCCTCCCCTGTCACCAGGTGGGGTGGCCTGAGCACCGCCCTGTCCTCTCCTCTCCTGCCGTTCCAGAACCTTCCTCTGAGGGGGGACACTGTGGTCTTTGGCCTGTCCCGGGCTGAGTCCGAGGGGGCTTGGTGCTGGGATGGAGAGAAGTGATACGCAGGCTTCAGGAGGGAGCGGACGGGACAGGCTCGACGTGGTGCCGCTGCCTCCTTGGTGCTGGCCAGCGTCCCCTGAGTGTCCCCGTCCAGCCTGGATGGCCTGTTCTCACGGGGTGTGTCTGTAATCGAGCGGGACCCCTTGGGGCCTTGGGGGGGGTGGGCAGACCCCTCTCGCACATTGTCTGCCGTAGCTCCTTTCTGAAGTGCCCAGCTAACAGTACCTTGAGCATATGTCCTGAGTTTTTCAGGTGCTAAAAACCACCACTAAGTGGAAGAAATTAACTACTTCATGATCCTGAGCATGTGGCCCCCAGACCTTCTGGTGCCTAATGTTAACTCCCCTGTTACGTCACCATCAACCAATCAGAGAGCTGTGCACGAGCTGATCACATACCCTGCCACCCGCCTCCGTCACGGGGCCTTTAAGAATGCTTTGCTGAAGGCTTTCAGGCAGTTTGGGGTTTTTTGAGCACAAACCACCCTTCTCCTTGCTTGGCCCTGCAAAACACTTTTCTCTGCTCCAAGCTCTGATGTTTCAGTTGTTTGGCCTCACTGTGTGTTGGGCACTTGCACTTGGTGCTTGGCAGCATGTCCGCAGGCGGGACCCTTTCACAGGGCTGGCTCAGACACCTGGGGAACTTACATGTGGCTGCGGTCCCAGAGTCCGGAGGATGGGCACTGGCCCATCTAGGGTTGGCTTGAAGTACCAGGGTCAGGTGGATGCGGTCAGGGACACTCAAGGGTTCTTCACAGGACCCTCTCTCCTGTGAGTTTGAAAACTTCCATTAAAGCCACTATGGAGCCAGGCCCTCTTCCTTTGGCTGGACATACATGTCCTTCTACAGCCCTGGAGATGTCCAGAGACAGGATAGAGCACCGCCCCGGGCAGCCGTGCTGCCCTCACTCAGCCCTGACCGCAGCCCTGGGGACGTGGCGGCCCTGCCCAGATACCGCCGCCTTCTTAAGGCTGGTTCACCTGGCCCGCTGGCCCCTCGCTGTCCCATTGAAGGGCTTTGCCAGCCCTTGGGGGTTGGGCTTGTTGGGCTTTTGGAGCCTCCAGATGCCCTCGGGGTCCCTGGTGGGATGCTGAGGTGAGCAGACCTGAGGCGCCCTGGCCCCACAATGCCCGTTCCCGCTTGTTCTCTCCCGTGCCCCTGGGGGCAGCGTCTGTTGGCCGCCCTGGGCCAGAGGCTCCCGCGTTCTCGGGCTTGCAGCCTCCGTGAGAGTGAAGCTTCCCCAGTCCCCTGGGCCTCACAGGGTCGGCGTGCCGGGTCCCATTTCCTGGGCTGCTGGGCAGAGGTCCTGGGTGGCGCGGGGAGGGTCCCGACCTGCGTGCCAGCCTGCCGCTCGTTCAGATGCTGCGTGCGCTTACGGTTCTGTCAGTCTCTGCAGGTCGTAGGCTCTTTTTTCTTTTGAAATTATTTCAGAATCAGGAGCAAGGCAGAGAAGACTCCCTGGACCTCTGAGGGCGGGTACGAGGCTCCCGTGTGAGGCGCCTCTGCTGCCTCCTGCCGCTGCTGCCCTTGCTAAGGCTCCTGCCCCAGACATGCCGCGCTCAGCCCACTGGGGCAGTTGGGCCCCGCGCCGGCCCGGGGACATCCCCTCCCTCACCCACAGCTCCACGGCCGCTGACGCCTGCGGGGCGCCTGCCATGCAGCCCCTCCCTCCTGTCACCCTCCTGCACACCCGCCCGCATCCTGAGCAGCCCGCCAACCTGGCGCAGGGTGACTAACGGCCCTGCGCCTCCCCTTCCTGCTGGGCTGAGAGGTCGGGGTGGGTGGGGAGGAAAGCAGGCCAGCTCCAGGCACGGCCGTAGCGTGTGGGATCTGACTCTTGGGAAAGGGGTTAGATCCCCGTGGGAGTCACAGGTTACGGGCGTTTACAGGGGATCCTGAACTGACAAGTCCAGCTGACCAGGAGCGCCGCGGAGCTCGTCTCTGCGCTGTTTCTCCTTAGACGCCGTGGTGTGTTGTACCAGCTTGGGAATCTGCGGGACAGTCGGATCCTGTACAGAATGCTCCCCGGGTGGAACGTGGCCTGGGCTTAAGCCGCGTTACCTCTGGGGAAACCAGCTAAGGCCCAGCGAGCAGGGCAGCCTGGAGTCGCTCTGCCTGGTGTGCTGCGGCCCTGCCTGGGGGGCCTGGTGTCCCGCAGCCGGGGCCAGGCGCGATGGCCGGGCACCCTGAATAGCTACACCTGTGTGCACACCTTGGGCTCCTGGCTTTGTCCTGCTCACCCTGTGTTCTCTGTCCACAGGTGCCAAGGCCAAGGCTGTTTTGCCCAAGAAGGAGAAGCTGAAGCTGAGGCGCGAGAGGTGGCTGCAGAGTAAGCTCCCCCTGTCCCTGGCGGGGCCCTGTCCCTGGTGGGGCCTTTTCCCGGGCTGGCTCGGAGCCCGCTTTGGGTGGTCTGGGGCCCTGGAGGAGGGCGCTTGCGATATGACAAGCAGGCGGCCCTGTGGGGGGGAGGGGCTGGCCCCGTCACCCGTGCAAGGGTCCGCAAGGGTCCGCAAGGCCTTGCCTCAGCCCCGACCTCCCCACCCCCGCCCGGGGACGTTGCAGGAACCTGCTTCTCCCATGGAAAGCATCGCAAAGGGAGCGCGTGCGGGCCGGGTGTTTTCTGATACCTATGGAATTTCCCACTTTCTGGGTCTGCGTGTGTCCCTCCAGGCCCGCTTCCGGGCGTGTGACAGTACAGGGCCCCCAGCAGAGGCGGCTCTTCACCCACCTGGTGGGGTCGGGGACCCTGGGCCTCCGCCCTGTGGGGGTTGGTGACTCCCTCCTTTCTGAGCACCTGTCTGTGCGGTGGATTTCTTTTTATTAATTTTGCTTGGAAAAGATACTTATATTTCTTGATGCTGAATATCTACTGATTTTTTCTAAAGTTTTTTTGTGAAGATTGTTTTGAAATTTTTTTCTTACAATTGTCTTTTTAGTGTTTTGCTGACTTTTAAAATTAATTTGAAATGGTTTTTTCTTTATGTTCTCATGCAGTTAGAATATGATCTGCATTATTTTTTCCTTGAAGGTTTTAAAGAAACTGTATGTTTTTAAATTTTTAGAGAAATTTATCAATTTATTCCACAATTGTTAATTTTAAGTTTTGTTTCACATTTTGGATGTTTCTTAAGGAAATGATTCATTCATCCATCTTCTTTTTCACAGTTGTGCAAAATATTCTTTGTAAAATGGATTTGGAAAAGTTAATAGGCTGGGAGCACTGGGGCCCTGAACGTTCCTGGGCTACAGTTTTTTTTTTGTTTTTTGTTTTTTTTTCGTGGTACGCGGGCCTCTCACTGCTGTGGCCTCTCCCGTTGCGGAGCACAGGCTCCGGATGCGCGGGCTCAGCGGCCATGGCTCACGGGCCCAGCCATTCGGCGGCATGTGGGATCTTCCAGGACCGGGGCACGAACCCGTGTCCCCTGCATCGGCAGGCGGACTCTCAGCCACTGTGCCACCAGGGAAGCCCATGGGCTACAAGTTTTTGATGACGTATAAGTTTTCTTCCATGACGGTTGGTGTTTTTTTAACTACTTGAGTTAATCTTGGTCACTCATTTTCCTATAAAAGCATCTAATCATCAGATTTCAACATTTCTTAGCAGAGTTGTTGGCTTCTCATTATTTAATATCCTGTTTATCATTCTTTGTTTGTATCCCTTTCTCTAATTTCTGGTTAATTTTGTCTCTTCCACACCAAGAATTCTTGTATTTAGTTGTCACTTCTACTCTTCTGTTTTCCAAATTGTTAGTTTCTCTTTTTTTAGTCTTTGTTCCTTTAGGTTTGTTTTAGTGACGTATTTATTTTTGTATGTTTTGTTTAGGAATGAAAGGCTGTACGTCAGCCTCTGAATATAGCTTTAGCTACATCTCCGAAGTTGATTTTACTTAGTATTTTATTACGAAAAGTTTTGTACAGAAAAGTAGGAAGAATTTTACAGTGGGCGTCCTTATGCCCACCATCCATATTTTACAGTGAGCACCTCACTTCTTTATCGCATGCCTGTTCATCTGTCTATCCAAACACCAACCCATGTTTTAGCTACGTGTTCCAAAGTAAATTACAGACTTCAGCCCACTCTCTCCCAAATAATTCCACTGGAGTTCAATATTTGTTTATGGTTCTTTTTAGTTTTTATTTTGAGGTAAAATTTACATGCAGTGAAATGCAAATCTTAAGTGTGCTGTTCAGTGATTTATGACAAATGCCTACACCTGTACAACCAGAATCCCTTTCAAGGTGCAGACCATCACCATCACCCAGAAATGCCCCATGCCCCTTCCCAGTCCCGACTCTCCCAGAGGTAGCCACCATCTGGTCTTTTTCAGGTCAGAGTTTAGGTTTTACTGCTCTAGACATCATATAAAAGGAGTCATGTAGGATGTGCTCTTTTTGTGTCTGGGTTCTTCTGCTCAGCTTGGCGTTGGGCTCATCCGTGCTTCGTGTAGCCGTAGTCTGCACCCTTCTGTTGCTGAGAACCGTACCGTACCGTTTGGTGTCCACTTTCCTATGGATGGACACCTGGTCTGTTTTCTCTTTTTAGCTGCTGTGAATAAGGCTGCTATGCACATTCTCTACAAGTCTTTTTGTGGACATATGTTTTCATTTCTCTTGGGTAAATACTTGGAATGGAATGCTGGGTCATAGGGCAGGTGTATGTTTAGTTTTATAAGCAACTGCCAGACGTTTCTCTACTGTGGTTGTACGTTTACGCGCCACCCCCCCACAGCAACGTGGGAGAGTTGTGGCTCCACGGCTGTGCCGGCACGTCTGTCCCTGCAGTCCTAGCTGCTGAGCGTGAGGTGCCCCTTGTCATGGTGAATGGGCATTTTCACGTGCTGCTGCCCATTGGGGCGCCCTGTGAGGCCCAGGGTCTGTTTCATGAGGCTCTTGGTGGGCTCTTTATTATTGAGCTCAAGGAGTTCCTCCATCCTGGAGACCAGTCTGGTCAGGTGTGTTTTGCAAATAATTTTCTCCCAGACTGTGACTTGCCTATTTAATTTCTTAACAGTTTTTTTTTTTTTTTTTTTTTAATGAATAGAAGTTTAATTTTGAGGAGGCTGATTTGTATTTTTTCTTTATGGGGTTAGTGTGCGTCTTGTTTAAGAAAATGGGCCAGTCCCAAGTCAGGCAGATAAATCCTACTCTTAGAAAAACTTAGCGGTTTTGGCTTTTTCGTTTAGGTTTGTAAAATCCATCTTGAATTAACGTTTGTCTGTGGTGTGAAGTCCTGGTTCAGGTTCTTTTTTTTTTGTTTTTTTCCAGTTCCAGCACAATTTGTTGTAAAGACTTTTCTTTCCTCATCAGTTTTGTGTCTTTGTGAAAAGTCAGATAGCCTCTCAGTACCAGGCTGTCTCAATTGCTGCAGCTGTGAAGCAGGTCTTGGGGTCAGATAAGGGAAGTCCTGTGTCCCAGGTCCTCTGCTTCAAGACTGCTTTGGATGGTCCAGGTTCCTAGCATTTCCATGTGAATTTTACCACAGGCTTGTCAATTTCTTGAACGTCACCACCACCAACAAAACCTATTATACCAATGACAGGGATTGCTTTGAGTCTATAGATCAGTTCAGGAGAATGGCCATATTGGGTCTTCATCCATGAACGTGGTATCTCTCCCCTTTTCTTTACATTTTCCTTAATTTCTGTCGTCAGTGTTATGTGGTTTTCAGAGTAGAGGTCTTAGATTTTTTTTTTTTTTTTTTGGATAAGCTTATTGCTGTTTTACAGTTTTTGAAGCTATTATAAATGAAATTCACAAAAGCTTCATTTTCCGGTTTTCTGCTATTTATTATATTATTAATTAATTAATTATGAATGATTATTAACCTTGTATCCTCTGGCCTTGCTAAAATTGTGTTAGTTCTGGTAGTTATCCTGTAGATTCCTTAGAATTTTCTGCATAAATGATCATGCTACTAAAATAGAGACAGTTTTACCACTTTCTTTTCAAACTCTGTTTTATGTCGTCTTCTCATCCTACTGCAGTGGCCGGAACCTTTGCAGTGTTGCTAGAAGGGGTGAGAATTGGTCCCAGTCTCCACGGGCTGAGGATTGGGCCATGGTCAGTGTCCTGTGAGCCAGCTTTGCTCAGGGTCGGTAACCCCAGGCCGTGACAGTGCATAAAGCTAGGGGTCCTCATGCGAGCTCTGTTTCGGGCCCTGTTTATAAGGAACTTCCCTTCAGTTTCTTACAGGTTAGCAAATGTAGGCAAGGAAGCAAGGAGAGAATGACCAGGATGGATGGGCCTTCAGGGATCTGGTGCCTGCCCTCCTCGGCACCACATAGAAACACAGGTTTCAGCCCATAAAAATTTCCCACGTTCAGCATCCCACACGCCAGTGAAATTGTCTTGTTTGTAGTGTTCATTTCTTGCATAGGTAATTTTTAGGAGTAGCAGGAGGGAGGG
>NW_006779129.1:1493187-1498092 GCF_000442215.2 Lipotes vexillifer | reverse complement strand
CCCCCCCCCCCCCCCCCCCGTTCACCCAGGATGGCTGGTCGCAAAGCCTGCTCTTTGAGTTCCCACCTCCCTGACGCCTCCTTGTCGGAATTTCCCTCGTTTCATAGTTTGCTCTAATATCCAGTAGGCCAGCTCTCTTGTTTCTTGTTCTTTTTCAAAAATGTTTTGGCTATTCTTACACATTTAGTGTTTTTAAAAAATAAGGTTTGGAATTAGATCCCAAGTTCAGCTACAGGCCCTGTTGGAGTTGGAGCTGCGTCAGACTTGAGGCCAGTGTGGGAGCCGCGCTCGCGCCCTCCCTGGGCTCGGAGCCGCCTGGCCAGGTTGGTGGGGGTCTCCGCCATCCCTTCTGTGGCCTGCTTCATCAGAGAGTCTGTCTGACGTACACAGGATGCGGAATTTCTGGTAGATAATCTCTCTCAAATTCAGGAAGTTCCTTCTGTGCTTGGTCTCGCTGTAATCTCTGTCCTGAGCGGACAGTGAATCTGTCCGACACTTTGGGCACTTCTTGTGGTGACTGTAGTCTTACCCTTTGAAGCAGCAACTGCAGTGACCACCCAGCACGTGTCCCTGTGTTTTGCTGTCCTTGCATATGCTTCGGATGTGTCCTAGGTGGACCCCACGCGTTTTTCACCCAAAATGCTCTGGCTTTGGTTTGCTGGCATTCACCTCCGTCCTCCTATGAGCTGGGCCTGCTTTGCTTGCCTGGTCCCCCAGCTTGGGCACCGGGCCGGCCAGCTGGGGAGGGAGCCACCCTGTCCCTTCCCCTGCCTGAACCCCCCCCGACCCCCCACTACTGCCTCGGCCCTCCTGGGAGCCAGGGCTCTCTGGGAAGAGTCATCCGGCTTGGTGAGGTACTGAGTAGATTGTTTATCCTGTCAGCATGGAGAGTACTGAATTGTTACCCTATACATCCTAACATCCCTGGCATGGAGGGGTGGCCCGGGACCCAGGGCAGGAGGACCTGGGAGGATGGGCGGTCTTCGTCCCCAGAGCTCAGCTCTTTGGGGGTGAGTTGAGGGTCCCCTGGACTGTCCCAGTCTGGGTGCAACTGGGGTGGGTGTGTCCCTGACTTGGCTTGTCCGGGTGGGCCTTTCCGAGCTTCTCTGGGCGGTGCGGGCCTTCGAGGGTGGGCTCTGAGCTTGGGGACGAGCTGCACCTGCCAGGCCTCCCACGCAGCTTGTTTCCAGAAAGTGTTCTCTTTTGGAAATGCCTGTTAAGGGTCACCACACATCCCTCACTTCTCATGCACCTCCTGGGGCTTGGGTGGACTGGGGCCAAGCCGAGTGCACACATGTTCTTTGTACTAATAATCGGTGGGCTGTCCTGAGTCTGGCTTCACTCGTGGGGCCCCCGTCCAGGTCCCCGTCCTCCTGGCCTGCCCCGTGCCTCGTGTCATCACCACCCTTCTGGGTGCCGTGCCCGCCGCCATCGCCTTCTGCACCTGCCCCGAGGGGTGGCCGGGCGGCCACAGCGCCTGAAGGACCGGTTGCAGACTCACAGCCCCTCGGGAGGGAGACGACCCGCATCAGGCCACCTGGGCTGCTGGCTGACGCTTCTCTGCTGGCATCTCCAGGCCTCTGTCGGCTGGGCTGTGAGTCTGTCGGCTGCTTGTCAGGAAGGTGCTCTCAGTTCCCTTTTTAGATGTGATTCAGAGTCTGCAGCCTGGTTATTTATAGCCCAGTAAACCTCGTGCATTTGGGAGGCAGGAGAGCCTCTCAGGATCTAGTCTGATTGTCCCAAATCTATCACATCAGAGCCTCATTTCCAAGCTTTTTAGTAGCAGAGCCTTTTTTTTTTTTTTTTTTTTTTTTTTTTTAAGAAATCTAATGCAGAACAATCAACAAATCAATTGTCACAGATTCAGGCAGTTTCCCTGGAGCAAGGTCTGCACACAAGCTAGTGAGCTGGTGTTTTCCACGAGCCACACTCTGGAAATAACGCATTTGAGTACGTGTTTTATTAGCAATTTTGAAATACATATATTTAAAAATGAAAGTCAGATCCTGAGGCCACGTCCCTGTCCAGGCCCTGCCGAACCCCTTCTCTGTAGAGGCCGCAGCCCTGCCAGCCGGTACAGCCTCACCCCGGTGGCTCGTCCGTGCCCTGCCCTCTGCTCGGCACCCTGGACCCCCGGGCCGTGCCGCCCCCTCCCCAGGGTCTGTCCCAGTGCCCATACCCCTCTTCCCAGGCCCCCCACCAGTGCAGGAGCCCCCTCGAGACCCCGCGGTGCATGTTTCCTCTCGCTTTGGACCTGGCCACTCTCACCCTGTTGCCTTGTTGGGGACCCTCCTGCCTGCTGACGTCTCCCATGGGGACCTCTTTCTCCCTCCTGGGCGTGTCCCTAGGAGGCACAAGGGAAGCAGAGCGGGAGGGGCCGGCTGCTCTGCCTGTGCGGCCCCTCCCTCTGCCCGCCCTGCTCCCGCAGCCGGCCTGGCCTTCCCAGGGTCCGCTCCCCGCCTGAGCCTGTCTCCTCATCAGCCTGTAATTCGACAGCCACCTCTGGGATTAAGGGCAGCAGACCGCTGGCAGCCAGCCCGCCCCCGGGGTCCGGGCCGAGCTCGGGCTCTACGGGCTGGGAGTCGGGACGCCGCTGAGGGCGGCGGCCGGGCGATTGTCCTCCTGGGTCCCCTCTCACTGACCCCTTATCCCCCTTCCTCAGAGATCGAAGCCACGAGGCTGGCGGAGCAGGAGCGCAAGGCGGAGCAGAGGCGCAGGGCCACGGTCGTGGTAGGGGACCTGCAGCCCCTGCGGGACGCCCTGCCCGAGCTGCTGGAGCTGCAGACGGGTGGCCAGCGGTGAGTGTCCTGGCCACAGGGCCGCCGCCTTGTCCAGGGCGGGAGGACGAGCAGGTGGGTGGCTGGGCTGGGCACTGACCCTGGAGAGGCCCGTCTTGACTTGGACACCCTTGTCCCAGGCCCAGCCGTGAGCCAGGGGCCCTGGGGCCTCCTCAGGGGCGGGAGCCCGGCGGCTCATGGGCAGCACTGTTGCTCTCCCGCCGCGTGGCCAGAGCTGCTCAGCCGGGCCGCCGCCGGGCTCCGTGCTCTCCTGCTTGTCTCCCAGCAGCCACAACTGCTGCCTTTGCCGCCTTCCTCCCAGGACCTGCCGTCCTCCTGGGGCCCTTCCTGCCTCCCTGAGTCCTGTGTGCTTTAGGAGAGCACATCCCTCTGCTGTGCCCAGGCTGCCATTTCCGAGCAAGGGTGAGGCCACCTGGCCTGGCTAGGAGGCTCCAGCGCAGGTGTGACCACGACCTCAGCTTTAGGACAAACGGGCAGCAATTGGAGGGCCTTTCTGTTCTGTCACAGTTGCTGGACCGCCATCGTTTACTGTGTTGTCTCTCATTTTGCCTTTTTGAAATAATTCTTTCTTCTACCGAATTCCCCTCTGAGGAGGAAGGATCCGGGGTTGGCAGGGGACACACCCAGGGCCCCTTGGCTACAGAGCCAGATGGTCAGTCCAGGCCAGTTCCGGGATGGAAGCGCCCAGAACATCAGGTCCAGACAAGGAGTGGCCACCAGAGCTGAGATTTGGCGACAGAACCAGAACCCAAAATGCACATTCCATTCCTGGTTCTTAAACAAAAATGTGACCCGGTCAAGCATCCTCTCTCTCCCTTCTTTTAGTTTTCTCATCTGAAAAATGTGCTCGGGGCTCCCCGAGGGGAGAGAGCTGTGTAAACACTGCGGCCAGCAGCCCGAGGACGACCGCGTAGGGCTGCGGGGGCCCAGCTGCTCTCCCAGCCCCTGTCTCCGGTTGACCGGGGTCACCGTTTCCCCCTCTAGTGCCTCTTGGCACTGGGGAGCTGTTCGTTTAAGTAAATATTATTTTAGGACAGTGTTTGCATATAAATAGAAAAATGACGGAGATAATACCGACAGTCCCAGTGTAACTTGCACGCGGCTTCCTCTCTGTGACGTCTTAAATCAGCGTGTGCATTTGTCACAATTAAGGAACCAACACTGATTGACTGAAAGCTCACAGTTTATTCAGACTTCCTCAGTTTTCCTTGGTGTCCTTCTGCTGTCCCAGGACCGCATCCAGGACCCCACATGGCATGTAGTCATTATGTCTCCTCAGAGCTCCTCTGGACTGTGACAGTCTCTCAGACCTTGTCTTTTTTTTTTTTTAAATAAATGAATTTATTTATTTATTTATATATATATATTTATTTATTTATGGCTGTGTTGGGTCTTTGTTGCTGTGCGGGCTTTCTCTAGTTGCGGTGCGCGGGCTTCTTATTGCGGTGGCTTCTCTTGCTGCGGAGCACGGGCTCTAGGCATATGGGCTTCAGTAGTCACAGCATGTGGGCTCAGTAGTTGTGGTGCACTGGCTTAGTTGCTCCGCGGCATGTGGGATCTTCCCACAGCAGGGCTCGAACCCGTGTCCCCTGCATTGGCAGGCGGATTCTTAACCACTGTGCCACATGGGAAGTCCCAACCTTCTTGTCTTTAATGACCTTGACAGTTTTGAGGACCAGTCAGGCATTTTTCAGGACGTCCCTCAGTGAAGACCACAGAGGGGAAGGGCCTGTCTCATCACGTCCCCTCCGGGGTGCGTGCTGTCACGTGACCTGCACCGTGGACGCTGACCTTGGTCACCTGGCGCAGGTGTGTCTGTCAGGTCTCTCCACTGTGCATCTGCTACCCCCCTTCCCCACTGTCCTCTGGAAGGAGGTCGCCGTGCACACCCCGCACCCAAGGAGGGGGGACGCTCCCCTCCCCTCCCCAAGGACGGAGTGTCGGCAGAACCACGTGGATTCTCCCGCAGAGCAGATTCCCTCTTCCCCCGTTTCCTTATCAATCACTTATTTACGTCCGTTTGGACCCGTGGGTATTTATTTTATACTTCGGGCCATGATCCAATACGACTTCGTTCTGTTGCTGAGCCGGCTCCAGCTCTGGTCCT
>NW_006779129.1:1481131-1493177 GCF_000442215.2 Lipotes vexillifer | reverse complement strand
AACCGGCTCCAGCTCTGGTCCTTGGCAGCTCCTTCGGTTGGCTCCGCTGTTCCCCCGACACACCCATCCGTGGAGGCTGTTGTGTTTTGTTTCCGAGCACTTTCCTCCCTCTCTGGCACAAGGTGCTCCAGGCTCATCCCGGGCATTTCCTGCTCCTGTCCGAGAGTCGACGTTTCTCCAGGGAGCCCGGGTCCCTTCCATTGGAAGTGGTGTAAGAAACCAAGATCTGGGCACTGTTGTGCTGACCGCGGCAGGGGTGTGGTTGCTTCTAGGTCCTCTCAGATGATAGCAGGGACATACATGTGTGTCCTGACCCAGGTGTGTTCCTGTGAAATTCGGGGAACAGTCTGCAAGTCCATCCTCACTTCTCATGCCGACCGCAAGTCTGGGGTCCCTAAGATCACTCTTAGGTTTGATGATTCTCACAGAAGGCCATTACACTCATTACAGTTTATTACGGAGAAGGAATACAGATTAAAATCAGCCGGGGGAGGGCCCGGGAGTGTTCCAGTCTTCTCTCCCTGTGGGGGCAGCACAGAGGTCTTGCCCAGGACGTGCAGGGACCCCCACCAGTCTCCACCCCTGGGGGGCATGGGCAAGCAGGCCGGCCAGCTTTGCCTGTGGCCCCTTCATTCCTGTGGCCTTCTGGCCAAGTGACGCCTGGCTGGGAGCCCCCAGCCCCGTTCACAAGGTTGGGGTCCCCATGTCATCAACCCTCAGTCTTTCAGCTCCTAGAGCAGACCCAGCCCTGGGATGTTTGCTGCGCAAAGCGTTTGGCCTCTTCTGTGCCTTCACAAGGGAGGGTTTCCTGGAGCTGGGAGAAGGTGGTGCCCTTCAGGGCAGCTCACGCCAGGGGTGCCTGCCTGTTAAAAGCAGTAGGTTACACGAATGGCCCAGCGGACAGGCGACTTCAGGACATGCCCCCAGGCATCCGAGTTGGGTGGAATGTGTTGGGGGGCAGCCTTGTGCCTGGGAACCCAGATCCCGAGTGCAAGGCCTCCATCCCCAGTCGCCATCTGGGACACCCTGACTGAAGCCCTGGGCTGCTCCCAGCCTGTCCCAAACCTGGGTGGCCCTGCAGGGTGGTGGGGGGAGAGCCCGAGGCTCTGAGTGGGCCCAGCGGGTCCAGGTGTTCCCCACATTCTGGGTGGGCGCCGCCCAGCACTGACCGGGCACCAAGGCCCCCTGGAGAGCCCACGGGGCCCCTGAGGCCAGAGCCAGTGAGTGGGCAGTGCCGCTGCCAATGGGCCGTGCTCATCAGGGAAGATTAGACTCCCCAGGACGTCGGTCCTCCGTGGCCCGAAGATCGTAGCGGACGAAGGTGGAGGGCCTCACGCATGGAGCCTGGACCTGACATCAGCAGGGCTCACTCGGCCCCTGAGACCTCCGGGGTTCGCCTGCTGGTGCTTGGTTTTGGGCCCCCGTCCCCTTGGGCTGGGTGTGATACACAGGCTCATTCACGTCAGAGGGGGAGGGGCAGGGGGTGGTACAAGAGCCTCAAAGCTGGGAGCCACCTGGGTGCACCTGGGCGCTCAGTGCTGGCCGAAGAGAGCCTGTCAGGAACGCACTGGCCTGTGTTACAGTTGGGGAAACAGGCTTCGAGGTGGAGCAGCTTCCCTGAGGTTCCTCCCAGGGCAGCCAGAGCTAGGGTCCTCTTCCAGCCCAGGCACCTCTGTGGGCACTTAGGCGGCGGGCAGTGTGCTCTGAGCTGCAGTTGGTTCTGGCAGGAAGGTCTCTACCCACTGTCCACCCAACTCGGCCGTGCGGCCAGAGCCAGGCCTGGCCGCCGTAAGTGAGCTGGGGCCCTCCCCGGGGGGACTTCAGAGCGGGCGGGCAGGACCGGGGCCGGCGTCGGGTGTGAAAGCCCTTGCCCGGGCCTCTGGTGAGTGCTGGGGGTCAGTTCCTTTCAAGCCCGCGGCCTCGGGGAATCCACCCCGCCTGCGTCTGTCCACAGTGGAAAGCACCACTGGGGAGGGTCCTGCCTCCCCCTGTGAGTGACCTGACAGGCCCTGGACGTGTCCTGAGGCTCAGCTGAGGGTCCTGCCCTTCCTCGCTCCCCCACCGTGCCCCCACTGCACTGTGCTTGGCCGCACCTGGACCCTGGACCCCGAGGGGACTCCTGGGTGTGTGTTCACACCTTGGTGCCCTCGGCTGTGGGAAGCCTTCTTACCTTGTGCTAGACAGGGGTGGAGGCCCAAGGCCTCCTGGTGCCCCAGCGCGTGGCCGCCTCCTGGGGGTGCTGGCTGGGGGAAGGGAGCCTGGGCCCACCGGTTCGGCAAGGGTGGCGCCTCCCGGGAGCTCTGGGTGGTTGGCGGGAGACCTGCTCTCGGGTGGACACAGAGAGTGTCAGTGGTCGGACGAACAGGGCTGCAGTGTCCTGGGACCGAGGCTGGCCTGGAGCGGGATGGAGCGCCCCCAGAGCGGCCGGGACCCGGGGAGCGGAGACAAGAAATGCCTTCCATTCATAACTTACCAAGAAACTTGAATACACGATGAGGGCTCCCGGTCTGGAGGCTAAATTTAGGTGTCGGCCCAGGATTTCCTGGTTTGCTGGGCCCTCCCGCCCCTGCTGGGTCCCTCCTGCCCCTGCTGGGTCCCTCCTGCCATGTGGTGCCGTGAGGCCACACGTGCCCCCAGGCTCGCACGGGAGGACGGCCCTGTGTGCACCATGGA
Organism: Lipotes vexillifer; assembly: GCF_000442215.2. Classification (NCBI taxonomy): domain Eukaryota; kingdom Metazoa; phylum Chordata; class Mammalia; order Artiodactyla; family Lipotidae; genus Lipotes; species Lipotes vexillifer. Next base: position 1,490,504 of record NW_006779129.1, on the reverse strand, counting down.
CCGTGGCCTGAGTCCGGTGCTCTGGCGGAGGTTCCAGGTGGCCGCGTGCTCTCCTGACTGTCTTCTCCGTGTCCCCAGCAGGGCGGCCATCAGGCCCCGGGCAGCCCAGCTGAGCCGGATGAGCGCAGCGCAGAGGTTCCAGCTCCTGTGAGTACGGCCCCACCTCCACACGGCCCACCCCCGGGACTGTCGGGCGTCGGGCTGCGTCCCCTAACCCCAGTCCCTCAGGTGCTGGGGACGGCTCAGCCAGGGCCAGCTCTGGGCCCAGCCTGTCTCCAGGGGCCAGGAAGCCCCTTCCCCCAGGGCAGTGAGGGGAGCAGCTGCTGGCTCTCGGGGGGCCGCTCTCGGGGCCCAGATCCTAGGCATCTTGCGTGTGTGGACATCTGGCCGGGCAGTCAGTCATCCAGTGGAGTCCAAAGTCTCCCCGTTAGCAGCAAAGAAAGCTGGGGCCCAGTGTGGTTTGGCCTTGCCCTCGGTCACATAGCCGTGGGGGCAGAGCACAGCTGGGCCCTCCACCCCATCTTGCCTGCCCAAGGCCAGGGCCGTCCCCACCATGGTGCCACGATGGGCTCGTGTGGGCTTGTGCTGGAGCTGCTGCCCTGAGGTTCTGGCCAGGCCACCTGTGGCCATGCTGGGCTGTGGGCCCGTGCAGCTCCAGACGGGGGCCGGCTGGCTGTAGGGACAGGCACAGAGTGGCAGCCCCGCAAGGGACTCTGCTGCGGAGGGGCGGGCCCACTGCAGCACCCCCGTCGCCATGGCCGCCGTGGGGCCCGGAGCTCCTGTGCCCGGTTCCTGCTGGAGGTGCCGCTTATGTGAGGCCTCGTGTGTGCAGGGCGCCTGCCACCTGCTGCCTTTGATAGCCGCTCCCTGTCACAGTCGGGGATGAGGGGCCTTTGTGACCATGAGGAGGCCCCCGGGCAGCCACTCCCATCCTGCCCAAAGCCCCTGTCAGGCCTCAGACCCACCTCGGCCCGCCCCGCCCCCCCAGACGCTCCAAGCAGAACTTCACAGCGCACAGCCTTCCTCACTCCCCACCCCTCATCCTGGTCCTGGACCACCCTTTGCTGGTGTCCCTGCGGGCTGGCCGAGCCGAGGCTGGTCCTGGGGGTGCTGATGGCTCATCCCCAGCCCCCCACCGAGGGCATGGGGTTTGCTGACCTCTGCTCTCCATTCTTTCAGTGAGGAGGAAAGGACGCGGTTTCGGGAGCTGCTGGCCAGCCCAGCCTACAGAGCCAGCCCCCTGCAGGCCATCGGGCGGCAGCTGGCCCAGCAGATGCGGCTGGAGGGCAGTGGGCAGTCCTGACGCGGCGCGGGGTGTGCCTGAGCTCCGGGGACGCCCACGAGGAGGTGCCCAGGGGGCCAACTCTGCCATTGTCGCCCTGCTCCACCAGCCTCTAAGCGACGGGGCTGCTGTCCTCGGCACAGGCGGGTTTACCGAAGTGAGACAGGCAGTTGACATGGCAGTGTTGTGACTACCCATTTATTTTTGCAATAAAAAAGGTGCTGGAAGAATCCAGGATGTCCATGGAGCTCGGTGCCGGCCACCCAGGAGGTGGTGCGGCCACTCGGTGGGCATTCTTCACGCTTTTCTCTTTTGTCTGAGTTTGTCAACAGTGACTGCACGTTGTGTATTATTTTAAGAGAAAAACCTTCTAGCTTCCTGGTGCTCCAGTGGCTCCAGGCTGACCGTGGCTGGGCGTGGCTCTGCCCGCTGCTCCAGATGCCCTCGGTCAGGGCCCCCGACCTTCGCCTGGACGCCAGGAGCTTGGGGGGATGGGGGGAGGGAGGACGGGGGCGCGGTGCCAGCTTGGCGCCGCCGTCCCCCGCGGCGGACTTGGGCCTCGCCCTAGAAAGTGGCCTGAGAAGTGGCAAGCGTGTGGGGACGCCGCCCTCCCCCCAGCAGAGAGCCCTGACATCAGGCAGGCGCAGGTGGGTTGGTGAAAGCAGGAGGGCGGGTGGGAGAGACCCCGCCAGCCTGGGAGCCTGCTGGCTGTGGTCTCGGAGCCGGAGAGACTTCCACGTTCACAGCCCTGTCTGTGGTTTTAATCTTTGCAGAATGAACTTGGACTATCTGGTAATAAAATTAAATGACAAACGGTTCCATGGTTTTTGTGTGCATTTTAAATGCACACAGCAAGAGAAGGCTCGCAGGGCTCGTGGGCCTGGGCTGTGGTTCCCATCCGGCAGGGCCTTGGAGGGGCTCTGGGCCGGGCCCGTGGGAGGCAGTGGGGGGCTGGAGGAGGAGCCCCCTGAGGGGCCGCGGGGGAGGCAGAGTGTCCGGGCCAGGGGTGGCATCCGGCGGCCGGAGCAGCAGGTGAGAGGCTCAGGAAACCAGGGGCTGCGTGCGAGAGTGTCGAGCACCGCCCTCTGGGGAAGCGGGTGGGGCGGGGTCCCCAGGGAAGAGGCGACATTGGTATACACGCAGTAGGGGGTGCCTGCTGCTTGCCTGGAGGCTGGGGGGCAGCAGAGCCCTGGGAGAGGGAGGACGTGGGTGGCGGTGTTCTGGGTAGAGGTTCAGGGTCGCGCTGGGGCCCCCAGCAAATCCCTCCTCTACCGCCGTGCTGGGCGCCGTGCTGGGCGGGCTTCAGGGCGGCCGAGAGGAGGAAGGGCCCAGCGGGTGGGAGGTGGAAGGCCTAGGAGCCCTGGGGAATGGAGGGTGGCCTGCGTGGGGGCCACGCCCTCGGACGTGAGGGTTATTGACGGAGGACCCTGCGCGTCTGCTCCTGGCTCTGTCCAGAGGGTCCCGCGTGGGGTTCCCCGTGGCTGCCCACCCGCACCGAGTCATCGGTGGGCCCGACCCTGTTTGTGCCTGGCGTTGGGTGTCACCACATTTGTCTTGAGTGGGCATCTGCTGGGTGGGGCAGGGAGGGGGGCAAGGCCCAGACGCGGCCCCTGGGGAGTCAGTTCCTGTGGCACTCGCAGCCAGGTTTGCCCAGACTCCAGACGTGCTGCTTCTGGCGTGTTCCTCATGCAGCGATAACACTGGTGACGCATCCTGGCTGAGGTCATGGTGCTGAGAGGCCTTCAGGGTTCCCAAGGTCGGGAGAGTGGGGGGCAGGCGGGGCTGCACGGCAGCGGCTTCTACGCCCTGTGATGCCTCTTCTAAAGCTGTTCAAATAACGTAGGTTGAATGGTGATGACAGGCATATTCCTGACGTTGGCTTGTGCTTCCTGAGTCTTCCTTAAGGTTAAGAAATCGTTAATTTTAAGATTCTCGGGAGAAAGTCTGTGATTACTTGTATTGATGTTTCTGAATCCAAATGTTTCTTCTGGTGCCACAGAGGCTGCTGGGTTGTAGGGCCTCCTGCTGGGCCTGGAGGCTTGTCCCTCCTGTCCCCCTGGTCCCGCCCCCTGAAGAGGAGGTCCTGGGACCTTCTCTCCAGAGGGAAACTGAGGCCTGGAGATGGGGAGCCTCCCCACAGCCGGCGCTGGGCTCTCGGGAACCCAGAGCTTCTGGCTGCCCCGTGATCCTCACTTACACCTTGACCTCGCCCTCAATTCAGGTCAGCACCAGGCGAGCCACAGCACAGGGCTCAGGTGCCCCGGGAGGAATGGGCCCCAGGACGCCGCCCCCCGCCAGCGTCCTCCTCCTGCCTCGGCATCTGGTTTTTAGCACAGCGGTAGTTATTCCCAAGTCAGCATCTCTCCTGGGTTGGGAGCAGTCTAATCGCTAGCGATTAGTGATGTAGAGATGTAGAGAACCAGGCGCAGGTCGGCCCTCTGGCTGCAGGGCTCCTGCGGGGACGAGCGGGCCAGCCCTCCCTCTGCCTCCCTGATGTGCCCTCGTCCCCGTCCCCTGGCAGGGCCCACCTCCAGCTCCGTCTCATTCAGCCAACCCTTTCTGGCCTAATCTGTGGCCGGCCCGAGTCACCCCACCAGAGGGAGAGGAGACCCCTCCACACGGGGAGCTGTGTCCAGTAGGGCAGGAACAACTGTCCCGTAAGCCCAGTCCGGGCTTGCCTGGGGCCCACCGGAGGAGGAGGCAGGGGGACGGTGGCAGGTGTGAGCGACGGGGGCATCAGCTCCGTGCCAGCCGAACTCACACCCCAAGGGCAGACGGGCTCCTCCTGGCTCTGCATCTGCATGGATGGGGTCCTGGAGGCGTCAGGCTGGGTGGCAGCCCGCAAGGGCGGTTTGCACTGGCCCCCGGATGACTGCAGAGCAGGCTGGGGATGCTGTCTGGCTGAGGCGCAGGAGGAGGGGAGGGGTGCCGTGGTCATCTGCCAGTCCCTACCACAGGCTGCTCGCTCGTAACAGGAAACCCAGGTCATCGTGGCCGATTGTGTTTAAAACGGGGGAGAGTTGCCCCTTGCACGGCGAGGATCTGGGAGCAGGCAGTCCGGGTCTTCAGGGTGCCATCAGCAGCCCAGGCTCCACTCTCTCCTCATCTTTGTGCTAAAACAACTGCCAGTGCCCCAACCATCACATCACATTCCAGCCAGGGAAAGGGGGAGGGGCAGAGGGCAGACAGCAAGAGGGACCGGGAAACCTGCCCTGCTCCCATTTTAAGTCCTCCTCAGAGGCCCACCCAGGGATGTCCAGTCCCAGCTCATTGGCCAGGGCTGGGTTACGTCCCCTCCCCAGGTTCCAGGGAGGCTGGGCAGGCAGGGGCGGCCTCTGCTGTGGAGAGCAGGCCTCCTGCCCTCTGGCCCTTGGGGAGGCCGCCAGTCCCTGACCACGTGCCCCTGCCTTTGGCCTCAGCGCCAAACCCTGCAGCCTCTCTGGGGGATTTGTCACCAGCGTCCGGGAGGGAAGTTGCCCATCCCAGGGGTGGTGATGGCTCGGCACGGGACTGCACGGGAGCACTTGTGTGGAAGTGCCCGTTCCATAGCCCAGGCTGGACAAGGCAGGGTGCCCATGGTGTCCCCTCCGGGCCCGGGAGGGGTCCTCAGAGTGGAGGTGGCATCCCACCAAGAAGCATCTCTCAGGAGGGGGCCGTCCCAGGGCCGTGGCCCAGGCTGCTCTGGGGGCACATGGCGGGTTGGGGGCCAGGCCAGCCCCTGCACACCCCACACCTGCCCAGAGGCCTCGGGGAGGCAGGGCCGTCCACGTCGGAGTCCTCCATGCCGTTGGGCACGTCTTCCTGTCGGGGTGCGTTGGGCAGGTGGCTGGTGCCTCTCTCTGGACGTCAAGGAGCAGCCTGTGTCCCCTCGCCAGGCCCTTGTTGCCAGGGTGTCTGCGAGCCGCCCGCGGGCCCAGCAGGGGCAGCAGGTGCTTGCTTTATACCTGCGCTGAGCGCGTGGAAGCGGCTGGGGGAAGTGGTCAGCAGGGTGGCGGCTGTCAGCTGCGGGGGCAGGAGGGCTCCCCGCTAGGAGCCTGACCCCTGGACCAGGTGAAGGTCAGATGTACAAGGGCGAGATGCTTGGGGATGAGAAGGCTGCAGAGGGTGTGCTTTGAGCCCTGGCCCTGCAGAGCTGTGATGGGTCCTGGTGCGGCGAGGGTGCGGGACACCGGGCAGGAGTGGGGAGACCCCAAGCGCCAGGGCTGGGCAAGGGCCCCCTGTCATGGGCAGACCCAGCCCTGGGAGTAGGCGGGGTCCCCATTTTCCGGAAAAGAGCAGGGGGGGTGACGGGGAGCCCTTGGGGGGTGATGGAGGCTCTCGGGGCTGCTCTGCTACAGGGCTCCTGAGGTTAGACGTCGCGTGCTGCTCGGCCAGAGGCAGCCGGAGGATGCTGCAGGCCAGGTGGGCAGCTGGGCCCCGCGGCCCCCAGCCCTGCTTGGACAAGGTTCCGACTGGTGGGTGATGTTGGCGGGGAGAGCGGGGCAGTAACTGCTGGGACCCTTGGCTGTTGCCGCTCCAGAGCCACGTGCCCCAAACTCCCCGCTCAGTTTTGCGCTGAGAGGTGAGTTCAGGTTTGGACACAGGGCAGGTCTGGGACATTCTGGTGGGGGCCTGCAGACACCTGTGCTGCTGCTGGCCGGGGCCACGTCCTGGGGAAGAGCTGGGCACTGCCCTGTCCTTGCCCAGCCCCACTCGGCAGCCCGGCTGTCTTCCCGAAGGCCCTGTCCCAACCCCAGCCCGTGGCCCAGGCCTCTGCTCACCCACAGGCCCTCTGGGCACTGGTCACTGCGGCGGTGCCATTGGGCTTTCCTGCCTGGCCACAGGAACGTCTGCCTGCTGGGCTGGCCTCCCGAGCCCCTGCGAGGCCACCTCTTCCGTGGAGACTGCCCGCTGCCCCCTGGGCGGACCTGTCCTCCTCCCCTCTCGTGGCCAGCCTCCTCCTGTCCCCTGGGTGGGCTCTGGGGCCCCTTTCCCAGAGCCAGGTCAGAGGTCCCTTTGGGGCCCACCTGCCCCTGGTCCCAGGCTCTTCCCGGAGAAGCTTAGAGACTTGACCCAGCGGATTCCTGCCCACCCCTCAGCTCTCCCTGCTCTGGGGCCGCACGTCTGAGTGTCATTAACCGTCATCCCTCGGGGGTCCCACCTCCCGGGTCCCATGAATGTCCTGTTTCCTCCGTGGTTTGCTGGAGTCGCTTCACTGGCTTCTGAAGTCACTTGGGACACCTCCTCGCTCTGCTTGCTGTCAGCTGGGTACACAGCCAGCTTCACCTGCTTCCTTTGATTTTTAGGGGCTGCTGCTTAAATATTTAATTTTGTTTCATAATATGTGAACTTAAGCTACATTGTAAGGGTCAAGTCTGCAATATAAAATTTAATCCTCTTTGACAGTGCTTGACAATTGAGGGGGTGGGTTTGCTCCTTTTCTGGTGGAGAACGTGTTTAAAAGCAGGCAGCTGTGTCGCATCTACAGCAGATGATTGAGTTTGTCCGTAAAGACTGGGGGCCACACAGGACGGCTGGGGCCAGGGGCTGGGCATCCCGGCTGTCACTCAGGCCCTGGGTCCTCGGTCTGTGTAGATGGGAAAAAATAAGCCCACAAGTGGATGTGAGTGAGTGATGCCGTCTGGACACCCTGCCACGTCCAGCGCCATGTCCCCACCCTCCTGGTGCCGGGGGGCCCCACGCTCAGGACAGGACAACCTCATCCCCTTATACCAGCCCAGTGGGAGTCCTGGGCCGTGCAGCCCGAATCCCGAACAAGAATGATTGGGGTAATTATTAACGACTGGGATTAAACGAAGGAGAACAGGAAGAAAGGCAGCACCCTGGAAAGGGCAGCTCCCGTGGGGCTAGGCTGGCAGCCCCCACCCCGACTCCTGCACCCAGAGACCACCGGCTCCGACGGGGTGGGCGTCAGGCCCTGTGATGCCGACCTGCCGGCCGTGGGGTGAATGTGTGAGTGTGAGCGTGTGTGCATGCATGCCTGTGTGTACACGTGTGCTCATGCCTGCGTGTGTGCATGCATACATACATGTATGTGCATGCGAGTGTGCTTGTAGGAGCAAAGTCTGCAGGTACAAGGCAGGTGTTTGCCCTCCAGCACGGCCCTCTCAGGATAGGAAGCACACCTATGTTTCCTGACCCTTGAGCACTTCTCCTGAGTGGAGAAGCTGAGTTTTCTTGAATTCCTTCTCGGCTCCGGTTCAGAGTCATGTGTTTTGTTATTACTTTTCCTGCTGCGGGGGCAGATGGTGCGATTAGTTTTCCACGTGCTGCACGGCTTTGCATTCCTGGGGTCACAGCCTGGCTCAGGGGTCCCTGGCCGTGCTGTGTCCACTCTGCTCACAAATGACGGGCCTGCAGCTTTTCCTGGAGACTTTCCTTCAGGTCCCCAGGAAGGTCCACGGTGTCCGTGAGCTTCCTCCTGCTGGAGTGGGGAGGGGGTGTTTCCAACCCCGAGGCTGGACCCCACCCTGCTCCCACGCCCCCCAGAGGGAGGAGGTCGCGCCCCAGGCCCCTTCTGCCGCAGGACCCCCTGGAATCCCAGGCGAGGCTTTGTTCTGGTCCTCGTCCCGTCCGGCCCACACCCCGAACTCCTCCTGGGGTGGGATCCTGCACAGGACACATGGGCTCCAGCAGGACTGCACCCTGGCCTGCCCCTCGGATGTCCTGTTGTCCGGCTGGTGTCCTGGTCCCAACATCCCAGAAGGAGCAGATAGCTGGGCCGGGACCTCCACCTGCTCTGGGGTCCCCTGAGGTCCCTGACCAGACGGGCCCTCCCCTCCTGCCCGGCCTCTGGAGCCTGCTGGTGTCTCCTTGTCATCATGTGACAAAACCTGCTTCGCAAGGAATGTGTCCACGTCCAGTGCAAAGCGGACACCCGGCGCCCGTGCCCCGCCCCCACCGGACAGACATTACTAATCAATCACCACCTCCTCCCAGCACGATGGGGCCTCAAACCCTGCCTCCGGGGACCATCCAGAAGCAGCTCCTAGTGACCGGGGTGCAGGTAAGGCACCCGCCGCCTTCCTGTCCTTGTCTCTGTGGTGGAGACCACCATGGCCAGTCCCAAGGCCGAGCACAGAGCCTGGTCCTTCCTCGGCTTGCTGTGGGCCTGTGCCCTCTGCTTCTCTGGGGTCGGGCACAGCCCCCAGCCTGATCTGGACACAACAGTGAGTGCACGTAACACACAGCACTTTGGGGGCAGCTTGCAGAGTCAGGGGCCCATGCACCCCATGCGCCGGGCTGCGTGGTGACCAGCAGTGCTGCGGACGGTGGCCTGTCTCCCAGCCTGGTCCTGCGAGAGGACGACACGGAGCAGAGCCCCGCTGACTCAGGTGGACTTGCTGTGCCAGCGAGAGATGAACCGTGGTCGTGGAGCCGCTGACTTTTGAGTGTCACAGCAGCAGAACCGGCACCTTGTGACTGATACGCCTCCTTCCTGTCCCGCCCACCCCCACCCCCACCCCCGGGAGACCGGGGAAACAAGTCGCCCTGTCTGTGCTGAGGTCAGGGCAGGCTGCCATCAGCAAGTCGGCCAGAAATACTGAGAAATAAGAATTTTCTGCAGGAAAGAAACAGCAAATCAGATGTGCTTCCAGGGAATAACAACTAAAGAAGAGTCTCCCGTGGTGGTTTTCACACCGACATGGTACCAGATGTTCCTTTTCGTTTCCCCTCTGGAGCTGCCTGGGACGTGGGACACTCGATAAACTCTGCTGGACACGTGACGAGTTCTCTGACACATTCAGGGGAGCTGAAATTAACCTCTACGTCACAGTGAGGTGAGTGTTAACAACCTGGAAAAGAAGCACGTGCTCTCCAGAGCGACTCGGGCCCCAGTGGAAGCCACGCGGCCCGACGGGAGGTCTGGAAAAGCCGAGCACAGAAGACACTCCGCAGTGCGGCTTCTACAAGGCGGCCAGAAATGCACTCGGTGGAGAAGCTCCCACTGTGTTTTCATTATACACAAGAGAGAATAAAAAATACATACAAAAATAAATGCATACAAAAAAATACAAAAATACATGAACTAAGCATTCAGTTCCAGACTGTGGAGAAGAAAAATAAGACAAAGCCCGAAGCCCAAGAAAG
>NW_006779129.1:1480376-1481121 GCF_000442215.2 Lipotes vexillifer | reverse complement strand
AATACGTGAAAAAAGAGAAAAGAAGTGGCTGGTTTGGCAAACAGAAACGGTAGAATCAGTAAGCCTTAAAGGTCCCCTGGGAGTTGCTTGTGGCGGCGTCTGGACGACCTGGGGGTCCCCCTCAGGGTGGCTGTCAGGAAAGTGGCTCCCCCGTCGCTCGCCCTGGGACCCCTGTGTCGGCCGGGAGCTCTCTGCGCTGCTCTGCCAGATGCTGGGGTCGGGGGGCAGACAGTGGGGCGCAGGTTCTTGGCTTGTCCTGCCCTTTCTATGAAGGAGAAATGTTCGACCAAGGCGCAGGGAGCCGGGCTCCCAGGATGCAGCAGGGGTCACGGGCCCTGGCGCCCCCAAAGGGGTCGGTCGTTTCCCACGGCCAAGTGATCCCCCAGCGCTTTGGGAAGAGAGCCAGAGCCCCCGATGTCCGGGTGTCTGGAGGCCTGAGGAGCCACAGCGGGGCCTGAGGGCCGGGAAGGGCCACTTGCACCTTGTCCAGGGCCCGCTGGGCCGGGGGCCTGAGCCCAGGGCTGGTGCCCAAGAGGTCCCGCCATAGCCACGCCAGGGCAAGTCCCGGGCCCCCCTTCCCCATCCTGTCCAGGACAGCTGACCACAGATGTCAGGTGTCCATGGCAACACAGCAGCCCCCAAACAGAGGGCCCCCAGCCCTGAAGGAAACCAGGCACCTCTCTCCTCCCCACCGACCCCCAGAACCGAAGAGAAAGCAGGGGTCTCTGGAGCTCTGGAGCGTCGT
>NW_006779129.1:1478383-1480312 GCF_000442215.2 Lipotes vexillifer | reverse complement strand
GTGGTGCGACACCTTGGCCGAGGGACCCCGCGTCCCTGCTGTGGCTTCTCTCACAGCACTGCCCTTTGCTTCCGCCTGGCTCCAGGACTGCGAGCAGGAAGACACGCAGCTGCTCGGGGCGAAGGGAAAGTTGTTTGGACGAAACTAAAACAAGACCGTCATACATTAAAGGCAGCTGTAAAACAGGACTTAGCCTTGTAATAATATTTTGGTTTTGTTTGCCCTGTGCGCATCCTGAAAAATGCGACCTCAGCCTGGGGGTGGTCACACTCCGAGCCCTCGCAAGCACTTCGGCTGCCGTTAAAGACCCCGCGGCCCCCGAGTCCAAAGGCCACTGCGGCGCCCCCGCTCACCGCGGCTGAAAGGGGATGGACTACCGTCGGGCATTTCCCACAGCCAGTCCCTGGAACCGCAGCCGATGGGTGTTGATACAAGTGGCATCAGGACATTCTCCACCCTCAGTGGCGGCCAGCTCTGGGCCGAGTGTTGTCCACACGTTGTCTCCTGCAGTCCTGCCAACCGCATGACGTAGGTGCCACTGCTGTCCTGTGTGATGGGTGAGGGCCCCGAGGCTCAGGGAGGCTGGGGCCCCTCGTGCACCGAGTGGAGCCTGAGGCCCGGGTACCAGCTCACCAGAGCCTGCTGGCGTGGCCCTGCAGCACGGAAGTCCTCGGGACTGACAGCCACGCATCCCTGTCCAAGCCCGGGGTCTGGTAGGCCACGCGGCCCCCGCACGACGGGAGGAGATGGGCAGCCCCGGGCAGGCGCACCGTGAGGCCGCAGCCAACGTCTCTCCTGGAAACGGACCCTCCGGCTTCCACCCTTTGGGCGGTGCAGCCCGAGGGTGCAGCCAGAAACCGCGGAGATCCGGCGAGCTGGCTGAGTGAAGCCCCTACATTTGGGGTAATTTGTGAGGCAGTGACAGGTAACTCGTACACCGGGGTTCTGCTTGGGTGGTCAGATCCCCCACCCCGTCCCACCACAGCCCACGCTCCACCCCAGGCACCAGAGGCCGACCTGCCCCTCCCCCGAGCCTGCTGCCCTGCAGGCTCTGCACGCCCCAGCCCTGCCAGGCCCCGTCCGACAGTTCGCACAGGACCGCGCTCCTCTCGGCCCCAAGCCCTCTGGCCCCTGGCTAGCCCCCTCCCGTCTCCTCCTTCCTGCCACAAGCCCACTGAGGGGCCCAGCATGTTCAGGGCGTCATCCTCACGTGTGACCCTAGGGCCCTGTGCTTGCTGACGTCCCCTGGGACTTCATCCAGGCCTCAAGCATCATGCTCCCCCACCTCCACTGCCTCTTCCAGCGCCTCTCCTGGGACCCAAGGAAGTTTTCCTGGATCCCAACCCTGCCCGGAGGGTCCAGAATCCAGGCAGGCTCTGCACACCCCTCCCATCCTGCCCTCCCAACCCCCAAACCTGTCCCACCTGTGTGGGTGGGACAGGTGGGGGTTGGGACAGGTGGGGGATGGGACAGGTGTGGGTGGGACAGGTGGGGGATGGGACAGGTGGGGGACGGGACAGGTGTGGGTGGGACAGGTGGGGGATGGGACAGGTGTGGGTGGGGCAGGTGGGGGATGGGACAGGTTTGGGGGTCGGGAGGGCAGGAGGGGAGGGGTGTGCAGAGCCTGCCTGGATTCTGGACCCTCCGGGCAGGGCTGGGATCCAGGAAAACTTCCTTGGGTCCCAGGAGAGGAGCTGGAAAAGGCAGTGGAGGTGGGGGAGCATGATGCTTGAGGCCTGGATGAAGTCCCAGGGGACGTCAGCGAACACAGGGGCCTAGGGTCACACGTGAGGATGACGCCCTGAACAGGCTGGGCCCCTCAGTTGGCTTGTGGCAGGAAGGAGGAGACGCGAGGGGGCTAGCCAGGGGCCAGAGGACAGGTGGGACATCTGTCCCACCACACCTGTCCCACCCCCACCTGTCCCACCC
>NW_006779129.1:1467462-1478091 GCF_000442215.2 Lipotes vexillifer | reverse complement strand
CCACCTGTCCCATCCCCCACCTGTCCCGTCCCCAGACCTGTCCCGTCCCCACCTGTCCGTCCCCACACCTGTCCCGTCCCCACACCTGTCCCGTCCCTCACACCTGTCCCATCTCACCTGTCCTGTCCCCCACCTGTCCTGTCTCTTACACCTGTTCGTCCCTCACACCTGTTTCATTCCTCACACCTGTCCCATCCCTCACACCTGTCCCAACTCCCACCTGTCCCACCCATCCCTCATACCTGTTCCATCCCTCACACCTGTTTCATCCCCCACACCTGTCTTGTCCCTCACACGTGTCCCCTCCCTCACACCTGTCCTGTCCCCCACACGTGTCCCATCCTTCACACCTGTCCCCAGCCCCTGTGAGTGTATCAAACACCCACCCCTGGCAGCTACTACTTAGGTTACAAAACCCAATCATCAGCCTCCACAGGACGCCAACGGGCGACAGGACCCGAGGTGCAGTGGAGTGAAGCGTGCAGCCCCTGTTGGTCATGTCCTTTGAAGAGGTGTGAGGCGGCGTGTTGTCGTGAGGCCCGAGCACTGGACTCTGCCCACTGCCATGCCTCCGGAGGACCTCGGGGCTGGGACGCGGTTTCCCAGCCTTAGATGAAGAGTCTTGGGGGTCCTGAGGCACCGTCTGGCGGGAGGCTTGGCTGGCCAGTGACTGGCCCAGGGGAGACCCGGTCCCTCCCTAAGTGTCCCTGTCTGCCCGAGCGCAGGGACCTGGTCTTGGCATGTGTCCCCAAGGCTGCGGGCTTTGGGGTGTGAAGGCTCAGGGCATCTGGGGAGGGGAAGGGCGATGACGGGGCAGCTGTCAGTCACGGGAGGCTGGGTGACGGAGGAGGTGTTTTGTCCGTAATTCTGCATTTCTGCATGTTGTAAACAGAATTCCCACTTGACTTTTGTTTATGAGACTTTATTAATTATTTACATTTCTGCTCAATTATTTATTAGGTGTTAAGCCAATATTCCTACAACTGCACCCTGGTGCTGAGACTGGGGCCTCCATGTGTGTGTCTGTGTGCACACGTGCATATGTTTGTATGTGTGTGTGCCCAAACGTGGGTGCATGGCGTGTTCATGTGTGTGTGGGCTCACGTGTGCGCCTGCCTGTGCCTGTGCGTGTGCTCGTTCGTGAACTTGAACTCCTGGGCTCAGGCGTCCCTTTGCTTGAGGGGTGATGGCCTGCAGAGGAAGATTCTGCAGCCAGTTGATGCCCGAGAAGCCACGCTGTTATTTGCTCTGAGGGGGGATCCCCCAAGTTCTATCATCTCCCCATTTAGAGCCTGGTCCCAGCCTGGAGGGCAGAGCGTGGCGGCCCCTCCCTCAGCCTCATGGTGGGCCATGGGCACCACAGCCTCTGACTGGCAGGCCTGGACAGAGCCTGTTTAATCAGATGGTGTTTCCAGGAACCAGATAACAAACACACTTTCTGGAAGCAGCAAGAATAGCCCACCTCCCAGAAGAGGAAGGAGTACAAGAACCTGCCGGTGGCCACACCCGGGACGGCGGCCAGGGCCTGGGCTTGCCAGCTGGCACATGGGAGGCAGCTCTGTATGTGCAAAGGCCCTGCACACGGCAGCCTGCAGACTTGGGGCTGCTCTCTGGGCGCGGGGGGTGCAACCCCACAGCCAGGCCCAGGGCAGCAGGGATGGGGGCTCTGCCAGCCCACCCCCTGGGAGCAGAGGAAGGAAGAGCAGGGACCCGTGAGGACAGTTGGGAAGAGAGGGCTTCACGAGGTGCTGCTTCTGTGACCTGGGGCCTTCTGGGCAGGGCCGGGGCCGCTGAAGCATGGGGGCCTGGAGGCTCTGGTGGGGACGGAGCTCCCCTTGCCCAGAGGCCACGACCTCTGCCTCAGGTACCTACCTGCTCCCCAGATCAGCTCATTAGAGGTGTCTCCGTCTCCATCATCCCTCCAGGCCCTGATGCGGGCTGAGGGGCCTTGCCCTCAGAGGTGGGTCTGTGGCCTCCTCCCTGGACCCCGCCCTGCAGGGAGGAGGGCGGGTGGGCTCTCTTGCAGGCGGCACGGGGTCCTGGCCTCAGCCCTGTAGGACTCACGTAGGACATTCTTCAGAAAACCACAGTTTTCCTTCTAAACCTCAGTCCTGCTGGAGCCAAGAGGAGGCCCGTGCCCACGCAACGCTCTCTGCTAATTGGAATTGGATCTTTTCGCATTTTGCATGTGAGCCACTGGTCTGACAGACCGCCCCCCATCCAGCTCCAGGCCATCTGCTGAGGCTGCAGCCCTCGGCAGACTGAAGCAGCCAGGGGAGGGCGCCCGCGTGGGGACTCAGGTGGCACTGTCGGCTCCGCCCACCACACAGAGATGGGGAGGGGTGAGCGAGGGGCTGGGAGGGCCTGCAAACCTGGAGGTGCTCTGCACACACTGAGCTCCCAGGGCCAGGTCTCTGAGAGGGTCTCCTGGCAGGGGAGGGCGTGAGCGAGGGGCCGCCATGCCTGGGGGCGGGTAATTGCTGGGCGACGGCCGGCTCCCTCGCTCTCTGCTGAGTTCACACTCACGTGGAAGGAGGGGATTTCAGGCCCCTGGAGTCTGTCCAAGGCCGCGGCTCCCAGCTGCGTGTGGGCTGCCCCAGCCCTGAGGTCTAGATTCCTCAGGGCTGGGGTGGGGACAGAAATCCAGATCCCAGCCACACTTCCCGGGTGATTATCACATGCATGTGGGTGTGAGACCCCGTGGCTGGGATGCAGGGGAGGGAAGGCCCCCCACCCAGTGGTGCTCCCGGAGAGGCTGGACTGTGGGCTCCAGGGGTGTGGGGCGAGGCCAGGAGCCGCTGGGCTGTCGGAGGCCGAGGTTCGCAGCCTCCAGTGCGGAGGGGCTGGCGGTGAGTTCTCTCCGTCGGCCCCTCTGAGACCCGGGAAGGAGCTCAGGAGCTCGCTGCAGTGAGGGCATCGTCACAGGCTCAGCGCTGGCCCCTGCAGGAGAAACACCTTTGATTCTTAGCCTGGGTTTCCAGCTTTGCCGGCAGCCGAGGACAAGGTGCTGCTGTAACTGTGCATCTCGCCTCACCTCCGAGCGGGAAGCTGGGCCATCCTCCCTGTGCACCTGCCTCCCCACCCGGAATCATCTGCTCAAGGGATGTGCCATGAGCCCTGGGTGAGCAGAGTGGCCACAAACAGACAAAACCCCTGCGGGCCTTGTCCTGCAGCCCCTGGCTCAGCAGCTGTGTCTGGAGGGCGTGGAGAGATTCCCCAGGACACACCAGAGCCCCTCATTCCCTGCCCCGGGGCGGGAACACCAGGGAATTGCAGCAGTGGGTCTGCCGGCCTCTGCCAGCCTTGGGCACATCCCTCCCGGGGTGCCCCGAACCCACGGTCCCCCTGGAGCCTGCAGGGGTGGGGCTGAGGCCAGCCAAGCCCTAGAAGCTGGGCGGGGGGGGGGCAGGCCAAGGCAGCAGAAGCCCCGGCTCTGGGTGGGCAGCAGGACCCTGGCCTCTCCTGGCTGCTAGAAGCCCCCAGCATCCAGGCACTCTGGGTGCGGCCGGCGCATCAGAAGGAAGCACAGCTCCGGGTGCCGATATAGGCCCTGCTCCCCTGCAGCCCCCGCAGATGGGGCTATGTCTGCCTCCTGGCCCCCCCGGGCGGTGCCCAGCCCTGACCACCCACGTGAGTCCTGGGCAACGGGTAACGCTGTCTGGACTCCAAGCAGGCCCTCTCTGTGGTGCCCCCAGCCCCACGCTCCCATGCTCCCGGGCCCACGTTCTAGGGTCACCCCACTCTTCCCCTGCACACGTCTCGTGAGCAGGAGTTTGCCTGTGAATCTGGACGTTTCCAGAAAGAACGTTGTGTGGCTCCCTTAGCTGGCTTAGCTGTCAGTGCATCTTCACTCTGGTCTGTTCCGGAGGATTCCAGAAGAAGCAGCTGCCCCGGACCCACTCCCCTGGGGGTCTGCAGACAGGACCCTTCCCCCAGGGGGCTACCCTGCCTTGTTCTTGGGCCGGCAGTGGGGCTGCCCAGCCGCAGAAGCTGAACCCAGCTCTCAGCCCCACGTGTGCCCGAAGGTCGGCTGGCCTGGCAGAGTCCGTGTCTGCCCGATGGGTCCGCCACCTGTGTCCCAACACCTTGAACGGAGGCCAGGCCCCTAGGCAGTTCCCACACAGCTGCTCTGAGGTCGACGGCCCTGCTTTCCCGAAGCCAGGGCTGTGAGCTCCAGAGACCTGGCCGGGCTAGCACCTGGCTCTCCCCTACTACAGCCCCCCCGTGCATGGCCAGTGCATGAGAGGTGTCCCTCTGGGCAGTGGTGGCGGCTGTGGGAGACACCTGACCACCCTCATGCACACCTTCCCCTGTTCCCCAGGTGGAGCTGCTCTGCACAGGCCAGTAGGCTGGTGGTGGTGCAGGGACTCGCTGACCCAGGGCTGGGCCTGACCTGGTCCTGAGGTTCTGGGATGTGGGGCTGCCAGCCCCACTGCTGCCCCACTAAGTGCTGCCCAGCTTCCCTGGGGTGGGGGCTGTAGGGGCGGATGGGGTTCAGGAGGGGTGAGCTCGCCCCAAAGGCGATGTCCCCTCTCGGCCTCAGTTTCCCTGATCTGCCAGGACTGGACCACACAGCCCTGAAGCCTCCCCAGCGCCCTCCCCCCCAACCCTGGCTACGATGTTCCCGAGGGCCTTGTGGTCTCCACGCCGTCACTGACACCATGGTGGGGGGCCTGGTGAGGTGACAGCCACCTCTCCTGCCGGGTAGGGACACCCCTGGTACGGGGCGAGTGGCTGGTGAGCCGTTTTGTACCGAGTCAGGTGCATCTCGGAGAAAGCGTTTGCTTTGCCCAAGACAGAACGAGGGAGCGACTAGAACGTGGCTGGGGGAGCAGCTGAGGGTGCGGGGTGGGGGGGCATAGCGGGGGCCAGGGTCCGCAGGCCCCCCACCCCTCCCCGCCCCGCAGAAACCCCAAATGGCTAAATGGTGCAAGAAACAGCACCTCAGGGGGTCCTTCGTGTTTATTATGATGAAAATTAGGTCCCTTGGCTCTCTTTGTCTCTTGCCGGTTAGGGTTCAAGGCTGTGTGTGTTAGTTAGCTCAGGCAGCTTAAACAACTGAAATTATTTTCTCCCAATCCTGGAGGCTGGAGGTCTGAGGCCCAGGGGTCGCAGGGCTGCCCCTCCCGAGGCCTCTCTCCTGGGCGTGCAGACGGCCGTCTCCTCCCCGTGTCCCCAGGTGGTCGTCCCTCTGTGTGTGTCTGTGTCCTCATCTCCGCCTCTTCCAAGGACACCAGTCCCTATCGGAGTGGGTGCCACCCTAGTGACCTCACTTTAACCTAATTAGCTCTTTAAGGCCCTGTTTCCAAATACAGTCCCATTCTGAGGCCCTGGGGGTCAGGCCTTCAACATATGCTTTCGGGGACACAGCTCAACCCATGATAGGGGCACTGGCAGCCTTGGGGTTGGGGCGCACTGGCTGCTCACCCACCCATCTGGCCGCTGGCATCTCTGGGCTCCAGGGGTGTTTGGGGGTCGCAGAGGCTGAGCATCTGATCTGAGGAGGGGCCGGGCTGTGGTCAGGGGGAGTCCTGACTGTGGGCCTGTCCTGGGCTGGGTCCACACGCCCCACCCCATCGGTGCCCGCAGCCCTCCCCTCTGTCAGGAGAGCCATGTCCACTGTCGGGCAGCTCAGTGAGCCCAGCCCAGGCAAGGGAGGGTTCACACACAGGGGGGCGGGCTGAGCTCACCAGCCCAGGACGGAGCCCAGCGGAGGCTGGCCTGTCCTCGTGGTCCCCATGCTGTGGTGTCACCAGGCCCCCTCAGCCTGGGGCAGGGCCATGCGTCCTGTCACCTCCGCCCGTCCGTCCACCGCTGGCCCTGCCCTTCTGCAACTGCACTTCATGCTATTTGGGTGACTCCCCACCTCTGACTGTCCCTCCTGCTTCTGTCTCCAGGCTCGGTGTTCGCTGCTCTCCACTGGGAGAAAGGGTGCCGTCCAGCCTGGAGCCTAGAGGAGCCGAGAGGCATCACCCAGTTTCAAAGTCCTTCCACTCAGGAGGGAGCCATCATCAGGAGGCCGGGTCCTGCCTGACTCACCCTCTATGCTGTTACTCTAATGCAACTTTACCCAAGGTCAGTTTTAGGATTTCTGGGTCGGTATCAGCTACTGCATGAAAAAGGGGGCTCTTTGGCCAAAATTGTTTGGGGGATGCAGAGTTAGGCAAGGTTGAAAATAGGCGCTACAGCACGACTTACCAGTGCCTTTAACGGGCTAATGTGAACCCTGACCCTCTGGGGATGGGGGGGTGGGTGGGCAGGAGGATTCTCAAACTAATTGGCGTTTTAATTTTCATGGAAATTCTCACAGGGTCAGTGTCTTAGGAACATATTTTGAGAATGCTGCTTCAGAACAGCCAACAACAGAAAATATAGGGCAGAGATTTTTTAAAAAACTAAAACTTAACTCTTCCCCACTTTCTTCTTATTGTTTAACATCTGAGAAGGACCTTCTCAGTCCATCCTCCCGCCTCACCTGGCTCTCTCCCGCAGACGTGGGGGCCTCTGGGCAGGGCCCCCTCCCGCCCAGGAAGAGACGGCTCCCTGGCGCACAGTTCCCGGGTTAGTTACCTCCTCGCTTCGACTGGGTTCTCATCAGGCTGGTTTCTTTGTCCCTGAGGACGCCCCCTTTGTTCCCTTGACTTCAAGGACCCCAAATGCTCTTTTCTTTTAAATTGTTACAAGTACAGGAGTCTCCTTACATGTTGGAATGTGGGTGTGAGGATGCTGCAGCATCCAGCCACTTTCTCCTGCGTGATCCAGGCGGGTGATGGGAGCTCGTGCGTGTCCCCAGCTGCACGGCAGAGACCCCGTCTCCTCGACCCTCACTGTGCGTGGCTTTCTGATTCTGTCTTCGCATCCTGGGGTTTCCCGACACCCACTGACGGACTAACCGTGGGGTACCCTGCAGGCTGGTGGACCGGGAGGGTCTCTGGGTTGCCGGCCAGTGCCAGCTTCAAGGCTCGGCCGTGCCGAGGCAGCTCATGAGAGGCGATGCTGACCTCAGCCCCGGGCGAAACCCTCTGACAGGCGCCACTGTTCTTGCCCCCCCCCCCGGTGGGGGGCTTGTCTCCATTTGCCATTGAAGCTGGGGAAAGTGAGAGGTAAAGGACGGGCAGAGAGGGCAGCCCCGTTGCTCCGGTCCACGCTGACCTCGCTTTCAAGATGCCCCACCGTGCGGGGAGCGGGGTGAAGCCAGGACAGTGGTCGGCGGAGGGGGACCCCGGGACGAATGGCAATGCCCTGTCTCCTGGCCTGTGGCCCTTGTGCCCATCAGGAGCCCGGAGGTGGGGGGTCTGAGCCTGGCGCTGTGCTGGCTGGGAGGTGCCGTGAGGAGTTTTCGGGGTGACTGAAGAAACGTAACCAGGAAGAACGACAGTCCAGTGAGTTCTGAGCTGTGTTTCTGCAAAGCTGCAGCTAACTTGCATGTTGATAAGTTAATTTCCCATTGACTTGTTGGAATTTCGGCAATGCCCTCTCTCTTTTGCATTCACGGTTACGCTTTGCAGCTGGCAGCGGGCCCTGTGAATGGCAGGGACCTGCAGAGCTGCGTGTTGGTTGTGTGTACTCCCCACACGTGACACCCAGAGAAGTTCGTCAGAGAGGACTTTCATGAAGGAGGGAGGATTGGGTTGGGAGTGCAGCCCTTGGGGTCTGGGTTCCAGTTCTGGGGTGGCCCTGGCCACGTGGGCTCCTCCTGAGTCAACCAGGCCCCTGCCACTCAACGGTCAGAAGCACCCTTCGCGTGGGAAGCGACCACCGGCGGGGGGGAGGATGTGCACGCTCCCTGAGACCCCACCTCCGCCCGCCAGGTGCCACCCAACCTCGAACCCCACCTCTCTCCTGGGTCCGCCACGGCACCCTAACCCTCTGGACAGTTCGCCAGCTGGTGGTCCAGCTCTTTCAAACTGAGCTGCTCTGATCCCAGGACCACGCCACCCCCAGCCCCGGCCCCCTGTACTCTGTCTGGTCCTGGTGGGCAGGGTCCAGACCCCCTGCTGCTCTCGCCGCTCTGGGGGCAGCAGGGGGTCCCAGAGGTCTCAGCAGGGAGTGATTAGGGCTGTCACAGACACCCGGCGATCCCTCCTTCCAGGGCTACATTTCCTGTCCGCTCTGGCGTGGCCACCAGCCTGCTTTAGCCGGCGAGGGGAGGCGTGTCACCTCTGCGCAGAGGCATTCAGGCCCTTGTGTGGCCCACCAGGGTCCTGCTCTGTCCGGCTCTGGCCCTAGAGGGACTCCGCCACTGATCTGCACAGGCAGGGAGCGTGCGAGAGGGGAGCTGTTGTGAGAGCTGGGCCTGCTGGTGGCGCAACGTGGCCCATCCCACTTCGACTCCAGGACACACATAGGAGCTGGGAAGGTGGCCAGGCATGGCTCCCACCTTGGGGGACCGTGGCCCAGAGGTACCGGTGTTTTCAAAGCTGTACCGAAATGAAACCAGAGCTCCGGGCCTGAGGATCTTTGGATGTACACGACCTGGACTTTCCCTCCTTCCTCTTTCTCCAAAAGTTCTTGGCTAGAGGGTTGATTGTGTGAAATTTTTTCCAGGCAAGGGTAATTTCCAATTATTCTGTGATATTTGCAAACTCTGCAAGAGCAAAGCAGACCTCTGCTGTGATGTTTTCCAAGAAATCTAGTCTCCCCAAGCAGCCCTGACTGCTTTCTTCAATGCTGCAGGGGGAACAGGGGGCCCTCCGTCTGCCTGCTCATCCGGCACCAGTCCTGTGGGCAGTGGGGTAAGAGGGCGGCCGAGTGCAGCGTGGCCACAGCAGTCATGGGCCCTGGCTCTGGAGACGTGTATCCATCCGTCTCCGAGTTCTTTGTGGAAAGGCAGAGCCCGAAGCTCAGATACAGCGTCGGCACAGTCCACCTGGACGGTCATGTCAAGGTGGCTTGTGGCCGACCTGCTGGACCACCCGTTTTGGCCCGGCCCCTACCTCCGTGCCCCTCCAGGTGTCCCCGTGTGGGCTCTGTGGTCACGTGGTCCTCCTCCAGGCTGACGCTCACGCCCCAGGGCCCACCCCATCCACCTCAGCAGGTGCTGCCCCTCACGAGAGGACTGGCCTCCGCATTTGTGGTCCTCCAAACATAAGACAGTATTTGGGCCCCACTGGCGTACGGCATCCGTAGTCGAGCCAATGGCGATTTTACAGTTTACGCCAGGAAACACTCAGTGGGTGTCAGTTTCACATTTATGCAAGTGAAGGGCTCATTCTGGAGATCTTCCCCAAATAAAGAGACTTCCTATTCTGATAATATAATCCTGTTTTAAAAAAAAATCTTAGAAAATAAGGCACTGAGAGACACCCTGCAAGGTAGTATGAAAATCCACCATGAACCATTAGCCCACATCCCATCCAGTGGTAAAACAGCCGTGGTGACCCCATCCAGGTCAGGCACAAGACCAGAAGTTCTAATGGTGCAGTGAGTGAGTGACAGCAGACAGGTGAGTTCTAACGGTGCAGTGAGTGAGTGACAGCAGACAGGTGAGTTCTAACGGTGCAGTGAGTGAGTGACAGCAGACTGCTGCTTCCTTCGGATGCCCAAGAGAATTACCTGGAAAAACATAACACACAAAAGATCAGTGAGATGTCTCATCACAAAAGTTTTAAGCATCCCTGTCTTTCCTGTAGAACAGAAATAATCCATTTAGAAAATAGAAAAGCCCGTGTATTAGGCTAAAAAATGCCCCCCCACAGAGATATATGCAGTCTCTAATTTCTGGAATCTGTGAATATTACCTTATATGGCAAAACATGTGATTGAATTAAGGCTTTTAGAATAAAGGGGCTATCCTGGATTATCTGGGCAGTCCCTAAATGCCGTCACAAGCGTCCTTATATGAGAGAGGCAGGGATCTGGTGACACATGGAGCAGAAGGCCGTGTGACGTCGGGATGGAGAGAGATTCGGAGATGATGCTCTTGAAGGTTGGAGGGATGCGGCCACAAGCCCTGGAGTGCTGGCAGGCGCCAGAAGCTGAAAGAGGCCGGAAGGAGCCTCCCCTGGAGCCTTGGAAGATGGTGTGGCCCCTTCCACACCCCGACTTTGGGCTTCCGGCCTCAAAACTGTGAGAGAACAAATTTCTGTTGTTTTAAGGCAGAAGTTTGTCGGTTGCCAAGACCACAGGGACGTCCTGTGCTCACACATCCCGAGCCTCTATTCTGAGGTTTCTCCTGCTGGAAAGGCTTCTTAGTGATGGCTCATGCCTAGGACAGACGAAGATGTTGACTTCATTGGTTGTACTTACCTGTACTCACATCACAGAACAGCAGGCCAGGAACGGGAGCCCCTCTGCCCGGAGCAACCCCCACGCCCTTCCCAGGGCTCCCCTGTCTCCCTGGTCGGCAGGGACACTTCCAGGCTCCCCTGAGCACTCTGTTGGGTGATGGGACGTTCCACCTGCACCCCATTCTTGGGAGCTCTGCTCAGGCCATCCCAGGAGGAGTAAAGGGAGGAAGGTCAGGGAGGGGGACTCAAGGCCGGTCCCCTTTCTGCAGAGGAGGGCTCAGTGCCTCATCTCCCAACTTCCAGGGACTGAGAACAAGCAGGGTGACCACGTTGCACCAGAAAGGCTCAAGGAGCCGCCACTGTTGTCGCCACGTGCTGGGGGCCATGGCCCCTCCCTCCC
>NW_006779129.1:1453629-1467343 GCF_000442215.2 Lipotes vexillifer | reverse complement strand
CAGCAGGTGTGTGTGAGGGGCCTGGTTTCCAAGGTGGGCTGTCTTTGCAGGCTGAAGGGGAGTGTCCTGGTGACCGTGCCCTTCGAAGCTGCCTGGGTGTCTTTGTTCAGGGCCGTTCAGAAGCTCCTGGCATGGCTGCCCCCTACCCCTCCCTCTGCGCCCCCCTGCAGCCCCTCCAGCCAGAGGGGCCCTGTATGTGCCCAGGTGAACTGAGAGCTTGTGCTCACAGCTGCTTTGCAAGGACCAAAACCCGGACAGAACTCGGGTGTGTTCGGCAGGTGAGTGGATAAGCAGGGGGTGGCACGTTCACGCAGTGGGACCGTTTGCAGGCTGGGAAGGGACACGCTGGTCTTCACACAACACAGACGAACCTTAAGTGTGTTCTTCCAAGTGGAAGAAGCCGGAGCCAAGAGGCCACTTGCTGTCAGATTCCGTTTCTGTGACATCCCGTGGAGCGGTGGGGGCTCACGTCTGCTGGTTGGTCCTGTGACAGCCCAACCCCGAGTGAGCTGGAACCTGGAGCTGCAGACATTCCTGTGACCAGAGACCCCGTGACCACAGCTCGGAGCCCGAGTTCAACCCCTGGGTGCCGTCCACTCGTCCTGGGCTTGTGCATGAGTGGCCAGCCCTGCGGGCTCCGCACCTGGTATCACCGTCCCAGCCCCAGGCTCTTCTTTCTAGAAGCCATGTTTCTGAGTCAGCCTCTTAAAGAGGGGAAGCTGGCACAGGCTCCGGGGCTTGGGGACCTCGTGATGCCTGATTCGGTAGCTCTGCCAGGCGGCTGGCACCGGAGATGGCGGCGGGAAGCCCAGAGCGAGTGGGTCAGGGCCGGGACACTCGGAGCAGGACGTGCCTCTAAGGTCATCCTGTCCACGTGGCGGAGCCGGGCCCAGAACCCAGGTCTCCTGAGCTCCCACCCCCGCCCCACAGTTTCTGCAGAGGGAGAGGCCCCAGATCCAGCTGGCAGCATGAGGGGGGCTCTTAGAGGTGGGGGCCTAGAGGGCTGGCCTGCAGACGCCTCGGTAACGAGCAGCAGCCAGTGCAGGAGCTGGCAGTTCTGGCCGGTGCTGAGCTGGGGGGGTCAGGACCCACGGCCGCTGCTCTGTACCCCAGACCTTGGTCTCTGGCTCCGAGCTTGGCAGGTAGATCAGCGAGTCCTGGTGGGTCTCAGCAAGCCCGGCACGGAAGGTGGTGCACTTGGGGACCTGGGAGATGTTGGAACGAGAGCAGGAGTCGCGTCTGTCCATCCCGATGTCTGTGTGCCCAGGCAGGCTTACGGACTGACCCCAGCCTGCCTGAGCGCCTCCCGGGAGGGGAGAGTAAGGGTCACAGAACGAAAACCCTCTTGGTTCTCCGCAGCCACACGCCTTCTGGACGGGTGGGTGCACCAGGGAGCCGTGCAGCCCTCGTATTTACGAGTCATAAAGATGATTTTTAAATGCGGGAATCTGCAGTGCCTTGTTGCCCAGTTTCCCATGAGCAGCAGCTGGGAGCCTGCATTCAAGGCAGTTCAAGGCCGCCTCTGCCCCGTGGTGGGAGCCTGGCTGGGCTCCCTCGTCCCGTCTCTGTCCCTCCTCAACCCTGATGCCAGGCCCTGGGACCGAGGTCAGGCTGCCCGGGCATAGGCACAGTAGCCGAGGGCCAGGGCACACCTGGCCAGCCGCCTCCCCGGCCCTGAGGGTTGGCTCCTAGAATCTGCCGCAGAAACACGCTCCTCTCACCACACAGTAAACACAGCACCCTTCGAATTAGAAATCAGTGGCAGATGCAACCAGATTAGGCCTCAGAGTGACAGGCAGGGGAGGGGCTGGAGGCCGGCCAATGCCAGAAGAAACTGCCACTGCTGCAGCAAGGTGCCAGGGCACTCTCGGCATGAGAGCACCCACGTCTAGACAGGGCCAGGCTGCTCCTTAGACCCACGGCGGGAGAGCGGCTCCGTGGGCCCTCGTGCCCCTGGGTGTGTACTCCCCCGGAGACGGGCACAGCACCACCCAGGCCCAGGAGCACAGTGGAAATGGTCTAGCGTGCTGCCCCCTTTAACCATAGTTACCATCTCTTAGAAGAATCATCTCTTACAGAATTAAAAAAAATTGAGATGTAATTCACATACCTTGCAATTCATCCTTTAAAAGTGTCATTCAGCACCATTTAGTACGTGCACACTGTTGTATGCAGGACACTGTCACCTCTCTCTAGTTCCAGAATTTTTCCATGACCCCAAACACAAACCCCTGTGCCCACTAGCGATTCCTCCCCATTCCCCTCTCCTGCCAGCCTCCCCGCCACCGCTCAGCTATTTGTCTCTATGGGTTTCCCTGGTCTGGACGTTTCCTACACATGGAGTCACACAGTGTGGGATCTTCTGAGTCTGGCTTCCTTCCCTGAGCATAAGTGTCAAAGCTCCTGCAAGTTGTAGCATGTTGGGGCATTCCGTCTCATGGCTGAGTAATATTCCATTGTCTGGATGGACCACATTGTATTTACCCCTTCATCACTGATGGACATTTGGGTTGTTTCCACCTTTTGACTATTATGAATATTATTGCAATGAACATTCCTGTACAAGGTTTTGTGTGGTTGTATGTTTCCATTCTCTCAGGTATGTACCTAGAAGTGGAATTTCTGGGTCAAATGGAAACTCTGTGTTTAGCTGTTTGAGGTTACAAATGGAAAAATACACTTGTATTGTCTTTTATATTTACCTTTCCCAATGTTCTTTACTTTTTCATTTCAGTTCAAGTTACTGTCTAGTGCCCTTTCTGTTCTGCCCAAAGCCCTCTCTTTAGTGTTTCTTGTAGGGCAGGCTTACTAGTGATGGATTCTCTCAGATTTTATTTACGGTTGTTCATTTTGTTAAAAATATATCTATATTTATAAATGTTTAATATTTATATCACTTTATTTTGTTATTTATTTTGTTTATGTGTCTTAATTTCTCTTGCCTCTTGCAGGGGAGTTTTACTGTCCACAGAATTCTTGGTTGATCGTCTTTACCTTTCAGCCCTTTGAATATGGTCTCCATGGTTTCTGATGAGAAATCAGCTTTCCATCTTACTCAGGATCCCTCGTATGTGCCACATTGCTTCTCTGTTGCTCCTTTTAAGATCTCTCTTTGACTTCCCAGGCAGTCCAGTGGGTAAGACTCTGTGCTGCTACTGCAGGGAGCATGGGCTCGATTCCTGGTCGGAGAACTAAGATCCTGCGTGCCACGGGAATGGCAAAAAAAAAAAAAAAAAAAGATCTCTCTTTGTCTGACTTTTACAGTTTAATTATGACGTGTCCAGGTGTGGATCTCTTTGAGTTTATCCTAGTTAGACTTCGTTGGACTTCTACAATGTGTAAATTAATGTTTTTCATCAAATTTGAGAAGTTTTAGGCCATTATTTTTCCAAATATTCTCTCTGCTCTTCTCTCTTCTCTATTTCTGGGGCCCTATTATGTGCATTTTGGGGTGCCTAGTAGTGTCCTACAGGTCTCTGTGTCTCTGTTCATTTTTCTTTCTTTTTTCCTCTGTTGTTCTGTTCCTCAGACTAGATAGGTTGACCTATCTTCAAGTTTTCTGATTCTTTCTTCTGCTGCTCAAATCTGCTAGTGAGCCCCCAGTGAATTTATTTCAATTATCGTATTTTCAACTCCAGAATTCCTATTTGGTTCTTTTTATGTCTCTTTGTTGATATTCCTTATTTGGTGAGGAATAGGGGGAGTGTTATTGTACATTGTATACATTGTTCTCATGCTTCCTTTTAGTTTTTTTTACTTGGCTTCCTTCAGTTCTTTGAACATATTTAAAACAGCTGATTTGAAGTCTTTGGTAAATTTAGTGTCTGGGCTGCTCCAGGGACACGTTCCATTGACTGCTTTTTCCCCTGTGTATGGGACATACTTTCCTGTTTCTTTGCATGTCTCTATTTTTTTGAAAAACTGGACATTTGGGACTTCCCTGGTGGTGCAGTGGTTGAGAATCTGCCTGCCAATGCAGGGGACATGGGTTGGAACCCTGGTCCGGGAAGATCCCACGTGCCACGGAGCAACTAAGCCCGTGCGTCCAACTACTGAGCCTGCGCTCTAGAGCCCTCGAGCCACAACTACTGAGCCCAAGTGCCACAACTAATGAAGCCCGTGTTCTAGAGCTGGCAAGCCGGCTATGACTACTGAAGCCCACATGCCTAGAGCCCATGCTCCACAACAAGAGAAGCCGCCACAGTGAGAAGCCTGCACGCTGCAGGCAAGAGTAGCTCCTGCATGCTGCAACTAGAGAAAGCCTGTGTGTAGCAACGAAGACCCAATGCAGCCAAAAATAAATAAATAAATAAAATTAAAAACTGGACACATTTAAAATAACATGATGGGGTAACTCTGAAAATCAGAGTCTTTCCCCTCCCCAGGGTTTGTTGTTGTTGGAATTTGTAGTTTGGTTGTTGGTGCCAGTGATTTTCTGAGTTAATTGTATAAAGTCTGTACTCTTTGTCTTGTGTAGCTACTGAAGTGTCTTCTCAGCTACCTTGGTGGTCAGCTAAGGACTGGACAGAGACCCCCTAAAATCCCTGAGCCAGTGCATCTCAGTCTTTGCTGAGGGGCTCTGAGTGTTTGCTGGGCGCCTCCAACACTCAGCCCGGCAGTTGGCAACTCTGCTTTAGCCTTCACTTCCTCCCTGAAGATTGGCCAGAGGTGAGAGTGCAGGGCCTCCTCAGCTCCTTACCGAGCAGGTGCACAGCCCTGGGCATGTGCGTGGCCTTCCAGGCTCCTAGGAATATGCGGGAGCTTCCCAAATCTCCCCACGGACATCACATTCCCCAGCGTCTCCTTTTAAGCTTGTTTGTTTGTCTTTTTTTTGGCCCCAGCTGTTATGCACTGCTTTGGGCAGCTGCAATGTTAAATGATTGCCTCTGATTTTTTTTGGCCGTGCTGCAGGACCTTGGGGATCTCAGTTCCCTGACCAGGGATTGAACCCAGGCCACGGCACTGAAAGCCCAGAATCCTTACCACTTGCTTCTGCTTTTTTTTTTTTTTTAACAAAACAAATGCCCTTGGGGAAATGGCTGTTCCTGTTGGGTGAGCTCCAGGTCAAGTCAGATGAAGACAGCCTTGCAAGTGTGGTCTCCAGATAGTGAAGCTTCTCTGGGGATAGGCCTTCAGGGGGCACCACCTCCATTCTGCCCCCTCTGTCAGCTGCCAGCCTGTTGGTTTTCAAGGCTACTGTGGAGATGCAGAGGGGCGGGTAGATGGGAGTAGGGCAAGTTAAAATGCCACAGAGCTCACTGTTCTTACCAAGATTCAGCTGTTTTTCTTGAATAAACATTCCTCATTGCAAGTCTTTGGTTAATTTCCAGCGGTCTGAAAAGTTGATTCTGATCATTTTTGCCAATGTTCCCGTCGCTTTTATGGATAAGAGGTTTTTGGATGTCCTCATTCTGCCATTTTACCAATGCCATTACTCTGAATCTTAAAAACAGCCTTATAAAGTTGACATATATTAAACTACACAGACTTAAAGCCCAATTGACAAGTTTTGACCTACGTGTGCACCTATGAACCATCACCACAGTTGAGCTGATGAACTGTCCAGCCACCCACCTCCCCCAGACTCCTCACGCCCTCCCTCCTACTCTCTGCACTGCCTTTGTCTCCAGGCAACCACTGATCTGCTTTCTGTCACTGTAGATTAATTTGTATTTTCTACAGTCTTACGTAAGTGGAATCATTCTGTCACTCAGCATCAATATTTTGAGACTCATCTATGTTGCTTTGTGAACCAGACTTTCATTCCTACTTAAAGCTGAACAGAATCCCATTGTTTGGAAACGTTACAGTTTGCATATCCCTTCCCTTGTTGATGGACATGTGGGTTGCTTCTTGTTTTGGGCTATTACAAATAAAACTGCTATGGACACTTATGTACAAGTCTTTGTGGGGACATATGCTTCTCATTACTCTTGGGGAGTAAAATGGCTGGATCACTTGGGAGGAATACGTTTAATTTTTAAGAAGCTGTGCAACTGTTTTCAAAAGCAGTTGTACCGGGCTTCCCTGGTGGCGCAGTGGTTGAGAGTTCGCCTGCCGATGCAGGGGACACGGGTTCGTGCCCTGGTCCGGGAAGATCCCACATGCCGCGGAGCGGCTGCGCCCGTGAGCCATGGCCGCTGAGCCTGCGCGTCCGGAGCCTGTGCTCCACAACGGGAGAGGCCACAACAGTGAGAGGCCCGCGTACCACAAGAACAAAAAACAAAAAACAAAAACAAACAAACAAACAAAAAAGCAGTTGTACCGTTTTACACTCCCACCAGCAACGTGTGGATTGATCCGTAACCTCATCAACGCTTGATGCTGTTGGGCCTTTTATTTTGTAGCCCTTCTAATAGGTGGATTGTGGCATCTTATTGCAGTTTTAATTTCCCTGATGGCTAATGATATTGAGCATCTTTTTGTACTAATTTACTCTTTGTATATCTTCTTTGATCATCATTTGTTCAAATCCTTTGCCCAGTTTTAAAAAGGGTTATTAGTTTTCTTATTAACGAGTACTCTGGATTCAAGTTTTATCAGACATATAGTTTGCAAATATTTTGTCTCATTTTGTGGCTGGTCTTTTCATTCTCTCAACAGTGACTTTTGAAGAGAAGAAATTTAAACTTTTGATGAAATCTAGTTTATCAATTGTTCTTTTATGGATCATGCTTTTGGTGCTGAAGCTAAGAACTCTTTTCCTATAGCCCAAAGTCGCAAAGATTTTCTCCTATGTGTTCTTCTAGAAGTCTTAGAGTTTTAGGTTTTACATTTAGATCTATGATCCATTTTGAGTTAATTTCTGTATATGGTGCAGGGCATAGATAAACGTTCATTTTCTATCCATATGGCCATCAGCCAATTGTTCCCAGACCATTTGTTAAAAAGATTCTCCTTTCTCGACTGAACTGCCTTTGCATTTTTTGTCAAAAATCACTCGTTCGTATGTGTGTGGATCTATGTCTGGGCTTTATATAAGCATCTTGTCTTGGCTGCTATCTTTATAAAGTCTTGAGGTCAGGTGGTAGGAGTCCTCCAACTTCATCCTTCTTTTTCAAAATTATTCTGGCTATTATAGGTTCTTTGCATTTCCTTATGGATTTTAGAGTACGTTTGTCAAATTCTAATGAAAAAAAAAAAGAGTCTTCTGGGATGTTGGTTAGGAGTCTGTGGAATCTACAGATCCATTTGGGGGTTGATATCTTAAGAACTTCAGGTCTTCCAACTATGACGCAGAATAACTTCCCATTCTTTAGGTCCTCTGCAGTTTTTCTCGGCAACGTCTTGTTGTTTTATATGTACGTGTCTTTCACATCTTTTGTCAGATTTATCCTTAAGTATTTTATATTCACTTGACTATAAACGGGGTCGTTCTTTTCGTTTCAGTTGTTGATTGCCCATTGCTCGCTATAGAAATACATGTTGACCTTGAGCCTGTGACCTGGTGGACTCCCTCAGCTCCAGTCACTTCTTTGTAGATTCCATTAGGTTTTCTGCATAGATGAGCTCATCATCTGCCAGAAAAAGACAGTGTTTCACTTCTTCCTTTCCAGGCGCGACCTCAGCCTTCCGTTTCTTTTTTCTTGCCCTGGCTGGGACGGAGTGTGAGAGCAGACCTCCCCGCTGGTCCTGATCTGGTGGGGGAAGCATCCAGTCTCACCCGTAAGTATGACGTCAGCCGTAGATTTTTTTTGTAAATGCTGTTTATCAAGTAGGGGAAGTGTCCGGCTATTTCTGGTTTTGCTGAGAGTTTTTATCAGAAGGGATGTTGGATTTTGTCAAGTGTTCTTTCTGTTTCTACTGAGATAATCATAATTTGTTTTTCTTTTAGTTTGTTGGTATGGTGAATTGAATTGATTAAATTTTGAATGTTAAATCAACCCTGAATCCTTGGGCTAAACTGTGATGTATTACATTTTTTATATATTGTTGGATTCAATTGAGGAGACTTGTTTAGAATTTTTCATCTATGTGTGTGAGAGATATTTTCTGCATTTTTTTCTGGTAACTTCTTGTCTGATTTTTGTGTCAGGATACTGCTGGCTTCATAGAATGACTTGGGAATAATTCTTTTCTTTTCAATTTTTTGAAAGGGTTTGTGTAGAATTGCGATGAATTCTGCCTTAACTATTGGAGAGAATCCTCCGGGCCACCATCTAGGCCCCGGCTTTTCTTTGTGGGAAGGCTTCTAAGCACAAATTCACTTTGCAAATCTGTGCTCTGCTGTGTACTCATGGGACTCTGCATCTCCTTGGGCTCTCTGTATGCAGCTCTCTCCTCTCTGGTACCTGGATGCAAACTGTCACTGCCTTGGTCTCCCTGAATTCTTAGGATCCTCCATTCAGGATGCCCACCAGGCTCTGCTGGGTCACCCCTGCACTGTGGCCTGGAAGCTCTGTGCAGGCAGCTGGTCAGGGTTCCCATCGGGCTCACCTCCTCTGTTCCCATCTCTCTGGCTTCACGGCTCTTTGTGGCCTGATGTCCAGTGCCTTGAAAACCCTGGTGTCATATGTTTTGTCTGTGTTTTGGTGGTTTCAGGTAGGAAAGTAATCCAATCCCTCTCATTCCGTCTTGGCTGGAAGTGGAAGTTTTCCATCTTTTTCCCTTTTATTGGAAAGTAATACTTTGGACCTACTGTATAGCACAGGGAACTCTACTCAGTACTCTGTAATGACCTGTATGGAAAAGAAACTAAAAAAGAGTGGATATATGTATATGTATAACGGAATCACTTTGCTGTACAGCAGAAACTAACACAACATTGTAAATCAGCTATTCTCCAATAAAAATTTTAAAAAAAGAAAGTAAGGAACTTCCCTGGTGGCGCAGTGGTTGGGAATCCGCCTGCCAGTGCAAGGGACACGGGTTTGAGCCCTGGCCCGAGAAGCTCCCACATGCCGTGGATCAACTGAGCCCATGTGCCACAACTACTGAGCCTGAGCTCTAGGGCCCGCGAGCCACAACTACTGAGCCCGTGCGCCACAACTACTGAGGCTGCGCTCTGGGGCCTGCGAGCCACAACTACTGAAGCCCGTGCACCTACAGCCTGTGCTCTGCAACAAGAGAAGCCACCGCAATGAGAAGCCCGCGCACCGCAACGAAGAGTAGCCCCCGCTCGCCGCAACTAGAGAAAGCCCGCGCGCAGCCATGAAGACCCAACGCAGCCAGAAATAAATAAATAAATAAATTAATTAATTAATATATTAAAAAAAAGAAAGTAATATGTTTATTGTAGGAAATCTAGAAAATGCAGAGATGTAGGAAGAAAAAAGTAGGAATCACAGCTAATGTCACTGGCAGCTAACGTGTTTGACTTAATGGTACAGTGTGTCCTAGTCTGCTGTGCCCCCCCCAGCAGAGGGGTGCCCCACCTCCAGCCTCTTGGCACTGCCAGGCCAGTGCTGGACTCAGAGAAGCCAGGTGTGTCCGGGGCTGCAAGGCCGAGGTGCAACCCACTGCTGCCCACTGCCCCTCCAGCTCCAGAGTCCCCAGCACCTGTCAGAGACCTTGGCCCTGCCCAGGCCCTGGTGCTTGGCATCTGGGAAGCGGTCCCAGCCATGTGGGAAACCCTGCAGAAAGGCTGGGATGGCTCCCCCACCGAGTCTGCAGAATCTGGGGAGCAGTGTCTTGAATCTCAGATGGGTAAGCGTTAGGCCCCTTCCCTTGTGTGTAGAAGGGTCTTGGTGTGGCATTTCCTTAGAGCGGATCCCCAAAATGGAGTTTCTGGGTCAAGGTGTGTGAGCAGAGCGGGCTCTGACATTCGGCCGAAGCTCTCTGCAGGGTGGTGGTCCCATTCACCAAGAGGCTATTTAAACCCAGACAACAGTGCAGGCACAGGAACCCGGAGGCCACGCAGTTTTCTGGCCATCTGAAGCCTGTCAGGCCCGAAAATGGTACTCCGGGTGTTGTCTGGTCCCCTGCGGGCTGGTGGGCACCCGTTTCCTGTCGCGGGGGCTGCAGTCCTCCGCAACCCCCTCCAAGTCAGGGTGAAGCTGGTAACCCTCCCTCCTCCCTTGAGCCCCCCCCGCCCCCGGCCAGCCCCACTCTGTGCCCACAGCTGTCGGGGAGGACCTGGTGGCGGGTGCCAGGGATGCTGGGGGAGGGTCCCGTGGTATACCTGGGATCACGAGGGTGGGTGTTTCATGGGCTCTCCCAGGAAGGACACTTTGTCCCAGCCCCAGCCCTGACACGGACATTGATGCAGCAACCAAACACTTACCTGGAGCCCAGGGCCCCCCAACACCATCCTCCCCGGGGCTCAGGCATGGGCTGGATGGGCTGAAGTTGGCCGGGGGTGTGACTCAACAGGAAGGAGCCTCCCTGATGGACCACGTGGTTGGGAGAGGCCTGTGGCCCTGGGGGCACAGGGCACCAAGCTCTGGACAGTCAGTTTGTCCTGACGCCACCTTCGTGGAGGGGGTGCTTTCAGCGGCTTCATCCTGTCCAGAAAAACCTTAATCAATATTCAATCTAAGGAAGAGGGGAGAATTGTATCTGAGCGAAATTGAGGGACTGCAACCGCGAAGCAAGTCTTTCAGGAGCTCTGAGATCTGTTCCGAGGACGTGGGGGGGCTGGCATATGTGCGATTTGGGGGAGGGGGTACGTGCAACCAAGCACATGTCGGTAGACGTGGGGGGGCTGGCATATGTGCGATTTGGGGGAGGGGGTACGTGCAACCAAGCACGCATGTCGGTAGAAGGCTGCCGCTGGTCACCAGGACCAGACATCTCAGTTAATGGTTTGGGTGCTTTTCTAAGTACGGGAAGATGCAAGAATCCAGCATCATAAAAATTTTCTCCTGAAGATATAATCTGAGGGCCGGTTCTGCCAGTTTTCCCAGAGCCCAGAGGGCCTCATTCCTGATCCCCACTCCGAATTCCTTGTAAGTCAGCGACTGCAGTGGCTGAGGGCTTGATTCTTGTAGAACTGGAGGGTGGGCATCGTTCTTTATTTGATAATTCCCTCCCTTTCGGTCTTAATTTCAACCAAAGTGTGGGAGGCATTTCATGACCAATTTATCCCACGGTGCTAGGAATGCTCGTTCCCAGGTCAGGCGAGGACTTCCTTGATCGGCCCCTCAATGCGCTGTTACTGGACTAGGCCCTGTTAACGGTAGCCCAACGCCTCTGGGTCTCTGGTCCTACTGGTCTGTTACGGTCCAGGAAACGTTTCCCTCTTGCTGTTTCTTCCCATGCCTAGAGTTACACGATTACAATCACTGATCTTATAGAACTCTATGTTTGGTCAATTGTTTTAGGTCACCTAGTCATCGTTAATTTTTATCTGAGGCTCAGCCACACATTTGGTAATGCCAGAAACAAAAATCTTGTAAAAT
Organism: Lipotes vexillifer; assembly: GCF_000442215.2. Classification (NCBI taxonomy): domain Eukaryota; kingdom Metazoa; phylum Chordata; class Mammalia; order Artiodactyla; family Lipotidae; genus Lipotes; species Lipotes vexillifer. The sequence goes on along the minus strand of NW_006779129.1, from coordinate 1,456,004 downwards.
AGAATACAAGTAATACAGCTAGTAACGTTAATAAATCACGAGTAAGTATTTAAGCTAAGAACTTCCATGAAGTGTGGCCCAGTATCTCCCCAGGTTGTCTGAGCAGTCTATTCTAATCACTACCTTTAAGGGAAATGATATATTGGCATTTTACGTAAAGTTCACCAAAGACGTCTGTACGTACAAGGCGAGCGGTGGGTCATTGTGACCCTTACAGGAACGCTGTCTCCTAAGGAGTTACATGGCTGGTGTCAGAAGGAGAAAAATCAATCTTTGTGGTTGAGCAGGTATTTCAGCTTGGGGAGGTCTGGTTAGCACAGATGCACAATGCACACTGGAGGCCAAACGGCAGAAAAAAGCTTTGTGTTAATTTTTTCTCGTCTTGTCTTAAACTGGGAATTGAAACTTTTCAGTCTGCAGGTGGGGAAGCAGAGGCCACCCAACGCCCCACGTTATCCTCTGAGGACGGGCCCCCCGCACCCCGCCGCTCAGCTGGGCCACACCGCCCCGGTCCCCTGAGCCCCCTCACTGCGGAGGGTGGAGAGATGGCGGCCGGAGCTACAGGAGCAGAGCCCTGGCCGGCGAGGAACCACTGGGGTCCGGGGGGGAGGATGTCCCCGTGGGAGCAGTGGGACCACTGAAGGCCAGGCTGAGGGGCTGCGTACGCAAGGGGGTGGGGGAGGGGAGGGGCAGGAACCGGGCCGTTGGGCCCCTGGGCCCCTGGGGAGGTTTGGGTCAGACTCTGGATGTGACCAGAGGCCCCCGGAAGCTTCTAGCTGGGGTGGGCAGGTCCAGCACGACAATTTAACTGCTCTTGCGCCCATTCTACGGGAAGGAAGAGGGAGGCTGGCGCCGCCACCTGCGAAGCCGTGGGGGCAGATCGCACCCCCCCTGCGAGGGGTCCCCAGCCCCGGGGTCCTGTCCCCCTGCAGCACAGTGAGGCTGCGCTCGTCTGGGTGCTCAAAGCTACAAGCCTCCACCCTTTTCCTCTTTGCCGGCCGGCCAGAGACAGCCTGTCTTCCAGACTCAGCAAAGCCCCAGCTCCTCGAGGCCAGCAAGCCAGACGTTCAGGGGATTGCCCACCCGCAGACGTGGCCTCATTCACTCAACAGCCCTCTCCAACCCCAGCCGGTTCCCAGCCCCGCGGCTCCGTGGGGAGGCCCCTCCCTCCACGAATCTCTCCGTCCAGATAGAAGCAGAGCGAGCAGGTAGCACGTGTTCTCTGTCAAGTTAAGTAATTCTGTCCATTTGCTTGACGGATGCTTGACCAGAGGAATTCAAAAGCTAAATGTAAGCAGTGGGTCTGCTTCAAAGGGAATTATTCATTGGAAACAGACAAGCATCCCACGAGATCCATACTTGGACTCCTGTTTTTAGTTTTCTAAAAGGATCGCTTAATGCTGGCGGGGGTACAGCAGGGAGCCTGGGAGGTGGTCTTGGGGAGGGGCTTTGAGTGGGAGCCCACGGCCGGCTAGGTTTCGGGGTGACGTGCCCCTTGAGCTGTGGGCCCCAGGTGGAGGGGGTGCGTGTGTTTCTGCTGACACAACCAGACCTCTCACCGTTGGGGGCGTCAGGGTCAGGGTGGTGGGTCCTGCTGACACAGCTCAGCAGCTGGTGGGTGACAGGGGCAGGGCGTCATTGGGGACCTGCCCTCAGCTCAAGTGGGACCGATGGCCTGGCCGGGGGGGCGCCTGCATGAGGCCCTGGGCCTGTGTCTGGGGAGGAGGGCCTTTGTGCGGACCCCTGGGCTGGTTGGAGACCCGCCCCCCTTCCTCTTGGAGGGCAACCTGTTAGTGGGCACACGGCGCAGCCCACAAGTTACTGCCGAGAGCGGACCCGGGCTTCTCACCAGGAAGGAAGCCCGTTCCCACAGCCCCTGCTAGGGCCAGGGCAGGGGCTGGGACACCCTCTGACATGCTATTAATAGCTTTTCCTTTTAAAACAAAATTAATGTGTGTTCTTTTGAGAAACTTGAGAAAAGGCAGATTGTCAGAAGGGCAGTAAAACTTGCCGGCATCCCGCCCACTCTGATAAAATCCACATTGGTATTTACTTCGTCGTGTGGCCTTTCAGATATGTGTGGGACCCCACTATTTACGTCTCCTGGCAGCCTGTTTCTCCACGTCATGTTGTGTCTGTCCGGGAGACTACGAACCTCACCACGTACAGGCTGTTCCACGTCCCGCCAAGTGTGTAGACCCGAGTTGGTTTAACTCAGCCCCGTGGTCAGACGCTTGGTTACTTCCAGATTTTTCTCTCTGTGAATAACACAGAGGTGAACACCTGTAGTCGGCTTTATGCCTTTTATCTGCTTAACATCCAGCGGGAAGCCCCATTCTCGGACCACGTGGTCTGGGTGGAGCTGCCCGCTCTTC
>NW_006779129.1:1422506-1453473 GCF_000442215.2 Lipotes vexillifer | reverse complement strand
CGGACATGGGTGAGGCAGGCTTGACCCATCACCCTGGCCAGAGACTGGGTCTGGGATGTCGCGTGGCCTGCGCTGAGCCAGCAGAACCCCTGGGGAAAGGGCCCCCTCTGCTCCTGGAGCTTGCTAGCCATGGGGGTCATCTCTGGGCCACCCTGGAGAGAGAAACAGGTGTGGGAGGGACAGTGGCCTGGAGACTCATCTGGACTCCTGGCTTAGCTGGGCCCAAATCATGGTCCTCTTACATGTGTCCGTTGCATCAACCATGGGTGTATCTGCTTGTCTGAGCGCGAGACACACCAGAGGACAGACCTGGGTTTGCAACCAGAGCATCTGGACAGATGCAAAAGTGGTAGCAGACCTGGGTGTTGTTGCACGTGGCAGTGCCAGGGGCGGGGGGCCGGGCGGGTGCAGGTTGGGGTGGGTGGAGGGCTCCTCGGCCCCGTGCAGCAGGGTCCCCGCGGAGGGAGGCGGGAGTGCCGTGTGCCCCTCGAGGTGGGAGAGCAGATGCTCTTCCCCAGCCTGAGGCGGGGGGCGGGGTTGGTGGGAGCCCCAGCCCAGAACGATGCTGCTGTGAGGCCCCGCTCCTGGCACCCCCGCTTTCCGCTCCTACGGCTTGCTGTCTTGAGTGTCCTCTGGTGGCAGCCTGGGGAGTGGGGCGTGGATCCCTCCTCCCAGCATGTGACCCCTCCCTTCTGGGCCACTGGCCTGGGCAGGGCTTCAGGGCAGGTGCTACGAGATGGACAGCCCAGGCCAGGTCTTGGTCAAACACTGTTTCCTCCTTTTGGTTGCTGCGCCCTCATCCCACCCCCCATAAGTGAGTGAAAGCAATGAACCCACAGAAATCCCAGGCTCTGCAGACAAGGTCATGGTTGCTCCAACCTGCGCGGCCTTGGGCCTCCCTGCCCTCTGTGGGTACCTGCCGCCTCCCATCTCCCCCAGCTCCTCTGTCCCGCCCGGCGTGTGCCCACCGGGGAAAGGAAGGGGAAATGTTGGGGGACCCAGATCGACTGGACACGGCCCCTCCTCCACCATCCGGCTGGGCTGTCCAGGCTGTGGCCTGGGGCCTGCTTCCGCCCCCTTCTCAGCACTGCCTGGTCCACTGTTTTCGTGGCGCAGCTGTTCACACGGGGCCTGAGTTGCTCCATCCTGACCACCTGCGGGGGCGCAGGTCAGTGGGGACTGCATGTGGTGGCCTCTGCATGGCTGGGTGGGGGCCTTCCTTTGCGTGGTGGGACGGGACCGCCCTCCGCAGTCAGCGCACCTGTGATCCAGGTGAAACCTCGAAGGATGTTCCCTACAGCCCATGTGTGAGCCACGAGAAAGACCTGGATTAGGGACAGGGATCCAGCCAGGGGAAGGCAGAGGGGCCCAGGGAGAGGTGGAGGGAATGCGACCGAGGGAATGTGATGCTGTGGCGAGCTGCCTCGGGCCAGGCGTGGGGAGAGATGGGGAGATGGTATAGACCGCCGTGGGGAAGTTAACAAGGGCAGCTCTTCCCACAGCGGGGAGGACGTGCACAGACAAGAAGGAAAACAGCCGGGGTGTTGGGCTGAGGCCCCTCGCATGGCCCCGCGTCAGGCTGACCGCCGGGGGGACAGGCAGGGGCCGAGGGCCACCGGGGTGGTGTTGATGGCCTAGAAGGGCCGTGGCTGCAGGCTGGCTGGGCCGGCTGGCCGGCGGGGCTTTCTGTTGGCGTCGCTTGACCTTCACCCCTGGTGCAGGTGCGGCTCAGCAAGAAAAAGATGAAACAAAAGGAAAAGCTGAGGCAGTCGAGCTCACGCTCAGCCCAAACCCGCTGAGGGTCCCCGGGTCCAGACGAGCCCCGCGCCCTGTCCTTCTGCCACTGCTCAGCCCGACACTCCTCAGAAACCCTTTACTGCCAGATAAGCACCAGTGACAGGATGCCGGGGGGCAGAGGGACATGGAGTTGCTCCGGCCCCGCCGGCCCCATGTCCTCCCTGGAAGCCGGATCTGGATGTGGAAAGTTCAAGCCCCCCAGCCCGTCCCCTCCCGTCCCCTGCCGTCCCCTCCTGTCCCCTGGCGCCAGGTCCCTGTGTGGGTACCGCTGGTGCCAAAGTCAGCAGCTGGCCCGGAAGGGAGCGCAGCCTTATCTGTCGCGCTGTTTTCCTTGAGGCTGGCCGCACCCCGCTGGCTGCACACTCTCACCCCCGCCGGCCGTCCAACATTCCCAGACATTCTTCGGGCCCCTGGGCCCCTGGCATCCTGGCGGGCGGCGCTGGGAAGTGACCCGGCTCCCGCTCCCACACGCCAGCTCTGTCGCGGCTGGGGCTCTGGAGAGGCCGTGGTCACCGCGCTGTTTTTGTGGGCAGGACACACAGGGGCTCGGTTCCCACGCCGCCCCCGGGACGCCCGTTCCAGCCACTGCGCCGTGGACAGATGGGCTGCGGTGGTAACCTGTTCCCACAAGGCCCCCACCCCACAGAGGAAGACTGAGGCTTCCGGGCGCCGGTGTGGAGTAGCGGCCAGTGGCCGCCTGTGCCCCGAGGTGCCCGTATGACCAGTGGTCTGAGGTCCCAGGACAACGTCAGAACACACAGGCCACGCACGTGCTCTGGGCGAGAACACTTAGCAAACCAGAGTCTTAGCCCCAGTGGTGAGCAGTTTGGCTACTCCCCTGGGTGGACCTGTGTCCTGCTCTACGGGACAAGCCCAGGGCATCAGTGGCAGGCGCTCCCTGTGGGGCCTCCATGCAGGGACCCCAACTTCCAGCCTCACGTCTACACAGCTGGCGGTGACCACCGGGCCAGCCAGGCCATGAACACTGGGCCTGCAACGCCTGCGTGGGGCTGTGGAGCTGGCGGGGCACGGAGGGTCATGGAAGTCCGCCGTCAGGTCTGGGGCCGGGCTCCCTGTGGGAGGGACACGGCGGTGTAGTTTGTGAGGCCACCGAGGGTTTTCAGTGGGTCCTGCACTGGGTGTAGCCTTTCCTGAAGCCTGCCGGCTGTTGGGGGAGGGACACCCACGGCTTAAGATGCCCCTGTCCCCACCAGTCCCTGTCTTCAGAGCAGGTCGTTCCTACGGCCCCGCCTGTGGGTCACTGACCGAAAACCTAGGGAGTCCAGGCCCAGTGCTGGGACAGCCTGCTTTCGCCCTGGGCCTCGGCTCCGGGCAGGATGGGGAGGACACGGGGAGATGCGGACAGTGGCCCCGGCAGAGGGCGGGGTCCCGGGAGAGAATGGAGCCCTGGCCTCCCCACAGGGGAGCACAGACCTGACCGTCTGGTTGCCTGTTGCGGTCGTAACAAGCAAACCACGCCGGGCATCCAGACGGTGTGGGCGGCTCTGGGGAAGAGCCACGTCCTGCCTTTTCCCACTCCGAGAGGCTGAGCGTTCCCTGACGTGCGGCCCCCCTCCGTCTCCAGGCCGCCTGGGGGCCAGTCCACCTCGCCCCCCGACTCTGTGCCTCTCTCCTTGCTGCCTCTTCCGTGTCAAGGACACTGGCGGTTGCGTTGGGCTCCCCCTTCAGCCAGGAGAATCCGCCCTCCAAGTTCAGCGGATGGCAACCCTTGCCACGTAGGCTGACAGGGTCATTGACTCCAGGGCTTCAGACGTGGTGTCCCTGGAACCACTATTCTGCTGACCACCGTCACTGGGGCTCTGGCGCTGCACCGGGATGGAGGGGTCCGCCTTGGGACCTGGCAAAGGACGCTGGCTGTCAGGAGAGGCTGGGACCTCGCCTGTGGGCTCCTGGGTGGTGGGTAAGGGGAGCGGCTTAACAAGAGCCCACAGGGCTGCACCTGTTCCTCCGGGAGGTCCTCACCTGGGTCAGTCTCCAGGGTCCCGGTCCACCACGATGGTGATTCTTAGCATCAGGAGGGCCGCACTGTGGAGTGGGGCTTCTCAAGTGTAATTCCTGGTCTCCCGGGACGGCGCGGGTCTGAGGCAGCGGGTTGGCGTGGCCGGATGTGGGCAGTGCTGCCCGGAAACCTCCCTGTGAGTATCAGGGGATGGAGGTTAGGGAGGTTAGCACAGGACGGCCAGAACCAAGGTCTGCCTCGAGAGCACACTGGACACTTGGCCCAGCCTGGCCAGCACAGCAGGCCACAGCAAGGGGACAGGCCTTGGGGAGACAAGGATGCACCAAGCTGCACGTCACACGCCAGTAGCTCCCCTCTGGGTGCCGCTCCAGAGATGGACCAGGATGCTGTCCACAGCGGCGCTGGCAGGGCCTTGGAAGCAACCTAACAACAGATCAATCAGACCCTGGCTCTACCTTCAGAAACAAGTTGGAACCCTGCCCCCGGCACCCATCCAAGGCCAAGCTGCTCTCTGCTCTGCCCTGGCCCCCACCCCCATCCTGGATACAACAGCTGGAGGGCCTGTTCCTGGGGGTCCCACGTCCCCAGAGAACACAGCCCCATGGCTCTGGCCACCCCTCTGACCTCACACGTCCACCCCACCGCACCCCTGCAGCACCTGGTCACGGCCCGGCGGCCCGGTCTTCCTTCAGCTGTCTGCCCGAATGTAACTTAAGGGGGGGGTTCCTCCCTGCCTCACGTATAATATACACCACCACCCCCAGCATCACCTGTCCTCCCAGCCGCTCCAGCTTTCTCCGAATACTTTCCCCCAGTGACCTGTCTGCTGCTCGTCCCCTGTCTCTGGCAGTTGGGCTCCCTGCTCCATCCTGGCACCCGGAAGGTGCCTGGTAAGCGATGAATGCCTGACGGACAAGTGAGTGAAGAGCCATGGAAAACACTTCCGGAGAGGGAGTGTCCAGGAGCCAAAGCACTGGCCGGAGCGGCTCATGCAGTTGGGACAGATGACAAGAGGAGACGCTGGTGGGCTGTGACATCCGCCCAGATGCCCACCCCGCACAGACAGGTGGCTCGTGGGCACACGTGTATGCAAAGGGAGCAGCGAGGGGCTGGCTGGGCACCGGACACACAGCCGTGTCCCGGGAGGAGGGATGGGTGGACGGCACTATGTGACAGGTCACGTGGGCGGCCGCTGTGGTGCAACTCGGCTCCCATGGTGAGAGGTCAGACTCGGGGACCGGCCTGAACGGCTGAGTATCCCACAGACCAGGCCTACATGCTGGGTCTGCGTAGCCTCGCTATGTGCCACGTGGGTGCAGATTTTTGGGGGCAAACTTAGAAGGCTCACGGAGGACTCACTGTTACTGATCTCAAAACTTACTACAAAGCCTCAGGGGCCAAAACAGTGGGGTGCCGGCCAAGGACAGACACATAGACCAATTGACCAGACTGGGAGCCCAGAGATAAACCCTCACACGTGTGGCCAAATGGTTTTGGCTAGGGCACTAAGACTGGTCAGCAGGGAAGACAGTCTTTTCAACAAATGGCACTGAAAAAACTGGACCTCCACATGTGAAAGAATGAAGTTGGAGCCTCCCCTAACACCATATAAAGAATAGACTCAAAATGGATCAAAGACCAAAATGTAAGACCTAAAACAATAAAACTCTTAGAAGAAAACATAGGGCCAAAGCTCCATGATATTGAACTTGGCAATGATTTCTTGGGTCTGACACCAAAGGCACAGGGAATAAAAGCAAAGATAGCAAACTGGAGTAATGGGTCATGGGGTCTTCCGGCCTGTGCTGGTGCCCCCATGTCTGTGCAGAACCCCCTGGACTCAGGCCTCTGCTTCCACCCTCTCCTGTGGGAAAATCTGTTTTCACCTGTGCACAGAAAGGCCAGATGCCCTTGGGGCCCCCTGAGACCTCTCTGCTGGCCCCCGGCAACTGGGATGAGCCCCAGGGGAAAGTGCATGCAGCTAAGCCCACTTCACCAAAACAGAAAACGGCAGAAGCCCTTGGCTTCTGCTGCGTCCAAGGGGGCAAACACTTGCCGTGTTTCTCATACGCAGGTGTGACTGTCACGGGGCAGAGCTGGCAGTTTGTCATCCGACTCTGCAGAGAGGGGAGGCTGGGTTCCGGAATCAGCACGCGGAGAATGAGCAGAATCCACACAGGTGTCTGAGCCCCTGTGACGTCTGCATCTGTGTGCTGAGGGGACACGGCTCTGCATGGCGTCCGCCCCGAGGTCAGCCTGCGGGCACTGAAGCCTCCACCTGAAGGTGGAAGGAGACAGGAGAGGGGAGGGGGAGACGGGACAGGCCTCCAGGGGTCTTTCCGCAGCTGGAGCCCGGCAGCCCTCCTGCTGTTCTGCCTTTCCAGATGGTCCCGGGTCCCCGGTTCAGGGGATCTCTGTCCCTGGAAAGGAGCAGAGGAAAGGGAGGGACGAGGCCCCACAGATGCCGACTCAGGGCAGGATCCCGTGTGGATTAAGTGGGATTCAAATGTCGGGGTCCGCAGTTTACACACAGCGCGTGTTCATTTGCATATCGTTTATGTGCGGTCTGGGCTGCAACCGCGCAGTTGAGAAGCTTCGGGAGGCCGCAGGGCCCACAGAGCCTCACAGACTGACTTTCTGCCTCTTAGAGAGAAAGTCTCCAAGCCCGAGTGGAAGGAGTGAGCACAGCGCCGCACTGTTTGCAGAGCAGCTCGGGGGGGGGGGACGGCTTCGGGCCCCTCTGCAGGCATCGCCCCCGTCTTGCCTCAGATGGGCCGGAACCGCGTGGGCAGCGCCAGCCGTACCCGTGTACTTCCTCACGGCGGCCGGCTGGGCAGGTGGCAGAGCTGGGCCCCGACCCTCCCCTGAACCTGGAGGCCTCCCCCTGCCCATGTCCACGCGGGTGGCCAGTAGGGGAGGGACCGCGTCAGAAGCCAGCTGCGGTGTGAATGTTTGCTACTATTATTTGCAAAAGGGACTTCGCTTATTTCGCTGATCTTTATCTAGATTTATGCCATTTTCTGATACAGATACAAACTCAAAATTGGGCTGTTCGGGGTCCAGAATGCCCCCTGCCTCACAGCCCTCCAGGCATCCCTTCCCGACTTCTCACCAAAATACCAGTGAAGACTCAAAGCAATCCAGTTCCAGATGGATAAAACCCTTATTTTTAAAACAAAGTGATTAAAATACGAGGAATAAATGAGCACAATGTTTGTATTCTCTCAGAGTGAAGAAATACTCTCTAAGCATATCATAAAGGCAGAAACTCTAAGGATTCAGAATTAAATTAAGGATTGAACTTTTCTGCATGACTGAAAATATCCCAGGAACAAAATGGAAAAGGCAAATGGCTTTGGAGGAGACACAGGAATTTCAGCCTTTATGGCACAGTGTGTGATGATGTCGTCAGCGCTTTGAAATACGCAGAGGCCAAGAGAAAGGCAGGTGCGTGGCTGACCTGGCAGGTGCCTGGCCCCGCCCACTTGCCGCCCGCATCCCCCCTACCTCTTCTCAGGGTCTGCACGGTGCTGGCCTGAAGTCCTGGGAAATTTAGCCCCCGCACCCACTCCACCAGCAGCCTCGACAATGCCTGATGGGGCCGGGGATCAATCACTCAGCTTTCTCACCCTTGGGAGGCAGCGCCGGCCCAGTGCGACAGCGGCAAGTGGCTTATAGGACCCCTTCACTGACTGCCTTCTCTTTCCCGCTCCCTTCCCCCTCCCGAGGCGGGACCACCTCCCAGAGAAGCTGCTTAGAGGCAACTCCCAGACTCGGGATCTAGTCCTGAGGGAGTCAAACCAAGATATTCCCCCAATTAAAAGTGGGAGAAAAGGACCACCAAAAGGGAAACACAAACAGCCAGTAACTATGTGAAAATGATTAGGAATCTAGAATTACAGATTCTAATGGGAGACGTGCAGCCTCCAGAGGGTGATAGAGCAGAAACAGAACATGAGAGCCTGGGACCTGTCATCCCCACACCCTTCAAGACGTGTTTTGGGCCACATTCACACGATCGTTAAACACACACGACGCAATTCCACTCTGTCGTTTACTCGAAGAAACTAATTGGATAAGTGTGCAAAGAGCCCCAGGTATGCACAAGATGTTTAAAGCAAAGACAAAGAAAAGCAGCACACTTAAATGGCCAGTAACAATGGACAGTTTACTGCAAGTATCATTGATTTCCACAGTGAAATACCACGTAACCATTAAAAAAGATGACTGCATTATCTGTTTGTTGTCATAGAAAAATACTCGTGATACACGAGGTGCAGAAGGTGGGATTATGAAACAGTGTGTAAAGTGGCGCCCACTTTATATGCAGACGCTGACAGGTGTAATTTCTGCACTGGAGAGTGTCTAGGAAAGGGGAGACCAGCTACCATTCCAACTGCTGTTACTTTGGAATGGTGGGTGGCATAGATCACTTTGTTTTTACCTATCTGTTTTCTCACTTTTCCATAATAAATATGCATTAGTTATGTGGTTTGAAAAAAGCTGGCACCTGCTCCTGCCAGAGAACAGTTGCGGGTTGCCGAATGCTCTGAGTCTACATGCTGTTCGCACCTGCACTGGCCGATGTTTGGTGTGTGCCCCAAATCCAGAGGTGTTGTCTCCACACCACCACTCAGACCCGTCAAGGCAGGAGCACGAGATCCCCAGATGCTCACGCCTGGGGCTGGCCCTGCTCTAACCAGCCAGACCCATGCGGGGCGCTACTCTCCCCAGGGATAACTGCCTTCAGCTTGGGGAGGGGTCATCTGCTTCTCCCCTTGGTTCTGGTGACTCCCTGCTGGTCCGACTGTCCATGGCCTTGGCCAGCCCTTGGGTCGTGTCTTCCAGGTGGACACAGCCAACAGTGCCTCTTTCCTCCTAGTTCCAGCTAAAGTCCCAGGGAAGATGGTCATTGGCCAGGACTGAGTCACATGTTCATCCTGAGCCAATCATGATGGTGAGGCCAGGGGTGGAGTGCACTGATCAGCCAGCCAAGAACCTGCCCATCCCTGAAGTGGTTCAGCCCAAGAGAACCACCTAAGGAGAGACTGGGGTGACTGAGGGGCTCACAGGAGGGGCATGGATGTACCCACCACCCTTGCTGGGTGGTGCTGCTCCGTGCTGACCCCGCCAAGTGTGCAGAGATCCTTTGTCCTCATACAGCCCACTGTGCGGGGCTGTTGCCGCTCCCAGCCCTGGGAGGGCAGGTGACACCCAGGAAGGGCAGAGCTGAGCCCTGGCTGGGTGATGGGCCCTGGACCTGAACCCTGGGCCAGGCCAAAGGCAGGAGAGGGAGGCTCTGGGCAGCAGTGTCTGGGAACCCCTCGGCCATGGTCAGGCTTGGTTGGGGAGCGGGCTGAGGGGAAGGTGAGGACCCTTGGCCCAGGTCCCGAGGAGCCTGGCTGATGCCTCTGGAGCACCAAGGTCAAGCGGTAGCGCTGGGACAGGGATGGGATGGATTTCCCGCCGACACAGGAGAAGAGCCAAGGGGACATTGGGAGGTCAGTACCAGGGGAGCCCCAGAACCCCCACTCCCAACACCCCTCCCCAGGCCAGCCAGCCCAGGGATCTCCTGCTCCCACCTGAACCCAGCCAACTCCACTGGGGGCAGCAGAAAAGTGTCTGAAAATTACAAAACCATGGCCAACAGCCCGCACCACCCTGGACACGGTGACCCGGGACACACAGGACACTGAGAATGCGGACTGGACCTGGCAGGCAGCCCAACTCCAGGACGGCCCAGACTCACGCCACCTCTTTAGGTCCAGACCCGGCCAAGAAGCATCCCCCCTGGGAGCACAGGAGGAAATAGGCTCTCCTCTGGGACTGCCTACCCGGGGGACACGACCCTGGGAGAGTGGGGCCGTGGGGAGACTGCAACGGAAGCAGGATGTGTATTGTCATTGCAGAAGGTGATGAAGGGTGAGCCAACAATGCCCGTGAAAGTGCCCTGTAAACAGCTAGCGGCATGTCCTGCTGTGCTGGCTGCATTCCTCTGCATTTTGTGCCTGCACTTTTCACACCCCTCTCAGGTAGGGAGGCCCCTCGCTGGATCACTAGGCGCCCTGCTCACCCACTGACTGCTCAGCTAACAATGGCCTCGCCCCGCCTCAGCCCAGTATGGCCGGCCCCTTTGTCTCGGTGTCCTTGCTGAGGACACGAGGCCATTTCATTACTCACTGAGCTGTCTTGGGAACAGAGTGGCCAGGACCGGATGAGCACCTGTCCTGGCCATGTGGGATCCTAGCAGCAGGCGTGCAGGGACCCAGATCCAGGTCACCCCAGTGCTGTGAAGTGTCACAATGGCAAGAACCTTTCCGCACAGCAAAAGTAGAGACACGGCTACAGTTCGTGCACCTTTTAGAGCAAAGCCGGCTTTGTGCCACGCACGCACCACGTGACCCATGCAGTGGTAACAGAGGTAACAGTGTTTCTCCCAGAGCATCCTTGATGCTCCACCCTGGGCATTGGTGCAGAGGTCACTTGCGGGCAGCCAGGGCCATCCCCTGCCTTCCTGCACCCACACCCCAGGTCCAGGCAGGGGAGCCCTCAGCACCAGGATCTTACACACACACAAAGGACTTCTAGTTCTGGCAGATCCAGGGACTTGGTTCCCTGCCTGTCACTCCCACTGGAAGCAAAAGTGCTGAATAAACCATGAGCAGTATTCCTCAGACACTCGAGGGAGCTGGCAGGTGAGGAGCAAATATGCAGAGGCTGGAGCTGGAGTGTGAGTGGGAGCCCAGGGGAGGCCCAGGTGGAGGAGGTTCAGGGCCGGCCAGACCAGTGCAGTCTAGTGGGGAAGCCCTACCCACACGGGGGCCTGCCCTCTCCTCACAAGGGTGAAGCCGGATAACTCCTCAACCTCACCACCCAGGGGACTGCCAGCCCCTAATTTTGGCATTGAGAGGAGGAGGAAACCTCCTTGGGATTTGTGACTGCTAGCGGACCCTCAGGAGGTCGGCATACCAAATTCACACCACCTGACGGCCCCAAGGCCCAGAATTTCAGCTGACGTGGTTTCAGTCTGGCAGTGCCTCTGGGAGAACCCAACCTCACCCTGACCTCAAGGAGCTCCCACAGGTAAAAGTCCAAGACACAGGAAATCATAGTAAAAAATCACAAAGCACACAGGCCAGAAGGTACCACGAGTGAGCCAAGAAACCACAGGCAGCAAAACAGGACTCACAGATACTCCAACTGTGGGGCTGTCAGGGCAGAATACCCAGTGAGTTAGGTGTGCTTAGGTCAATAAAAGGGGACTTAACATATGAATAAAGGGCATGTGACCAACAAAAGTGTATCAAGCTAAACTGAAAATGACCAAATAGAATTTCTAGAAATGAAAAGCATAATAAATGGAGATAAAACTCAGTGGATTAAGAAGTAAATAAAATTAAAAATAAAGATTCAGTAGTCAAGGGATTGATTTAATTGCAATTAAATGAGGCTAAAGAAAGAACTAGTGAAACGGAAGATAGAGATGAAGAAATTATCTCTAATTCGGCAGACACGAAACCATGGAAAACCTGAGGAGTACATGATTAAGAGCGAAGAAAGTGGCAAATATGTACAAATGTAATAAGTAGATGATCTAAGACACCACATGTTGTCTACCCACCTAGATAAAATAAAACAGGGCAAGAGAACAAAGAGCAGTGTGGGCTAACTTCAGGCTGTGGGAGCTCAAGCAGGCAAGATACACGACTGATGAGATGCCGGATGCAGAGCACACAGCTTCTTGACCTTTAAGGGGAAGGGGCAGCCGAGCAAGAAAGGAGAGAACAAGAAACATAGGGAAAGGGAGACAAATATCAAGGTTAAGACAAACATGCGGTGAGACGTCAACAATGCCAAAAGTCGATTCTTTGAAGATGGCTGGTGAGATGGACAAACCCCTGGCCATCCTGACCACGAAGGAGGAGGCACAAATGACTAGTGTTAGGGATGAGAACAGAAGACATAACCACAGACGCTCCACCAATTACATGGGGGTTGTTATGAATAACTCTATCCTCTTGGATGAAGTGGATAGAATTCTGGAAAAATATAACTTAATAAAAGCAAGCCAAGAAGAAATAAATGACCTGAATAGTCCTATAAACATTAGTAAAATTGAACCAGTGGATAAAATCTTTCAAAGCAAAGCAGGCCTAGATAGTTTTAACTGGCAAGTTTTACCAACATTTAAGAAAGAAAGGATTCTAATCTAAAAAAAATTATTTCAGAGTATATGAAAAGGAAATTTTTCTACAAGTCTATGTCATATATCATATCTTAATGGTAAACTCTTGAAAGTGTTCCCTTTAAGGTCAGGAACAAGGCAGAGGTGACCACTGTCACCATTCTAGTCAACACTGTATAAGTCCTAGGAAAGGTTCATAGGGAAGACAAGAAAACAAGTAAAAGGCAGCCTAAATAGTTAGAATTTTCATTTTCTCATGTAAATGTAGGTATCCCAGGGCTGGGATTGGGGCTCCATTCTCAGTTCATCCTGCTGCACAGTCATCCTCAACACTTGGTTGTTAACTCATAGTCCAAGATGGCTGCCCAAGTGCTGGCCATCATGTTTGTATTCCAGCCAAGTGGAGAAAGTAAATGAGAAGGAAGTATGACTGCTCTCTGCTTGGACGTTACTCGAGAGGCCTATCTACCACTTCCACTCCTACCCCACTGGCCAGAGGACATTATTGGACTCAGCTGTCACCTTGATTCTGGGTGGCCACAAGTGGAGAACAAATGGAGAATGGGGCAGGGGCGCAGGGACAAACAGTCAGAACTGAGAGGACAGCTCAGGCAGTGGACAGACTGAAGGCCCAAGCCAAGACCAGAGGTCATCCCCTGCTGGGAGTTGTGCCATGCCACTGACATCCTCCAGCTGTGCCCACCCAGCCTCCAGCCCCTTTGGGGGATGAGGGGAGGAGGCAGTGGGATGGCCGTTGGTCTTCTATGGCACCTGGAGCAATGTGGGCCGGACTCTGGCCTGGTTTGCAAAACGCCGCATGACCTTGCTCGTTTCAGTGCCACAAGAGGGAAGACGCTTCGAGCAGCTATTTTGCTGCCTGGGTCCATGTATTGGCAGGAGGGCTTTTAGCAAATGTGCAGAGCACGGTGGCCTTTGTCACAGTTTCAGCAAGCGTATTTTTAGCTTAAAGACTCCAGAATGACCTGACTATGCAGCCCCAGAGCCTAAAGGTGCCATCAGAGCCAGGGCAGAGGCAGCTGGTCCCCCCACCCCCACCAACCAGTCCAGACAGTGCCCTGTCAGGAGGGCCAAAGCAAAGGTCTTGTGGGTCACACACTCCAGAATGTTTAAAACACCTGCCAGACAAAGGACCAGCTGCAGTGTCGGTGTTGCATTTAGCAGTGAGTACATGGGGGCCGTAGGGGCCTCAGCCGAGCAGAGAGGACCTGAGATGCAGAGTGGGGACCCCACGATGCATGCGGAGGGGCAGGATCTGGGAGCTGCAGGGCCCCAGCTTCCGTCACCTTGTCGTGGAATCCTCTGTCCCCACCGCAGGGCCAGCAGGAAGGGCTTCTGTGACAAGTGACAGGGGAGCCCAGAGGTGCAGCCTTGCAGGTTCCCATCGAGGTCATTCTCAGAACGCAATAGCCAGGAGGACGGGCAGGGCATTTGTCAAAGATGGAGCCGGCGTGATAACCAGGCACTGTGCCCTAGAGGAGAGGTGGGCTGCGTCAGCAAGGCCTCAAAGCGACTGGGTTTAAATCTTTTCTGCAGGTCGGGTCTGAGGGGGTGTGAACGCCCCTCTAGCCTAGGTCCAGTGGTGAGGAATTGGGTGTTGAAGCCCTCAAGGGCTATGCTGCCTCTCCTGGTCTTTCTGGAAGGGGCCCTGGGCACCCCCAGCCTGACCAGTGAGAAGGTTGCACACGTAAAGGCTGAACCCAGGGTGCGATGATAAGCAGAAAGGCAGTCCGGCCACTGGGGGCGCACATGAGGCTGGGGGGGAGGCAAGAGGGCTGGGCTGGTCCCGCCCTGAGCAGGACCCTTGTCCCTGGCGTCTGCCTGGTACCCCGGCCCTCGGCCTCCCAGTGGGCCCGGGTCAATCCCAACACCTTGGCCAACGAGACCAGAGTCCACTTGGGACCATCAGCAGGATGGCGCAGCAACAAGGGCCACAGGTTTGCTGGGCACCCCCGGGCACCCCTTCAACTCGAGGGTCCCCCCTGCCAGGAGGGCGTATTGGAGAAGGGGTGGGGCTTTGTCCAAGCCCCAGGTTAAGAGTTACTCATGGATGAGAGCTCCTAGTCTACAAACTTTCCTGGAGTCCTTATCCTTTAAGAAACGTGTCCCTGAGGACAGGCCAATACACTGTGTCATCCTGTTGCAGAGTCCCTGCCTTGGGCCGCAGTGTGGGTTTCCCTGAGGGGGAGGGGAAGACCGGTGCCCTCCTTCCCACGATCTAGGTCGAGCCTCCTTCAGTCCCCACATGCTGTCTGGGTCCGGACCCTCTCCCCGGGGTGCCCCGCTCCAGCCCTCTCTGCGGGTGAACCCCCTAAGCAAGGTGGAGTTCACCCCTGGACACCGAATGTCCTGGAGCAGTGGCTGCAGACCGCCGTGGATTGGGGGGCCTTGTGGGGTGGGGAGCGTCCTGGGGAGGGGAGGGGAGGGCTGCAGGGGCTTCCACGGGGGACCACAGCTGGCTGCCCCACCGCCACCTGGGACAGGGCGTTCAGCCCCCCTGTAGCCCTCGGGACGCTGCCTCCTTTGGGGAGGCCCTGTGGCCCCTGAACATCCCACCCCCACCTTCCATCAGAGCCCACCATGGCGGGGGACCTTGTCTCTGACCCTCGACCTCAGAGAGCTTGGTCCCCTGGACAGTGCAGGGTCTGGAGGAAGCAGCCCTGGCATCACCCAGGGGCAGCTTGGGGGTACTGCCGAGTGTTGTTGGGGGCATCAGGACTTAATATCGCAAATAGGGTCCATGACCGACCAGCACAAGATCACGACACCCTGCCTGCCCCCCGCCTGGCTGACGCCAGCCTGCATCTGATCCCCACTGGGGGACACAGTTCTCATCCCCAAGAACAGGTGCTGTCAAGTGTCACCAGCCATGAGGTTCCTGTCCCAGCCCCCTCTTCCCTGAATGGAGGGTGTGCCGGGGACGGGAGCTCTCCGTCGGCCGCCCTCTGTCCCCACAAGTGTAATGAGGCCCACACGGGCAGGAAGTGTGGCGTGTGACAGCTCAGAAAATGGCTCTAATGAGAGGGGCTGCAGGACAAAGGTGGCATTCAGTGCATCCTGGGACAGCACGTCCCTCCCGGCCCTTTGACGGCAGGCGGTCCTGGATCCTCAGCTTTCTGAGGGCGCCCCCCACCCTGCAAGCCTGAGTTTAACGAGCGGCTCCCCTGTGCGGCCACCTCCGGACCCCGTCTTGGCAGGAGTCCCCTGTTCCCGTGGGTCTGCCAGAGCCCCAGCCTGGTTTCACCCACGGGGCTTCCTGTCTGACAGCAGTTCTGCCTCTTCGTCTGGTCTTCCTTGTAAACTGGCAAAAAACTCACCAATGGTGGGTTTCTGAGGGTTTGGTAGCTGTGGCCCCATTTGAAACAGTTTAAATGAGCAAAGAGCAAAAGGGGGTAAAATTGCAATCAGTGTACAAATAAAATACACTTTCCAATTTAGTACTTGAGTAAACCAGAGTGTGCGTGATAAAACTTTAGGTTCAGAAACTAGCAAATCTACTTTTGAATTACACAGGGTGTGCCAAAACACTGAAGGCATCTCTGCTTCTCCCTAACGTTCACCCACTTCCCATAAGAGTTAGCAGAAGGAAAGAAATCATAAAGATCAGATCAGAAATAAATGAAAAAGAAATGAAGGAAACAATAGCAAAGATCAATAAAACTAAAAGCTGGTTCTTTGAGAAGATAAACAAAATTGATAAACCATTAGCCAGACTCACCAAGAAAAAAAGGGCGAAGACTCAAATCAACAGAATTAGAAATGAAAAAGGAGAAGTAACAGCTGACACAGCAGAAACACAAAAGATCATGAGGGATTACTGCAAGCAACTCTATGCCAATAAAATGGACAACCTGGGAGAAATGGACAAATTCTTATAAATGCACAACCTGCCAAGACTGAATCAGGAAGAAATAGAAAATATAAACAGACCAATCACAAGCACTGAAATTGAGACTGTGATTAAAAATCTTCCAACAAACAAAAGACCAGGACCAGATGGCTTCACAGGTGAATTCTATCAGACATTTAGAGAAGAGCTAACACCTATCCTTCTCAAACTCTTCCAAAATATAGCAGAGGCAGGAACACTCCCAAACTCATTCTATGAGGCCACCATCACCCTGATACCAAAACCAGACAAAGACGTCACAAAGAAAGAAAACTACAGGCCAATATCACTGATGAACATAGATGCAAAAATCCCCAACAAAATACTAGCAAACACAATCCAACAGCACATTAAAAGGATCATACACCATGATCAAGTGGGGTTTATTCCAGGAATGCAAGGATTCTTCAATATATGCAAATCAATCAATGTGAAGATAAACCATATTAACAAACTGAAGGAGAAAAACCATATGGTCATCTCAATAGATGCGGAGAAAGCTTTTGACAAAATTCAACACCCATTTATGATAAAACCCTGCAGAAAGTAGGCATAGAGGGAACTTTCCTCAACATAATAAAGGCCATATATGACAAACCCACAGCCAACATCCTCCTCAATGGTGAAAAACTGAAAGCATTTCCACGAAGATCAGGAACCAGACAAGGTTGCCCACTCTCACCACTCTCATTCAACATAGTTTTGGAAGTTTTAGCCACAGCAATCAGAGAAGAAAAGGAAATAAAAGGAATCCAAATCGGAAAAGAAGAAGTAGAGCTGTCACTGTTTGCAGATGACATGATACTATACATAGAGAATCCTACAGATGCTACCAGAAAACTACTAGAGCTAATCAATGAATTTGGTAAAGTAGCAGGATACAGAATTAATGCACAGAAATCTCTGGCTTTCCTATACACTAATGATTAAAAATCTGAAAGTGAAATCAAGAAAACACTCCCCTTTACCACTGCAACAAAAAGAATAAAATATCTAGGAATAAACCTACCTAAGGAGACAAAAGACCTGCATGCAGAAAATTATGACACTGATGAAAGAAATTAAAGATGATACAAATAGATGGAGAGATATACCATGTTCTTGGATTGGAAGAATCAACATTGTGAAAATGACTCTACTACACAAAGCAATCTACAGATTCAATGCAATCCTTATCAAACTACCACTGGCATTTTTCACAGAACTAGAACAAAAAATTTCACAATTTGTATGGAAACACAAAAGACCCCTAATAGCCAAAGCAATCTTGAGAATGAAAAATAGAGCTGGAGGAATCAGGCTCCCTGACTTCAGACTATACTACAAAGCTACAGTAATCAAGACAGTATGGTACCGGCACAAAAACAGAAATGTAGATCAATGGAACAGGTTAGAAAGCTCAGAGATAAACTCACGCACATATGGTCACCTTATCTTTGATAAAGGAGGGAAGAATATACAGTGGAGAAAAGACAGTCTCTTCAATAAGTGGTGCTGGGAAAACTGGACAGGTACGTGTAGAAGAATGAAATTAGAACACTCCCTAACACCACACACAAAAATAAACTCAAAATGGATTAAAGACCTAAATGTAAGGCCAGGCACTATAAAACTCTTAGAGGAAAACATAGGCAGAACACTCTATGACATAAATCACAGCAAGATCCTTTTTGACCCACCTCCTAGAGAAATGGAAATAAAACCAAAAATAAACAAATGGGACCTAGTGAAACTTCAAAGCTTTTGCACAGCAAAGGAAATCATAACAAGACCAAAAGACAACCCTCAGAATGGGAGAAAACATTTGCAAATGAAGCAAGTGACAAAGGGTTAATCTCCAAAATTTACAAGCAGCTCATGCAGCTCAATAACAAAAAAACAAACAACCTAATCCAAAAATGGGCAGAAGACCTAAATAGACATTTCTCCAAAGAAGATATACAGAGTGCCAACAAACACATGAAAGAATGCTCAACATCATTAATCATTAGAGAAATGCAAATCAAAACTACAATGAGGGGGCTTCCCTGGTAGCGCAGTGGTTGAGAATCTGCCTGCCAATACAGGGGACACAGGTTCAAGCCCTGGTCTGGGAAGATTCCACATGCCGCGGAGCAACTGGGCCTGTGAGCCACAACTACTGAGCCTGCAGGACCTAATGAAACTTCAAAGCTTTTGCACAGCAAAGGAAACCATAAACAAGACCAAAAGACAGCCCTCAGAATGGGAGAAAATATTTGCAAATGAATCAACTGACAAAGGATTAATCTCTAAAATTTACAGGCAGCTCATGCAGCTCAATAACAAAAAAATAAACAACCCAATCCAAAAATGGGCAGAAGACCTAAATAGACATTTCTCCAAAGAAGATATACAGACTGCCAACAAACACATGAAAGAATGCTCAACATCATTAATCATTAGAGAAATGCAAATCAAAACTACAATGAGATATCATCTCACACCAGTCAGAATGGCCATCATCAAAAAATCTAGAAACAATAAATGCTGGAGAGGGTGTGGAGAAAAGGGAACCCTCTTGCACTGCTGGTGGGAATGTGAATTGGTACAGCCACTATGGAGAACAGTATGGAGGTTCCTTAAAAAACTACAAATAGAACTACCATATGACCCAGCAATCCCACTACTGGGCATATACCCTGAGAAAACCATAATTCAAAAAGAGTCGTGTACCAAAATGTTCACTGCAGCTCTACTTACAATAGCCAGAAGACGGAAACAGCCTAAGTGTCCATCATCGGATGAATGGATAAAGAAGATGTGGCACATATATACAATGGAATATTACTCAGCCACAAAAAGAAACGAAATTGAGTTATTTGTAGTGAGGTGGATGGACCTAGAGTCTGTCATACAGAGTGAAGTAAGTCAGAAAGAGAAAAATAAATACCGTATGCTAACACATATATATGGAATCTAAGCGAAAAAAATGTCATGAAGAACCTAGGGGTAAGACGGGAATAAAGACACAGATCTACTAGAGAATGGACTTGGGGATATGGGGAGGGGGAGGGGTGAGCTGTGACGGGGTAGGGGAGTGGCATGGACATGTATACACTACCAAATGTGGAGTGGATGGTTAGTGGGGGGCAGCCGCATGGCACAGGGAAACCGGCTCGGTTCTTTGTGGCTGTCTGGAGGGGTGGGATAGGGAGGGTGGGAGGGAGGGAGACAAAGAGGGAAGAGATATGGGAACATATATATATGTATAACTGACTCACTCTGTTATAAAGCAGAAACTAACACACCATTGTAAAGCAATTATACCCCAATAAAGATGTTAAAAAAAAAAAAACTGAATCAAGAAGAAATAGATAACTTGAACATACTGATCACTAAAAGCAAAACAGAATCTGTAATTTTAAAACAACTCCCTACCAACAAAAGTCCAGGATCAGATGGTTTCACAGGCAAATTCTACCAAATATACAAAGCAAAACTTACAGGGTGGGGGTGGCCCGTCCAGGGATCTGGGGGCAGCTTCCGCCCCGACAGGCTCTGAGGGAGGCTGGGGGAGCCCTACGCTGCCTGAGGGGCAGGTGGCCACATCTGGAGGTGAGGACCTGGCAGAGGTGACAGGGCACCGTGGGAGATGATGTGCTCCTTTTCAGATTGTAAATAATGCTGCTAGATGTAGAAAATATGGGAAATCCACGAAAATCTCAACCGGAGAAGTCACGAGTGCACTCAGTAGCCTTTTTTGATCTTGACGTTATTTTGGTCTGCTGCTTCTCCCATGGTGAGCCCACAGCGTGCACTTATGATGTTGTAAACACATCCCCACTTGATTTAAAACCCTGTCTAGGAGTCGGGGTCCCACCTAGGTTGGTGCCCCTGCAGGGGCTGGGGTGGGGCTGAGCGCCCCCTGAGGGGACCCCGGGAGAGGGGTAGACGGGAAAACAGCTGTTTCTCTGAACCCGCTCGGCACGGGCCCACAGGTGGGGCTCCTCCAGCGTCCTCCAGGCTTCAAGACGCTCATATGGAATCTGGGGTCCGTGCTGCCCTGACACCCTGATGGTTATGGGACCTGAAAACCAAGCTCCACCCACCTCTCATTTATCAGCTGCCTCGGATGTCAGGGGTCAGAGGTCGGTCATGAGGGTCTCACTGGACCCAATCCTTGTTCCTGGACGCCTGGGTGCTCCATGTTTTCTGGAGCTGGGAGGAAGGAAGGGCCCTGGTGGGCGGGGGTGGGGGCCAGGGCCAGCTCACCAGGCCCCCGTTGGGGTCTTGGCCCCAGGCCTGCCCTGAATTGGCGTCCCGCACTTCCATGCTATTCTGAGACACGTTAGGACTCCATCGGTTTTCCTTGGAGAACTTGCGTCTGGAGGAAGGAGGGCACCTGGCCCCTCCCCCGCCAGACGGTGCCCGCAGCACCGGTTCACACACGGCTGCCGGCCAGGGGGCGCAGCTGCCGAGAAGCAGAAAGCCTCCCTTTGTTAATCACGCTCCATCAAACTTCGTGCTGTGCTGGCCTGGAAAGTAGGTCGCGGCCGGGCCAGCGGGGGCCGGGGGTGGGGGGAGCCTGGACCCTCATCGGGCCGCGTGGAGCCACCACTGGGAGAGGCCGGCTGCCCGGCTGGACGCGGTTTCTCTTCTGACTCACATAGTATTTATAGCAGAAGAGAGATGCTCCAAGGCCAGGCTCCTGAGACGGGAGTCGGGAGAGATTAAATCTGCCCAGGCCTCAGCCCGTCTGCCCCCTCGGCCGCCCGGCGTCTGGCGGCCACCGATGAAGGGCAACTACTGTGGTTTCCTGCCGTCCGTTCCGGACGCGGCACATTTGCCCATCGCGGTCGCGAGAAGATGCCAACCCCAAAGGGGCAGATCTGTGCCCAGAAGCCGGCAGCCTGGACGCGGTGGAGACACCAGGGAGGCCGCATGTCTGCATCAGCACTCCCCCTGCAGAGACCCCGGGGCGGGAGCTGCAGCCCCTCTTGTGCTGGTCACCTTGTGTCCAGTGGGCCCGGGGGACTAGGTGACAGAGGCTGCACCTGTCCTGGGGAGCACTGGCCTGAGCACCCCTGGGAAGGGCTCTTCTGGGCTTGGGCCCTAAACGTGCAGGGCTATTGCAAATAAAACAGCCAGAGGAGGGAATGGCTGGTGTCCCCAGGGGTCAGGCACAGGTTTGACATGAGTGCCAGGTGTCACTCAGACTGTCGGGGCAGCGAGGTCCCAGCTTCTCCCCCACCCCTGGGCTCTGGCCAGCTGCAGACAAGGAGCAAAGAGACGGCAAAAGAGAGGAAGTCCCAGGACTGCCTGGCCTCGTAGCACAGGGCAGTTGGGTGAGAGCAGGAAGGATTTCATGTCCCAGAGGCCTTGGCTCTGTGTCCCGTCCACGGCGCCCCCTCCAGAAAGGCCAGGGCCCACCCGCCTTTGTCCTGCCACTGAGAAGGAACTTCCAGAGAGGCACTGGAGGGGGCGCCGTGGACGCCAGCTGCTGGCCATCACCCCATTAAGCCCGGGGTCAGCCAGGCACCTGCCTCCAGTCAGGATGGCCCTGAGTCCCCCTCCTTTCCACTCCTCCAAGGCCACCTTGCACCCTCATCCTTCCGTCCTGCGCGGGCTCTGCACGGCCTCTCTGGGAGGGGGCGGTGCTGTGGTGACAGATGATGCCTGAGACCCCGCCCACATGCCTCTCACGTGTCTCTGAACCCCGCTCTGGAAGTCCCTGGGGGGGGATATTAAAAACCCTAAAGTCTGAAAGAAAGGATTAAAATGTCCTGTTCTTGGGGAATTTGCATCCAGGCTCAGAGAGCTGGGTCCTGTCTCAGGACAGTGGCTTGGCACGGTCGGGGTCAGCTGCTAGTGAGGCCAGGAGACGACCCTAGACTCACACAGGCCACCCCGCGGTTGTTGGGTGGGAATGTGTCCACAGAAGCCTGAACTCGGGGCGCAGGGACCCCTGCAGTGGCCCAAGGGGTCTGAGATGGGGAAGAGTAGACATCATCTCAGGCCTGGCCTCACCAGCACCCCGCCAGCCTGTCCTGCTACGTGTCTAGGTCCAGGGCCCACAGAAGTGGCCGCACCCACCAAGAGGCTGGCAATGGCTCCGACCCCCTGGCCTTACCTGGGGGAGACCCCCCCAATGCCCGTCCCCTCATGGGGCACCTCCCACCTCCTGGTGGCAGCCCCAGGTCTGGCCTGCTCGTGACACTTTCTTTTGCCCACAGGGTCCCAGTGCCCACCCCTCTTTGTGCCTTGGGGGCTCCCAGTGCCCCTGAGTGTGACTGGCCTGCAGTCCCGGGGGTGGCCTGGCTCAGGCTCTCAGTCCCCGCCCGGGGCCAACTGTCGCGCTCCAGTGCTGACTCACTCTGGCCTGTGGACCCTGCATCCTGGGGGTGCCCCCTCCTCCCACGTGCATTTCAGGAGAGCCCCCTCCGTGGATCTCTCACCTGGGGCTGCTGCAAAGGGTCCTGACCTATGGAGAAACGTTCTCACAATTTCATGTGCACCCCTCAGAAGGTTAGAACAACACATGATCACCCAAGTGAACTTTATACCTAAATGTCTATATGCACTGCTGAAACCCCTGAAGTGTTAGAAAACTAGGATAAAGGTCTGAGGGTCGAGCAGCGGTGAGGAATTTTAGCATGACCCAAGGCCCAAACTGTAAAGCTAGTGGGACCTCTCTGATTTTCTAAGAATCTGAAATTTCTCTAGAGCAAGATTTAACGAACACAGCTGGAATGTAATGTCAGGCTGGGGAGATGGGGTTCACCCCAGTCCTACTAAGGAGATGCTGGTGGGTTTGGGGAGGCTACTCTCCTGGGGCACCTCGCTCCGTCTCGCTGCGGGGGGGTCTCAGCCGGCCCTCCCACTCCCACCTCCCACAAGAAGTTCATCTTGGGATTCATCCTTGCCCTTCTCTCTCTCTCTCGTTTTTCAATAATCAGTTTTTCTGTTCTCACAAGCCCTTCCTATCTGAAGACGCGTCTCTGTCTGACTCAGAGGCAAGGTCTTTCCCTGTGTCTGTTTTTCCTCTGTCCCCTTTGTACACGTCGGGTGTGTGTGTCCCCGTCCTGGCTCTGTCTCTCAGCTGCTCTGGCCACATTTGCCTCTACCTCTGTCTTTTCGGTCCTGGGAGGATTTCTGAACTTCCCTTCGAATTCCTGGGCTTGTTTTTCTGGGCGCGGGGGCGAGCTGCCCTTTGCTTTCAAAGTCAACAAGCCCACATTTCTCTCAAGACCCTGTCCTCTTCCCAGAGCGATTCCCACTCATGCCCATAGGCACCAGGTCCCTCTGAGACGAGTTGGGCGCACAGGTGGGCTTTCGGAGCTCAGTCCCCCTGGGCCAAAGGATCGGGTCCTGCCCCCTCAGGCTCTTCCACGGGGGGAAGGGGTGGCGGAGTGTCCCTTGCCCTCCTCCCTTTCTGGAGGGGCTGGCCTGGCTCCAGTGGAGTCTGTGCCTGGCTCGGGAGTTGGGGTGTCAGATCCTTCAGCCTGGTTGTCAGATGGCCCTGCCGCACGCGGGGACCCAGCTCCCAGTCAACCCGATCCCAGGGGCAGAGTGGGAGCTTCCCAGAAGATTCTGTGTCTCAAGGCGGTGGTCAGGGTCGACACTGGCCCTTCTGTGGGGTGACTTCCCCCTGGGAACCCCTAACCAGACGGTGCAACTGGGGGCCTCCACTGAACCCCTCTGCATCCCCGCGTGTGAGGACTATGGGGTGGGCACGCTCCCTCCGTCACTCTGGGCTTCTGTGTATATTCTGGAAATGCCGAGTAATTTCTCCCATGGGCAGGCACTGCCGGCTCCCTCCAGGGACCCGGTCCGCTCCTTCAGGTGATTTCAATAAGAGCCTGTGTCGGGGTGGAGGCTGTGCTCGCATCCCCGCCGTGAGCTGGGAGCCCCGGCTATTTTCATGCCTCCACCCTGAGGTTGGCTGACGCCATCACCCCGTGTGTAGGGACATCTGTGTTCTAGGGCTCAGGGTGGCTGCCGAGGCCCCTGTGGACGAGGGGGGACTCGGGACCAGACCAGGCTGGACCTGGGCCGCCTGAGGCCCGAGCCGGAGAGGTCTCTGTCTGCCGGCAGAAACGTGCGTGGAGGGGAGAGGCAGAGTTTACCGGGGGTCACCGGCGGCGGAGAGCCGTTCTCGCGTGTCTGTTGGGAGCGCAGTGACTTACTTTCCCGTCTGAGCCTCGCTTTGCCGTGGGATTTGCAGCCACGAAAGCTCTTGGCCAGGACGTCTGTGTCTTAGGAAATGTTGGGTTTTGCACTTTTATTTTTAGCTTCAGGAATGTGACACTTGATATTATTTGGGTTGTTTAAGATGGGCCAACTTTAAGATGAGAACTATGTCCCTTAACCCCACGCCAATCCTGGAACCTTCCCGTCTGAAAGGGAGGGTCTCAGTTCTACACTGGAGAAAGCAAGCTGTCCTGTGCTCTGTTTCTGGGGAGGCTTCTGCCCAAGATCCCCCCGTGTGCCCCGAGTCTACGCCACCAGCCGGGAGGAACTGGGCTCTGGCGGGTCAGAAAGCAAACTGTTCTCCAAGCTGGCGTGGGAGCTGGGTTCTCAGGCCAGGGGACAGATATCCCCACGGGGGGGGGGGCTCTCTGTGAGTGATGACGCCCCACCCCAGGACGATGGGTTGCAGACCCAGGAAGCTGCCTTTCCCTTGAGCCAGCTGAGCACACAGCCCGCGAACTCCTGGCAGCCCTTGGGTCTTCCCCGGGATGACCAGGTGTACAGAGTGCCTGAGGGCGGATTTATAGCCCTGGAGGGGGGCCTTGGCCTCAGTACCTTCCATAGCTGTGCCGGGCGCCCCACTGTAATGATGGCCCTTAAGCTGGGATCGGGGTGTTAGGGAGTCACGCCCAAACCCCTGTCCTCAGCTGCCCACACACCTCCGTCTAAGGGGCCCAGGTGGTCTCCATTCACCCCAGCCTCGAGGTCTGCACTTCAGCCTTTGCCCTTCGGAGCAGAGCCTGTCGGGGAGACATGGGCCTGGATGTGAAGACCTTGCTTTGAGTCTTGGTTCTGCACCAACGACTGCCCTGAGTGAGCCACGCACATGCCCGGTGCCCAGCCCCTCTGAGACAGGAATAGCCCCGCGAGGATGAGATGGTGGAAATGCTCTGCCCCCACGACCGATATCGCCCCTCATGCCTGCCTGGACAGCTGGACACGACCAGGCCTGCATGCAGATACTCTTGTCTCCCAGACAAAGAGGCGGTTGGAGATGGCTGGCGTTTTTCCTCGGGCCGGGCTGGGTGCCTCCTCCGGGTAGGGAGGGGGATGGTCCTCCATGAAGCTGGAGCCTGTGCATCTCCTTCACATCCTGAATCGGGTCCCCGAGTCGCTGAGCATTTTTCTCTAAAACAGCTTCATTCTTTCCATTTTGCAGGGATTCTTTTAACAGGAGGCAAAGGCTTTTCCAATATTAAGTGAAGCGTGTGTCACACGGGGCTCACAGAGAGCAGCTGACCCGGCCCAGCCCCTGGAGCACAGCACAGACACCGCCCGCCCGGCCTGCAGACGCAACGGCCTCTCTGTGACTCCAGCTTCTTGTTCAGGGACCACCATCCCCGCCAGGATGTCACTCACTCGTCCCCGAGTGCCCACACCTGGCACAGGCTCATAAGTGCTGATACATCAAGTATGCGATGAGCTAAGGACCCTGACCGCTCTGTGAGACAGGACGCAGCCCCGTGGGCTCTGAACCCACTGAGGAGGGGCCTCAGATTCTCTGGATTCCTTGGCTGACTGCTGTGGAGGCGGGAGCAGCGGGGCCCGATGCCTCGGGACGGGCTTCTCCTCGCTGGCAGGATGTGGTCGAGCCAGCGCTGGTTGGGGGGTGGTGTGTGTGTGTGTGTCTGTCCCTCGGCTCCGGGCTCAGCAGCCCATCTCAGTCTCATGGTGCTTCAAAAGCCAGCTGGTGCTTTTGGGGGTGAGACCAGGTTTGGGTGTGGGAGGGGCCCACCCTCTTCCCACTCCCCTGAGTTTCCCACATTTTCCACAAGATTCTCCTAATTTAGAAAAGCTAATTTTTAAATGTCTGCAGTAATTTTAAAAGCAGCATTTCTATGTATCCTCATTTCCAGCCTCGCTGCTGAAGGGTCTACGACGCATCCCCTTCACTCCCAGGATCACTGTGGGATGTGCTCTGTCTAAGCAGCAGCCCATCCGGCTGTCGTGGGATGAATGTCCCACTGTGGCCATGTGCTCCCCTTCAAGCCTACCCGAGTCCTTCCCCTGCTCTCTACCAGGCTCAACCTGTGCATTTTCTGTCCCAGACCTGAAATGGCGATTTCTCCAAGAAGTCCTGGCTTCTCAGAGTGAGAAATGGTCTTTAGAAACCACAGTTTGGTGCTAGGTGTGCTCATTGCTGGTACAGCGCCATTGTTTCCAAGCTTTTCCAGTGGACAGATTTAGGAAATATACATATTTTTAAGAGGAGAAAAAGCAGGAGCTCTGACTACTATTTATTCAGATTTATTACTAACGAGCTTTTACTTTGCTCCATTGACTTTACACGGGGATCTCTGAGAATCTCTCTTGTCTTAGTAAAAATTTCGGTTGTTACCAGCAGTAACTTAACTCCTCATTTATTCACTCCTACAGTCCATCTGAATAGTTTCAAAATAACAGCACTGATAATACCGACCTTATGAGTACCAGATGCACATTAAGGCTTCTGTGTGATTCTCTGAGCTCTTAGAATATGTCCCACTGGGGATGCACAGTCAAAATGCTGTATTTTAAGATCTCTTGAAATAATATATGTTGAAGTCATTTACTAACCACGAATTTGTTTCTAGTTTTAAAATATTTTTTAGGGATTGATTTTCTTTAAAAAGTTATAAAAGACAATCATATGGTCCCCCAGTCAAAACTCTATGACCAAGCACATTCTAGCACATTCATCCCTCCCCTTCCGCACCCACCAGGCAAACGTTGACCTGATGGCTTTTGGGTTACCTTCCATTGTTTCCTTTTGAAGATGGAAGCAGAAAATCTTTCAGAATTGCCCTTTTCTTACACCAAAGGTAGCTGTCTTATTCTTTCACATAAAAACCCATCCTGGGGACCCTTCCAGCTAGGCAATGAGAGGTCCTATCCTCCTTTCCAACAGTTTCCGGGGTCTCTCCTGCTGTCCACTGCGAGTGCAGAGCTGCTGCCCTTTGGGTCTGCCCCACAGCTGCCCGGACCCTGCGAACGGCGACTTTCCTTGCCTCCCAGCGCTTGGGGCTCTAATGTCTGCAGGCCCAACTTCATGCAACCTCTGAAATTTATCCCCATTTTAAAGTGTTTGATGTACACTCCAAGCCCACCAGGAATCCTCATCCTCGGCAGGGAGGCCCCGGCTGTGGCTGCTCTGGGCCCAAGGCCCCTGCGTTATTTGGGAAGGTGGCCTTCAGATGATTGCCCAGTCCAGACGCACGTGTGAGCCAGGGTCTCCCTGTGGAGAACAGAATCTGTCTGGTCAGCTTGGACCTGGCTCAGATGGGACCCAGAGGGCCACTGGGGTTGGCCTTGGTAAGTGGACAGAGCCCCCAAGAGGTACCTCTGAGCCAGGCCTGGGTGGGCCCGTGACCTCGGCTGGGGTATCACGGAGGCTGGATCTCCCCCCAGCCACTGGGTCTGCTGGGCGCGTCCACACCAGGCAGCTCAGGAGATTCCTTAATAACTTGTGACCTGATTCCTGGGGGATGAAGAGCACCCCACCCCTTTGTCCGTTCACTCACTCGTTGGTGCCCCCTGGGCCTCTCTCCCTCCAACACCATCTATAAAAGGTGAGCTTTTGCGTTTTCTCCGCGAACACTCCTTGTGGTCCAGCCCAGCAGACCCTGCTTCTCAGGCTGCACCCTTCACTGCATTTGGGCCATTTGATGCCTGTCCATAGAAGTTCATCTGGGCGGGATGAAGATCTAGGTGCCGGGGATACATCAGGGAGACCATGGGGCCCACAGTCAGGGACAGGGGACAACGTAGCCAATTGTGTACATGAAGCAGGCTGGCCGGGGATGGAGCCAGGAGAGACGTGAGGGGGCTGTGGCCCGGGCGGAGCCCCGAGGGAGGTGAGTAGGTGTGCCTGGCCAGGAGAGCACCGCAGGGCCGGCCCGGGGGACAGCGGGGACGGCGGTCCAACAGCTGCAGAGGGTGGGCCGAGGGGAATGCATGGGGCCCCGTGTCTCCTGTTGTGAGGAGCACAGGCCCCGGGAGAGGCATGGGGCAGGGGGGCATCACAGGGGTCCAGGTGGGAGACGACCCCACCCAGGTGGCCGTGGAGCAGGTGGTGAGACAGACGTGGGTCCTGGAGGTGCTTGGAAGGTAGAAGTGGGAAGGTTTGCAGAGATTAGATGCAGTGTGAGGGGAAGAGGGGGCTGAGAAGGACCCCAAGGATTTGGGCCTGAGTTACAGGAAGGGTGGAGCGGCCCAGAGCCGAGCCAGGAACACGGGGGAGAAACGACTCAGGGAGGAGACATGGACCGATCAGGCATCAGCTTCTCAGAGCACCGCAGGGCCGGCCCGGGGGACAGCGGGGACGGCGGTCCAACAGCTGCAGAGGGTGGGCCGAGGGGAATGCATGGGGCCCCGTGTCTCCTGTTGTGAGGAGCACAGGCCCCGGGAGAGGCATGGGGCAGGGGGGCATCACAGGGGTCCAGGTGGGAGACGACCCCACCCAGGTGGCCGTGGAGCAGGTGGTGAGACAGACGTGGGTCCTGGAGGTGCTTGGAAGGTAGAAGTGGGAAGGTTTGCAGAGATTAGATGCAGTGTGAGGGGAAGAGGGGGCTGAGAAGGACCCCAAGGATTTGGGCCTGAGTTACAGGAAGGGTGGAGCGGCCCAGAGCCGAGCCAGGAACACGGGGGAGAAACGACTCAGGGAGGAGACATGGACCGATCAGGCAGCTCAGCTTCTCTAGCAGCTGCCCCGACAACAGCCCCCGGGTCTTCTCTGTGAGGTGTCACCTTTCTGTGTCCCCAGCACCCAGCACAGAGATGGGCACATGAGGGGCCTCAGTACATTATCTTTGGAACTGAATTTTAAAAAAATCAACCTATTATAGCCCCTTGAGGTTTAAAGGATAAACTGACACCCAGAGCTGGGCACGGAGAGTGCTTGAGGCTACTTACTGGCAGAGGCAGGGTTAAAACAAGCTCTTTCTTCTCAGCTGTTCCAAATTGCCCCTCAGGCACCGCAGTTGGGAATGGGGCCCAGGTTCTCAGAGATACTTAATGTTTCAGAGCTGGAAGAACCTTTGGAAACCACAGTTACTATTGGAAAGGGTCCATGGTGACACCACACCCATACCAAGAACAGGATTCTTTGAAGAAAACAAAAAAAAGAAACAACTGGAGAATAAGGGGGAGTTCTTAGAATTTGAAATGTGATTTTCAAAATAAAAATCCAGTGGAGGGCTGGAGGAGAAAGAGGAAGAATGAAAATTTAGAAAATTTTCTAAAATGTAGAGAAATGTAGACAGAGATGTGGATGAGTTCAGGACAAAGTAAGTATGGAGGTTTAATCTGGGTGCTCCTAAAACCACCTGTTAGGATTTCCAGAATGAGAAAGCAGAAAACTGTGAGAGGAAATCCTAAAAGAATTAAGAGAAGAAAAGTTTCCAGAGTTGAAGAAAGTCAATCAGACTTAAAGGCCACAGTGTCCTGAACAGGAGGAAGGACAGAACATGGGCCCCTGATGCGCCTGCTGAGATTTGGGAATGTTGGCACAGAGAGAAGGTTCTAAGAGCTCAGCAAGAGGAAGATGGAGCTCCTTGCAAGGGAACAGAATCATGTGCGATCAGCATAGCAGGTGTTAGATTTCCATGTAGGGCCTTGGGACTTCTGGTAAACGATGGCTTGGAACCTGGAATTCTATACCCAGCCAAACTGTCCATCAAGGCTGATGGAGAAGCAGAGCCACCCTGGGGCCTGCAAGAGCTCCAAACATGCATTTCCCATCTGACCGGAAACGAGGCTTGGAAGGAAGAGGAAGACATGTGACTGAGGGAAAGTGCTCCCCTGCTTCCCCCCACCCAAGAGCACAGAGAGAGTGTCTGACAACTGGCCCAGGTCCAGATGGCACCATCCTAGTCAGGCAGGGTCAGAGCCCCTTGGCAGGTGGAGTCCTTTCGGCCACAGAGTCATTAAGGAGCAGATGAGCTCGGGTGCCTTCAAGAAGAAGGAAGGCAATTGGAAACTCCCAGAGAAACACAATGTGCACGAGAGAACGGACGTCTGGCTGTGCCGGAAGCCGACGGGGCAGGGGCGAGGGCAGCAGAGGACGTGTGTGGGGGAGGCCTCCCACCTGCCCCATCGCCCTGGTGGCACCACTTGTCCACGGGACCCCATTCCTTCTCTGCAGACCCAACCATGGCACGAAGGGAGTGTGCTGCTCCTGGCCATGGCTGGCGGGAAGCATGGAGCAAGGCATCTCTCTGACACGGGAAACAGGATGCCAGAAACCCACTTGCAGAAGGCAGACGCTTTAACTGAAGAAAAAATAAAATTAAAATTAAAGAAAAACTTTGAATGGACATTTGGCCTGATGGTACTTTATTTCATTATTAAGTTGTAAATCCCTTTTCTATGCTGATGAGCAAAGCTGGAGGTTAAGTATCACTTTTGGTCCAGGGAGGTGGTCGGGCTGGGTGAGGCTCTAAACAAGATGTGAAATAAATGTGACGCATGGTCTGCTCTCATTCCCTGGGGTCAGCGTCAGACCCCACCCCAGCCCACGCTCCGCTTCAGAGGCCTCCGTGTGTGCGGGAGACTGGGGCCTCAGGGTTACACACAGAGCCACTCAGGGGGAAAGATAGGAAGGGACCATCTGCACCTCCTTCCGCCCGCCCTCCCTCCTGGCCTTGATGCTACACTTGCTATCAAGCACCAGCACGTTTGTGGCCCAGGACGGGGCTGCTTCGTGTCTCCTCGGTGCCGCAGATGTTTGCACCAAGCTTAGAACACTGAGGATGCTGCTGACGGTGCCAAAACCTGAAATGCAAAGCAGAGGTTTGTGCTCCTTGACATAAAAGGGAGTGTACGTAGTGTAAACCTTGAACATGTAGAAGTAGTGCTGTAGCCGATGGAGAGGGGAGGGAGAGAGGAGAGGAGGGGGGAGGGGGGAGGA
>NW_006779129.1:1418749-1422349 GCF_000442215.2 Lipotes vexillifer | reverse complement strand
AGAGAAAAAAGGAGAGAGGAGGGGGAGGGAAGAGGGAGAGACAGGGGGAGGGAGAGAAGAGAGGTGGGGGAGAGGGGGAGGGAAGGAGGAAGGCATTGAAGTGTGCCAAGGAGCCGAGAGGATGTCCATAGGTGGCCCAGACCTAGAGACCCAGGTCCCACAGGGCTGGTAAAGCCAGCATGTCCCTTTTCCTAGAAATCACCCAAAAGCAACACAGAGGAGAAATAAATGTGCAAACTCCATTTTCTGGAAACCAAGGAACAGGGGATTGCCCAGACCTTCCGACAGGTGAAGTGAGGGCTCCCGGAGTCCTGTGATGAGCAGGAGGGAGAGAAAACTGAGGAGCTGGAGGGGACCGAGCGGGCCTCACAGCACGTCTGGAGGCTGAAGCATCAGGCTGGAAGGGGAAGGCGGCTGGAAAGAGGACCAGTGTGCAGGAGACGGCCTGCACCGAGCAAGGTAGGGAGGAGGAAAGAAGCTGCATTCCTGCGGCATCGGGAGAAACCAACGTGCGGGAGCAGCCGGGAAACTTTCTAAGAAGAAGAGTATTTAAGACAAGTTCTAGGGACTTCCCTGGCGGCCCAGTGGTTAGGACTTGGCACTTTCACTGCGGGGGTTCAATCCCTGGTTAGGGAACTAGGATCCCTCATGCTGTGCGGTGCGGCCAAAAAACAAACAAACAAACACAAGTTATAAAGCCTCAGTGTGTATGGTAGCACCCGTGGGTGTAATTGGATAGAGGAAGTAGACCCCCATGCACACGGGGGTGTGGTCTGCCCTGAGACTGAAACTCACATCCTCGGGGAAATGAGTAGGTTGGTGGGAACACCTGGTAGCTACCTGGAGAAAAAGTTAGTTGCATTTATACATTACCCAGTGCAGCAGGATAAATTCCAATTGGCTCAAATATTTAATAGTTAAAAAATAAAATCTTAAAAGTGTTTTTTTTTTTAAATGGGAGAATTCTTTAAAAATTCAGAAGGGAAAAGGCTTTTTAAATTGTGACACAAAAACCAGAAACTATGAACAGCTGATAAATTTGTCTATAAAAAAATAAAACAATTTCTGCACATCCTAAGCTGTTGTAACCAAAGTCAAAAGACACAGTGGGTTGTGCACCTCGTCTCATCCCACAGACAAAGGGCTCTAATATATAAAGAGCTCCTAGGAATCAAGAAGAAAAAGACTAACAATACAAAAAGTGAGAAAGAAAACGTCAGAGAATTGGCCCACATAAAGAGAAAGCAAGCATTCTAAACCCATGAGAAAAGTGCCCTTAGCCTTACCTGGGGCCCCGTTTCACTGACTGGACTGGCCAGGGCCCCAGTTTGCTGGCGCTGTGCCGTGGCCTTGACAGGGGGCCTGTCACACGAGCATCGTTCTGCACACAGACCCGTGGACCTCACGTGTCCACGCCTAGGAGTTTTCTTGCAGATGCACTGCATGGGCGTGCACCATCGTTCAGACCCAAAGAAACCACCCTCCGCCTGCCGGCTGGGGTCTACGTGGTTCACACGTAGGATGGTGCACAGACACGGAGCCGGGGGACACTCTTTCTGTCCAAGGGGGTCGCCCGGATGTCCCGGTTCCTGGTTGAGGCAGAGCACAGGCAAGGCCGTGGGCAGAGGGACCAGGGTGTGATTCCCCTCATCCTGACATTGCCGGCTGGACGTGGGCTGGGGGTGGGGAGGGGACACCCATGCTCCTATATTTTGAACCCTGTACATGCATTATCTATACTAAAGTGGAATTACTGTTATTTTTTTTTTTAAAGAACCCAGAGTGTAAAGCTCTTGTTTCGGGTTAGGTGGCCACCCCTCAAGGAAGGGAGCAGAGCCAGCCCTGTGCGTCTCCCTGGGAAGGGCAGCCGGGGACACAGGATGAGGCAGATGATGGCTTTCCCATTTGTGTGTTTTGATTTCATGGTTTGAGTATTTATGATTACTTTAAAGTGCCATTTTGGCTCTTATGTTTCTGATTTCAAAAAGTAAATGGTGAGAACTAAATGAAGTGGAAATCAAGTTTCATCAGAAAACAGAGGTTTAGGACCGGTATTTGAGATAACACTGTTGGTTAATAGAAGAACCGGGGCCCCACAGCCTTCACCAGGGGGTGCCCAGAGGGGACAGGTGACCCAGGGGCCCCGCAGGTGGTGGTGGGGCTGGCCCAAGAAGCTCCCTTTTATCTGATTTACATGATGGGGTTAGACTTTATTTGGGAAAAAGTTTCTGCCACCAAATGTAACAAGGGTGAAAACCCACCATGTGCAAGGCCCACATACAGGTGCTCAGGTCGGCTGACAAAGTTGGCACAAGTGGCCAGTGGTGGAGTCTGGAGAGTTCCTTGATTTCTGTTTTTATGGCAAAGCCACTGAGAGTGGGAGCTGGGCTTCATGCTCTGCGCCCAGCACAAGTCTCTCTATTTATGGATGTGAAAGTGGTGATTAAGGTGGAAATCAGCCCTCACCACAGTGGCTGTTAGTTTAAGGCTCTACAAATGTTTATTTTCAGCCTGAAATTTTCTGTCTAAATTCACAGTTTACAGTTTAACTGAATTACTTTCATTCATTTTTGAATTTACATACAGTGATGAATTCCTTCCTTGCCACTTTAAAAGCATCTTCAAGGGTTTTGTTATGTCGCCCACAGATAAATCGAAAGCAGCGGAGACGTAAGAGTTGAAATGTTGCCTTTGTCTGCCCTCTGAGAGTAACCCCTGGTCTCTGGGTGATTCTGGGAAGAAAAAGAAAAACTAACAAACTTAAGGAAGTGAAAAATCACTTGGCCTTGGTGAGTTCGGAACCTCACCAATGTTCAGAGCTGTTTGTGCCCAGAGGTTCTGGGGTAGCTGCTTGGTCTCTCTCCTTCTGGGTGGCCCCCCACCCATTTGGACGGGTCTCCTGGGGTGATGGGGGGATGACCCTGGAGCTCCACCCCACACCCTTCTCTTGCCTTTCTCCCCAGATCCACTTCAGGAGAGAGAAATGAAGAGAATTCAGCCAGTCCCTGGGCCCTGCCAGGATTCTGGCCCCCCGTCCCGAGCAGCCCCCAGGGACTGTCTTGGGAACATCTTGTCACCTAGGGATGAGTGATGGTGAAGGCCCAGGAGGGCTGGGGGGTTACTCCTTTTGTTTATTGCTCCAGACCACTATGATATGAACAGAAACACTTTCAAATCATAATAACACTGAATAAAAGTGAAAATGCCAACTACATCTATTTTTAGGCATTAACACACAAAGTAGGTGTTTATTATTGACTCTATTTCCTTTTAAAAACAAATCATCTTTTTTTTTTTAACGCTCGACACTTCAGAATAATAAACATATGCTAACTACATAAAATAATGATAATCATAAAATTTGACCATACATTTGTTTGGCACCGTATATAAAAACATTATATATATTATATAATTTTGGTGGCTCTACAAAATACCTGTGACATAGGCAAAGCAAGTAATAATGTTCCCACTTCCGAAAACCAGATGAGAAAATGAGTGGTCAAGAAGGAGGATGGGGCTTCCCTGGTGGCACAGTGGTTGAGGGTCCGCCTGCCGATGCAGGGGGAACGGGTTCGTGCCCCCGTCCGGGAGGATCCC
>NW_006779129.1:1372501-1418691 GCF_000442215.2 Lipotes vexillifer | reverse complement strand
CCAAAAAAAAAAAAAAAAAAAAAAAAAAGGAGGATGACTTGTCCCTGGTCCCAGAGTCAGCAGATGACCTGTGGGAAAATACAAAGCTCAAAGCCACTGGACTGTGCTGCCTTTGCAGCCGGTGTCCCGGGTTCCAGAGGCAGGGCAGTTCTGATGTGAGAGAAAGGCCTTCCCACCGAGAGCAGGTTACACTTGGCCGTGCGTGGAGAAGCTCATGGGTGGGTCACGGGGATTTCTAAGTCAGGGATGGGAAACTTCCTTTCTTTTTTAATTAGCAAATATTAGAATCACTTAAGTAAAAATATGGTTTAATTTAGTTGAATTGTTTCTCTTTTTATTCAAAATTTTACTTCAAAAAACTTCAAACTCACAGAGAAGTTGAAAAATAGTACATACAATAAACAACTGTATACTCTGCGCCTACAGGTTCACCAATTTTAAACATTTTTTGCGTATTTTGCTTTCTCTTTCTCTCTCTACATACACCCACACGCGTACACACACACACACCTTTTTACTTTTTGGTAAACCGTTTCAAGTTAAGATGCAGACCTTGTGACACTCCCCTCCTACGTGCTTCTGCTGAGAGCAAGGATTCCTGCAGAGTAGCCACTGTCCAGCACCCGCTCCAGGTGTCCCCCCCTCACTCATACGCAGCCCCACCCACTTCTCCCCACTGGCCCCGCCAGCACCCACCCCTGCTGCGCGTGCATTGAGTTTAATGCACTGCGGGATCCGGGCTGGCCGGGACACCTCGTTCACAACCACAGGGCTGTGGTTCTCCTTCTGTACCACCTCCTCCTCCAGGCTGCGCTCCTGCCAACCCCAGAAGTCCCATCTGAGCAATTTAATGGGTGGCCCGAGGGCGGGTAAGGTGCCTCGGTACCATCTGGCCCTAAACCATTAGCGGCTTGTGGCCTTTCACATTTCACCACTCTGTGAGTAGCCGGGAGGCCATTTGTTGGTGTGACCGCACAGCTGTGTAACGCGTGTGAAGCTGACGTAGCAGTTAATGTAAAACCACCTATTTAAATGTTTCTCTCCCGGTTTAGATGTCAGGGACCCCGCCTTGCAACCCAAAGCCGGGTCCAAAATCCTTCTCTGCATCCCCAGACACAAAGTAAGGCTGTGGTCGTCTGAAGGAGGCACCATCTCTTTGGCTTAGAGAGGAGGTGAGACTCAGCAGAGGATGGAGGAGAGACAGTGGGGCGCTGCCGTGCTGGGGCCGGCGGGGCCCAGAATGTGAGCGACAGAGCCATGGCTCTGGGGTAAGCACGGCGACGCTGCAAGGGAAGACAGTCGACTTTGGACTCTTTTCTCTTTTTTTAGTGAATTTAACGCTCAGCCAAGGGAAAGTGGGAAATAACATGACTAACTCCATGCAACCCACCAGCGAGCACAAAGCCAGGTCACCACCAAATGCTCATTCCCCTCACAGCCGCGGCCTCCCAGGGAAGGCCAAGCCCTGAGTGGATGTGACAGAGCCCGAGGGAAATTGCTCACGCCCGCACTACAGCTACAGGAAGGTCTTTCCTGTTGTTTGCAAGAAGATGATCTAGTTGCCAGTCTAAATATAAATCAGTGAACTGTTTTCAACATTAAAAATAAACTGTGCACTGCTTGTTTGCATCTGAAGAAATTTTAATGTAGACTCTTATAAAAATTTGATCAGGGAACATGATTCTTCTCAGAGATTTTAGGATATGTCTGATTATTCCCCTGCTGGTTTTGCCTTAATATATTTTTAAAAATTAATTAATTAATTTTATTTTTGTCTGCGTTGGGTCTTTGTTGCTGCACGCGGGCTTTCTCTAGCTGCAGCGAGCGGGGGCTGCTCTTCGTTGCGGTGCACAGGCTTCTCGTTGCGGTGGCTTCTCTTGTTGCGGAGCACGGTCTCTAGGAGCATGGGCTTCAGTAGTTGCGGCACATGGGCTCAGTAGTTGTGGCTCGTGGGCTCTAGAGAACAGGCTCAGTATTTGTGGCACATGGGCTTAGTTGCTCCGCGGCATGTGGGATCTTCCCAGACCAGGGATCGAACCTGTGTCCCCTGCATTGGCAGGCAGATTCTTAACCACTGCGCCACCAGGGAAGCCCCTTGCCTTAATATTTTAAAATGTTTCTCTCCTTGTGAACAAAAGATTGAGATATATCTTGTTCTGCTTCCAGTCATGGCCAGGTAGCTCCTAATCAGACTGTCCTTTCACAGATGACAACTATAAACTCTGAGTGATACATGAAAGCAAGTCCATGACGGTGCTAGGTAGTGATCCAAAGGGGGCTGGTTCAGTATTCTAAAATCAATTAATGTAATCTATCACACCAACAGGAAGAAAAATCACAGGATCATGTCAATAGATGCAGAAAAAGTATTTGACAAAATCCAATATCTATTCATGATAAACACTCAGTAAACTGGCAGTAGAGGAGGACTTCCTCAATAGGATAAAGAACATCTACAAAAATCCTACAGCCAACATCATACTTTATGGTGGGAAATTGAAGCTTTCCTACTAGGATCAGGTGCAAGGCAAGGGCGGACGTCTCACCTCCTTTCAACATCAGACCAGAAGTCTCACCTGATGCGTAAGATAAGAAAAGGAAATAAAAGGTATAGGGATTGGGAAAGAAGAAATGAAGCTATGACCAGATGACCCGAGTGTCTAGGTAGAAAATTAAGAAGAATTGACCAAAAAAAGCACCCTGGAACTAATAAGTGATTATAGGAAGGTTGCAGTTTACAAGATTAATGTACAAATGTCAACGGTTTCCCTATATGCCAGCAATGAACAAGTGAAGTTTGAAATTAAAAACACCATTTACATTAACACCCCCCAAAACAAAATATTTAGGTATAAATCTAACAAAATATATACAAAGACCTATATGAAGAAAACTACAAAGTTCTGATGAAAGAAATCAAAGAACTAAAGAAATGCCAATATAGTCCATGTTCATGGATAGGAAGATTCAATGTTGTCAAGATATCAGTTCTTCCCAGTTTGATCTATAGACTCAGTGCAATCCCAATACCAATCCCAGCAAGTTATTTTGGCTCTATCAACAAACTGCTTCTAAAGTTTACATAAGAGAGGAAAAAAGACCCAGAACAGCCAATACAATATCGAAATAGAAGGACAAATTCAGACGACTGACACTATCCAACTTCGTCAAGACTTCCTAAGCTACAGCGGAAGAATAGACAGACAGATCAGTGGAACCGAATAGAGAGCCCAGAAACAGACCCACATAAATACAGTCAACTCCCCTTTAATAAAGAAGCAAATGCAATGAAATGGGGCAAAGATAGTCTTTTCAACAAATGACGCTGGAACAAATGGATAATCACACACTCCCAAATGAATCTAGACACAGACCTTCCACCCTTCACAAAAATTAACTTACAATGGAGGGCAGACCTAAATATAAAATGCAAAACTATAAAACTCCTAGAAGATAACATAGGAGAAAACCTGGATGGCCTTGGGTTTGGCGAAGACTTTTTAGATAAACACCAAAGACAGGATCCACAAAAGAAAGAATTGGTGGACTTCATTAAAATTAAAATTTTCTGCTCTGCAAAAGACACTGTCAAGAATAGAAAGACAACCCAAAGACTGGGAGAGAATATTTGCAAAACACATATCTGATAAAAGACTGTTATCCACAATATACAAAGAACCCTTGAAATTTAAAAATAAGAAATGAACAACCGGATTTAAAAATAAGCCAAAGACCTTAACTGACGACACTTCACCATATACGATATACAGGTGGTAAATGAACATATTTAAAGATGTCCCACATCTTATGTCATAAGGGAAATGCAAATGAAAACAGCAATGTAATATCACTACACACCTATCGGAATGGCCAAAACCCGGAACACTGACAGCACCAAATGCTGGCGAGGCTGTGGAGCAACAGGAACCCTCATCACTGCTGGTGGGGATGCAGAATGGAGCAGCCACTTTGGAAGACAGTTTGGCGGTTTCTTATAAAACTAAATATACTCTTACCATACAATCCAGCAATCATGCTCCTTGATATTTACACAAAGAAATTAACAACTTATGTCCCTAAAAAACCTGCATGTGGATGTTTGTAGCAGCTTTATTCATAATTGCCCAAACTTGGAAGCAACCAAGATGTCCATCAGTAAGTTAATGGATAAATAAACTGTGGTCCATCCAGACAATGGAATATTATTCATCACTAAAGAGAAATAAGCTATCAAACCATGAAAAGACACGAGGGAACCCTAACTGCATATTACTAAGTAAAAGAAGCCAATCTGAGAAGGCTACATACTATGTAATTCCAACCATATGACATCCTAGAAAGGGTAAAACTATGAAGACAGTAAAAAGATCAGTGGTTGCCAGGGACTGGGGTGGGGGAGGGATGTACAGGTGGAGCACAGAGCATTTTTTGGTCAGAGAAACTACTCTGTATGATATTGTAGTGGTGGCTACATGTCATTATGCATCTGTCAAAACCAACAGAATGTACAACACCAAGAGTGAACCCTAATGTAAACTATGAACTTTGGGTGATAATGGCGTG
This sequence comes from Lipotes vexillifer, assembly GCF_000442215.2. Taxonomy (NCBI): domain Eukaryota; kingdom Metazoa; phylum Chordata; class Mammalia; order Artiodactyla; family Lipotidae; genus Lipotes; species Lipotes vexillifer. Next base: position 1,414,128 of record NW_006779129.1, on the reverse strand, counting down.
TCAATGTAGGGTCATCAATAATAACAAATGTACCATCTGGTGGGAGATATTGATGATGGTGGAGGCTGTGCATGTGTGGGGGCAGGGAGTATATGAACTATCTGTATTTTTCACTCAATTTTGCTATGGAACTAAAACTGCTCTAAAAATGTCTATTAAAATTTGTACAGCTAAGATTTGTGCATTTCATTGTACATAAACATATGTAAGAGGCTAAAATAGTGATAATAACTGAGTGAGGGTGAGGCATAAGTGAAAGAATAGATTATCAGGAAGGGGAGAAGTTTAATGAGTATTGCAGCGTCGGCTGCACAGAAGCGTATTGTATAATTCCGTGGAACATGTTTGAACTCTTCCATAACATGATGTATTCTTCAAAAAAGCAATTAAAGAGAAAATGCTCAAGGTGAAGACAGTCAGAAGAGATTCAATGTGTGCACAACTGGAGCCCCAGAGGAGGAAAATTATACCAGTGGGACAGAACAAATGTTGAGGCATAGAATTCGAGAATACTCTTCATAATAAAAGAAGGCTTAAATTTATGGATTAAAGAAGTCACATTAGATCTCAAGAAAAATGAACACCCCACGGCATCGTCAATACTAAGATACCTGGGAATTTACTAGACTTAAAATAATTTAAAAAAACAAATCTTTGCTCAGCAGCCCGGTAAGAATATGGAGTTAGTTATAAAGAGAAAAAAACTCAGTCTGCCTTCAGACTTTTTCACAACAGTAACTGACACCAAGTGATAACAGAGTGACACCCCTGAGATCCTCAGGGAAGGACAGTGTGAACGCAGTTTTATATCCAGCTATATTGTCATAAGTGAAAGCCAACTAACCACTTTTCAGTGCAAAAGCTCAGGAGATGTTATTCCTACAAGCTAGAATGTAAACTGCAGCCAACTAAGAAACGAACTTTAAAACATTACCAAATATGGCTAGGACAAGTTTGTAAGAATGTAAGGTCATAAATTTCTGACCACAGAGAAACTGTAATGCTGACAATAGTGTGGAGTGAAAAGGAGTAAGGAACTGGGAAATAGGAAAAGTGTGCTGATTTCCTCATCTTTACAGCCAGGGGCTGAAAGGCATTATTTACAATTGATAGAGCAAATGATAGAGGTGCAGGTGTGTTTAACAGCGAGTGGTAAGCACTAAGCAAGGCGATGGGTGATGGAGGGGCGGGGCGAGCAAGGAACCGCTGCGTCACTCAGTGCTCCGCTCGCGGTGGCGCTTGGTACGTATTGCTTAGAGATAGGAGAATACACTAGCAGCAAATGCAAAAGCTAATTACTTAAAATTTTAAAATAAAATCAATACCCCCAAAATTGTTCTCAAAATATTAGGTGTTTATTTTACCCAAAATGTGATGAGAGTAAGAAATATTGTCTGCGTGTGTCACCCCTTTCAGGCTGACCTTTTTTGTTTCGTATCCAAACCCGATGGTGGTAAAGGCTGGATAGCCAGAAGCAGTAGCAAAAAAGACACTTCCATTTTGTGATTATATAGTTTTACAATCAGAGGAGCTCGATAAAATAGGATTTCAGAGTCGTTTTTATCTTTTCAATAAGGATTACGTTTCTTAGGCCAACATGAGGTTGGATGGTTAACTTTCAAGGTTTTTCTGCAGAATACATTTCAACATCTAAAAATCCCTAAGACTGAAGAACTGACTCTCTGCTACACTAAAACCATGAGATGTGGCTTTTCTCAAGCTGGTTGTGGACCCCAAGCATTCCACTGTGAAAAGAAAGCAAACCCCTAAAATAAGTTCCCATCACTAGATGATATATTCCTTTGGTAAGAAATAACTTGCAAGGAAAAGTCCATATTCGACGGCTGCAGTTTTAAATTTTATTTTGGGTTCTCCATGTTAAAAGCATGTTGAGTGGAAATTGTCACCGATTAATAATAAGGTAATTATTACGCTTTTTACAAACTAAATTGATCTTCTGATCAGGCTTTCCCACCGAATGTCCTTCAAATTGAGAGCAGCTTAGATAAGAGTGCTGGTTTCTCCTCCTTGCTCTGCAATTCTCTTCATTTCTCGATGTTGGCAACTATGAGACAGATGATCTGCCCACCTTGCCCCCATGCAGCCCGTTGTCAGGAAATCTCACGACCATCTGGGCAGGATTCGGACGCTCTCTGCGGAGAACGCCAGACCTCGGCCCATCTGGTGAACATTTAGACTCGCTGGTTGAGGTAACTTTCACATCGTTTTTGTACAGACTGAAAATGCAGTGTTCGATTACAAAAGAATTTAGAAAAATAAGTGTGATTAGAGCAACGCTGTGCAGGGATCAAAATAAAAGTAAAAATAAAAATAAAAAAATAAAAATACCAGGAAAGCACTTTGGAAGAAAAACAGGAAAATTTGTTTAAAAAAACTAAAAGCCGTTCAAAGAAATGCAATGTTAGCCACAGAAGTTCTTTTTAGAAACCACATCTTCAGTTCAACGTTTTTACGGTATTTACATTAATTTTGGTTGAAAAGAACCACGTAGATAATACTTTCAGTAATTTTTGAGTCTAAAATAATTATGTTTCTCTGTATGCTCATAAAATAACAATACTACCTGTATTTGCTGATTTGAAGGAAAAAAAAATAGTTCGTAAGTGCCAAATGTGTGTCTAGAAATTCCCTGGTTTCTTGCTGTCAGTGGCAGAGTTAAAGCGACCCACTGCGTCTGTATGAATCTGTACCTGTGTCATTGCCAAATCCAAACTCGTCTTAATCATTTTTATTCTAGAACGCACTGAAACTTCACAAGTGTATAAATAGTCGTCTGTCAACAATGCACGCAGGTGATGCTTCACAGACCCAGCCGCCCTTCTCCTGGTCCGCTGTCTGGGGACATCACCCAGCCTCCTTGTGGCCGGTGGGCTCTGACTGAGTTCCAGCTGACAGCCGAGCAGCAGGGACGCAGCACCTGCAGAGGCCGCTCCCGCCCCGCTTCCCTGCGGCAGCCCCGTGGCCCTGGGGAGACAGAGGAGCCTCCAGTAGCTGGTCCCTGAACGCCTGCGTGGAGGAGGGATCCCCTGTCCCTCTACTCAGACGTCCAGCCCCCGCCCTGCCCGCCCCATCAGCTAGAGCCTCTTTCCACTTTCTACTCAGGCAGTAAATACACTTCTCCGTGTTTGTGCCTTTGAACATTTTGGGGTCTGTTTGTTTCTGCGGTCAGCCTACCCCAGTGCACCCAGTGAGCGGTTAGGTTTCCTCTCACACCTTCATCCTGAAGCATTGCTCAGCATCCCTGTTTTCTGTTCACCTCCTGATGTTAGCTTCTGTTCCGTAACGGGAGCTGGTTTAGAAACGTTCTTCCCGGACACCGAGTTTTTGTTCTGAACACCCTGTCATTGTGGTGGTTTCCCGGCAGCGACGGATTAACTCTGCTTTGCGGGGCTCTGTCACACTCGTCACGGTCCCTCTCCATCCTGGGATCTGGACGGTGGGTGTCTGCCAGAGCTCCCGCTCTGACCTGCTGTGGCCGCTCCAGAACATTCCGTCCCGGGGGTGTCTGAGCACACAGCAGGTGCTCAGACCCCACTTGGACATGCTCGGAGAGGAGCCTTTACTCAGCTCCAGGTCCTCCAGTCCAGGGAGCTTGCCGGGTCTGTCCCTCCAGGAGGCTCCACTCGGAGCAGGTGATGGGACAGCAGACTGCAGAGGCTGGCTGTCCAAACCACGCTTCCAGAGAACTGAGACCTAGGACGTGGAATACGGGAAACACTGTCACTTTTGCTATACAAGCTCTACCTATTAATTGCGTAAAAACATACGATTAATAAACAAAAAGTAGTAAAAGACACAGCTCCATCACACAGAAAAACGACTGACATATCTGTATCTGCACGAACACACAAAACTATGCACGCTGTCCTGTAGGCGTCTGGGGATGCCGTATGTGGTCTATCCGGTACAATTTTTCATGGAATAACTATATCACTAGCAGTTTTCAAGATCAATAATGTAGATCTACTGGGTCATTGTAATAGCGTTGAGAATGACATTGTTTTGAATAAATAAAATTTGTAGATTGATCCTTTATTGTTGAGCACTTATTTGTTCTGATTTTAGCTATAATAAGAATGCTGTGAAAACACTGTTGGGCATATATTTGGGGGCACATCTCTCATTATATCCTCAGGGTAAATTCTAAGAAGTCATAGGGATTTTTTGGTGGATTTTATCAGTGTATCCCACAGAAACAAGGGACAAAAGCTCCAATGTCCACCATGTTCCCTCCACACCAGGAATGACATCCTTTTTAACGCCTGCTAATCTGATCACTGAAACATGGTGTATTGTTATTCTTTTAATTTAGAGTTTTATCTATGGCGTTGAGCTATTTTCACATAATTGACCACCTGCTATTCTTCTTGTTAATTGCCTGTTGCCTTATCATCTGTTTTTTCTTAGTTTGTCTTTTTAAAATTGATATATAGACGTCCTTTAAATAGCAAGACGTTAACCCTTTGTTTGCTCTACTTGCCGCAAATATTTCTCCCAGTTTGTCATAGGCCTTCTAACTTTGTTTGGGTTTTGGTTGTTGTTTGTTTCAATCTGTCAGTTTTTCTTCCCACCCTGATTTATGCCTTTACCCTCAGTAGTTACCATAAGGGTGTAAGGTACTCTGTGTTTACGTCTGTGTTTGATTTTTACGTTCAGCTCTTTATTTTGTTTTTGTTTTTGTTTTTGTTTTGTTTTGTTTTTGCGGTACGCAGGCCTCTCACTGTTGTGGCCTCTCCCCTTGCGGAGCACAGGCTCCAGTCGTGCAGGCTCAGCGGCCATGGCTCACAGGCCCAGCCGCTTCGCGGCATGTGAGATCTTCCCGGACCGGGGCACGAACCTGCGTCCCCTGCACCGGCAGGCGGGCTCTCAACCACTGCGCCACCAGGGAAGCCCTACGTTCAGCTCTTTAAATCTTGGACACTTTTCTGGTTCACGGTGCAAGGTGAATTCCCTGCCCATGGAATACATCAGGGATCCTCAGAAGCTGGTAGACTTCAGGGAGACCCCACCCCTCCTGCCCACAAGGCAGGCGTGCATGCTGGTGCTGTGGTGATGGGACCAGAGCCTGCTAGTGTCTCCCTGGGCTGCACCTCCCTCTCGGTAGGTAAATCCACCCACCCTTAAGTGGGGATTGTATTAGAAATGTTGTTGCGGAGCTTAGCCTTAACTTTATGTAGATATATAACTGTTTCATTACATACAATCTCAAATTAATTCCATTCCTGCAAGGGCGAGACCCTGGACCCTGGCTGTGGGTCGTTTAAGAGAGGATGTTTTATCCAGACACAGAGCAAAGTTATTAGCTATGAAGAATGCATCACACAGATTTATTTTCTCACATTCTTTGCAGTATTGGACATCTTTCGCCTGACATTGATGGCCTGTGACCACTCTGTGGCCATCTGTCACCCCCTGCACGGCACAGTCATCATGATCCGCTGGTACCGATGTCCTGGATCACGAGTGTCCTGAATTCCCTGTTACAAAGCTTAACAACATTGCGACTGTCCTTCTGCACAAACTTTGAAATCCCCCACTTTTTCTGTGAACTCAGTCAGATGATCCAACTTGGCTGTTCTGACACCCTTCTTAATAACATAGTGATGTATTTTGCAGCCGTCCTGCTGGGTGGCGGTCCTGTTTTTTGGTATTTTTTGTTCATATTCCAAAATAATTTCCTCCATACGTGGAATTTCATCAGCTCAGGGGAAGTATAAAGCATTTTCCACCTGTGCAAAAAAAACCAAACCGAAACAAAAGACAAGATGTTCTGAGCTGCAGGTGCCTGGGGACCCCAAGGACCTCATGGCAGGAAAACAATTGGCAAAGAAAGTGCCCCAGGGAGGGGAAACCTAGAAGGAAGACTGGAGCCCTCCAGAGACTGTCCATTAAACAGAAAGACATCCTCCAGACGCCAACTTGGCTCCGCAGCCTGGATGGTAACAGACAAAAGCCTAGTAACCAAACGGGCGGGCGTCCAGGAACTTTAATGCAGCCTCAGCTCATCGACCGGGGTGGACACGGGAGGTTCTAGGAGTTACTGGGTCGTAAGACTTTGCTCAGTTTATCATCTTAAGACGATGAGCTGAACTCTCACACGGAGCCGGCTGGAGCGAGTCCACGCACCGCCGGATGACGAACAGGCGAGTCCTTCCATCCCACAGACCTGCTTCGGGCCGAGACGGAAGAAATGGCATGAGGTCCTGGGCAGCTGTCGCGCTGTCTGCAGAAGGAGGACGGGAAACAATGGCCGGGCCGTGACCAGGATGGGAACAGTGCTGCTGGGTGGCCGCCGCGAGGCCGGCACCTCCCGGCACAGCTTGCCCAGCTGGCCGCGCTCCTGTCGCCGGTCTGCCGGCCTCGGCCGGGCTCTCCTCTCTTAACTGGCCTGCAGTGCCTCCCGGGGACCCACCTTGCTGGGGGTGATTAACCAACTCGAGGTTTGCCGCCTACACCGCTCCCTGGACTCCTGCAGGCGCACCTGTGTTGGTCAGGGCTCCTCAGAAACAACAGGCTGCGTATACAGAGAAAGAGGTATTACAAGGATTGGCCCACGTGACCAGGGAGGCTGACAAGTCCCAAGACCTGTGGGGTGAGTCGGCGGGCTGGGACTCACGAGAGTGGATGCTTTAGTTCACGTCAAGGGTGGAGACGGGTCGATATCCTGTTTCAGAGGACGTCCGGCAGGAGAAGTCCTTCTAACTCGGGGGAGGTCAGTCTGACGGGACGAGGAGGACAGTCTCAGTTCACAGATTTAAATGTTAATGTCATCCAGAAACACCCAGAATAACGTCGGACCAAAGGCCTGGGCACCCCATGACCCAGTCAAGTTGACACATAAAATTAACCATCACAGCACCCAACTGCCATGGAGACCTCTGCATCTAGATGCTAACAGGCACCTCCAAGCCAACAAGTCCACGATAAGCGTCTGCCCCCCTTCCCAAGCCCACCGGAGGGAGCAGCTGTCCCACTGGCCCCTCACTCATGCGGGAGACTGGGACCCACTCTCCACGCCTGTTTCTCGCTCGCCCAGCGTCCCAGCTGTCAAGACATGTTGGTTCTACCCCCGAAACGCACCCAGAATCTGGCCTCTTCTTGGCGTCCTCCTGCCCTGCCCCCTCGCCTCGTGGCACAGATGGTGAGCCCTGCGCTGAGAGCCACGTTCCCAGCCTCTGCTAGAGTGCACTGCAGCTGCCCCCGCCAGAGCCCCGCCTCCCAGGCCCCTGCACCCGCTGGCCCCATGGGAAGTGGGCAGCAGGGGCATGCCCACTCCAGTCCTGGCCCATCCCTCCCCATCGGACAGTGGAGGCACCCAGGGGAGTCCTGGCACTGCAGACCCCAGCAGCCTGGGATCCCGAATGGCTGTGTGGAGCGCTCGCCGTCTGTGCCCGAGTGTGTCTACTGCAGCCGGAGCTACCTGAGAGGGCAGGTCGTCAGTCGTCCCCACACCCTCCATCCCCCGACCCTCCGCATCAGCATCACAGTCCTGACCTTGAAGTCCTCCCTGAAACGTTAGGTCACACATTAACCCAGAAGCCCTCCCCCAGCTCCTTGCTTTGCTTCCCTGCTTCAAGCATCTGTGCAGCACCCTCACCAGTGATAGCCGGTGTGCGGGCTCTGTGTTTGTGTCTGTCTCTCCTTGAGGAAAGGACCGAACCTCCAGCCACCCCCATCCCCGCCCCCCACGAGCTCGGGAGTGTATTTCTGGGTGAGAAAGCAAGGTGAGAAGTTTCAGCACAGCAAATCGTGACCAGGACCACCTGGAGGCCCAAGGAGGTGCCAGGCAGGGAGCCGGGGGTGAGTGGGGTGGGGGAGGAACACCTCCTGGGTAGGATGGTAATGCATCCCTGCCTGGTGGTTTGGGAGGGCAGAGGGGAGGGTCCTCCTGGCCTGGGGGGAAGCTGTTAGCAAGAAGCCATCTAAACCAAAAGCCATCAGAGGGACTTCCCTGGCGGTCCAGTGGTTAAGACTTCGCCTTCCAATGAAGGGGGTGTGGGTTCGATCCCTGGTCGGGGAGCTAAGATCCCACATGCCTTGGGGACAAAAAAATCAAAGCATAAACCAGAAGCAATATTGTAACAAATTCAATAAAGACTTTAAAAATGGTCCCCATCAAAAAAAAAAATCTTAAAAAAAAAAAGCAAAAGCCATCAGAGCATGAAATCTTCAGAATCTTCAGAGCACGTAGCCTCTACTGACACAGAGTACGAAAGGCAGGGAGCGGGGCCAGGCCAGGCTCACGTGGTCCAGGAGAGGTTGGGCTCCGTGTGGAGCAGGCCAGGCCAGGCCACCCCTGCTTTAAGTCAGAGAAGGACATCCCGACAGCATCCACGTGGACACAGGGGGAGCCACGGACACCCACAGACCCAGCTCTCGCGAACTCCTGGGTTTGAGATCTCTCCATAATAAAGAATGGGAAGGTACGAGACAATTCAAACAAGGGAATTCACTTCCAGCCATGATGGAGGAATAGGGACCAGATTTGCCCTCTTGCTTGGAACAACTGAAAAACCCAGGAGAGACAAAATACATGAAACAATGGTTCTCAAGGTTGGGGTCAGACAAGGGTCAGACAAGGAAGGACAGCCATCCCCGAGAGACGGGAGACCCTGCGATGCCCCGGGCTGTGGTGAGGGGAGGGGAGAGGCCCAAGGACAGGTTGACCTGAGCCGTCTCTGCAAACCTTTGTGACCAAAACCTACGGAATCCTCAGAAACAGAGCCCTTGAGAGCTATGCTGATGTGGAGCCCAGGGTGGGGGCCCTGGATTGTTTGAGCTCAGGGTGGTTCTCAGGGAGGGGCTGGGCCAAGGGGAGGGGCTGGAAGCCCCTTTCATTCCCCCCACCACCGCCCTGCTGCCTAGTGTGCTGTGCAGGGGTCCTCCCCTCCTAGGAGCAGTCCACCGCTCCAGGTGAGCCCAGGGGATGCGGCCAGCAGAGCTTGCATGTGGTGCCGGCGGCCTTGGGTGGGGTGGGGGCGGGGAGGAGGGCCAGCTCTAAAGGGAGGGGTTGCCAGGGAGGCCGGAGCAGCGGTGCAGGAATGGAAGGGGCATGCTGCTCTCTTCCTCCTCCACCCTGCCGGTGGGTCATGGCCAGGGCGAGACATGTGAGCCCAAGTCTGCCATCAGGTTGGGGAGGAAAGTGCACCTGTCGGGACTGCCCAGGGCATTCCTCTCAACCCTGTGGGCGCCCTGAGCCCCCTGGAGATGCAGGGAGGCACAGTGTGGAGACAGCCCAGGGTGGCAGTGCTGTGGCTCCGGAAAAGGAGGTGGCTGCAGAGCTGAGACAACATTGAAGAAGAATCCCAGGGACAGAGCGCCGTGCAAGGGCGACTTCCGGGCACAAGCTGCAAGGGCAGGAGCAGCTGCTGCCCTGCTGCACAGGCGAGGAGTGTCTGGCGTCCTATGCCACGGGCCCAGTGCCTTCACCTCATGGTGGTGGCAGTGCCCAGCCTGCCTTAGCCAGATGCTGTCAACCGAAGGCTCTGCTGGTTTTACTGAACTAGAGCTACTGGGACAAGAACAGTCACATTCAACTCTCTTTTCTGCCCAGTGCCCTGAGCTGGGACGGCACACCCAGCACGGGAAGCCCGCCCTGCAAACAGTAAGGCTGGTGCCACGCTCCCACGTACTGAGAGGTCTGCCTCGGAAGCCCCTCTCCAACCCAGACTTGAGTCACCCGCTTCCACCTCTGGGCTCCTTGAATCTCAAATGAGCCATGAGAAAAACAAAACAAAAACCCATTTCTTTACTGTAGACATGAAGACAAAACCCCAAAGCTGACCTGTGGGGCAGAGACGGCTCCGTTTGCCGACGTTTATCTCTCTTCCTGCACCTTCTGGCTTCCTCTATTCGTGGAAGGCCAGGACTGAGCTGCAGCAGAATGAAAGGAAACGCAGGACTGCAGGCGTTCTCGGCAGAGCGGCGACAGCAGCTGCTCCAGAAATCCTGAAAGAAAAATGGTTTCCCATGAAACATCTGCTCGTCAGAGATGCAAATGAGAGACAGTTTTAGGAAACAGCAGTGCACCAAGCACCAGTTTGCAGACAGCCACTTCCTTCTTCCCCTCGTCCACCCAAGGTCATCTGGGTGACCTTGTAAAATCCTTTTTGAGAATAGTGACTTGGTTGTTTTTCATAGGAGGGACGCATGCACATTGTAAACAGTCAAACAATTCCAAAGGTTACGAGAGAGAGCAAAAACAAACAAAAAATTCACTGCCAACCCCATGGCCAGAAATACCCCTTGCTCTCGTCGGTGGAAGCAGGTCCCGTTCAGACCACAGACAGACTGGCCGCTGGGTTACACAGGTGGATAGGCAGAGGGATAGAGCACAAGGACCTTTGCTGGTTTTAACAGAAGAAAGAGAAATCGAGCGAAATCGAAGACTTGCTAAACTTCACATAAGTGGATCTTTGTCCCAGGAGATTACCTCTGAAGAATCCTCCAAAGAGAACCAGAAAAGCCCCAAATAAAAAGACTCCAGGTTGGGACCGGCTTTCCCTACCACACAGCACCCCTGTCAGGTGTGTGAGTAGACAGCCACACCTAGGATGGAGGAGAAATCGGAAAAAGGCCCACGTACATCAACAAGTTAGTACATGGCAAAGGAGACCTCTCACATCTCTGGGTCAAAGTGGATTTTAATAAAAGGTGTGGAGCATGGGACAGGCTTTGGGAGAGAGTAAAGTAAATCCACCCCCGGGGCGGGCGCTGGTGGTGGAAGAAACAGGTGAGGGAGGTTAAAAGGTAAAGGGAGAAAAATGAAGAAAGAAAGAAATACAGCCAAGCTTCCCAGAAGAAAGAACAGTCTTTCTCGGGAAACTTCTTTGGAAGTCGTACGGTCCAATTTTCTTCCATGTAAGAGAAGACAAGGACAAGCGTGTAACAAGAGGTATGTAGAGACAACCTAAGGGTCACTTGTCACACTCCAGCTCCGGGACCACATCTGATGTAAAGTGACTATCAAATAGAGCCTTAAATATATATATATATATATATATATATATGTATATATATGTATATATATGTATATGTATATATATGTATATATATGTATATATGTGTGTGTGTGTATATATATATATATATACATAAATTAATTTAAAATAGCATTTCTGTATTCAGACTCCTAGGGAGACAATACATAGGGAGAAAATAACCAATCATATTAGAGGGGGAAAAGGTAAAACACTTAGTACTTAGAAAAAAAATGTTGGGGGGTCAGGTGGGAGTGAGGAGGGGACAGGGCGGGAGGAGGGAAGACAAGCCCGTGTGAAGATTCTAGGGAACCGTGAGAGATGCTGAGAGTGTGAACTAAGGCAACAGCACTGGGATGGGGGCTTGAGAAGGGGAGGGGTCTTAGCAGTTTTACGAAAGTAGAATGAATATGACTCGGCTACTAACGAAATGTGGGTGCTGAGGGAAAGTGTCGATCTGGGGACTATTCTCAGGTATTTGGCTTGCGTGGTCGAACAAAGCTACCATCGGTCCAGGCAGGACAGGAGAAGGGCAGGGGCTGGGGGAGGTGGGGAAGGATGGGGAGAAGCGAGGAGTTTGGTCTGGAGACGCTTATGAGGAAGGGGTGATCGGCCTACAAGGGGGTCTCCAGTACATGGAGATGGAGACAGGGGAGTCCTCTGCACACAGGTAGCACAATGCACGTGCACGTTTCACTTATGCAAATCCAGCCAACCCTACACCTTTGGGGAAACAAAGGAAAAACAGTAAGGATAGAGAAACCCAGTAATTAAAGGGACACAATGGTTTTCCCCATGATTCCTCATATAGCAAGTATACCCTCCCCCACAAAATAATCAGATCCACTCTTCACACCAGACCCAGGAATGGACTTCTGGTGGAGGGGACCTGGTGTGAAACAGGAAGCCGCACGAATACCACACGACGACGTGGTGAAGTTCTCTCTCTCACTTGGATGTGGGGAAGGGCTTTCTAACCAACACACAAAGAAAAGATTGATAAGTATGAGAATAAAATATAGTATTTTTGCAGAGCAAGAAAACCCACCATGAACAAAAATCAAAACACAACTAAAAAACTAGGAGAAAATGTTTGCACCATAAAGTTCTCATGAAGGACCAATAACCCTAATATATAAAGATCTCTCACAAATCGAGGGACGAAGGACCAAAAACCAGATAGAAAAAATAGGTTAAGACATAAAGAGACAATTCATTACAATGGACCTTCATCATCTGAAAAAATGCTCCCTCAGCCATAATTAACGAATACAAATTAGAGCAACAGGGAGATGCCGATTCTCAAGTATCAGATGGGCAAACCTTACGACTGTGAGAACACATTCTGTGAGTGCAGCTGTGGGACGCAGCCTCTCATACATTGCTGGTGGGAGTGCAACTTGCAGGCCCTTCCAGGGAAATTTGGCGACACCGAACTATACACACCCACTTATGTTCAGACTCGCCTATTCCACTTCTAGGGATCTGCCCCGAAGATGCCTCTGTACCTGTGCACAAGGTTGTTCTACCACAGCCCTGTTTGTAATTGCAAAACCCTGGAGAAAACCTGAATGTACACACACAGGAGAGGGTCAAAAGGACCATGGACGGTCACTGGTCTGCGTGACTCTAGGACATGGCGATGGGACCAGAGCAAAGTGCAGAAGAGTGGTACGGTGCACTGCTCTCTGTGTGAGAAGGCAGAGGGAGGGCAGGAGGCAAGGTAGTGGTGTGGGGAGCAGGGGGCACTGGGAGGGCAGAAGGGGGCAGAGGGGCAGCCAGTCCATCGAGGCTGATCAGGGAGAGGGTGGGGTGGGGTGGGCGGAGGAGATGGGGCTAGCTCAGACAGCTGTGTTCCAACCACAGGGCTGTCCCCTCCCCGCCAGGTGTGTGATCAGGACACGTTACACGGCCTCCCTGGGGCTCTGTCTCACGAGCAGAACGGCTGGCCCATAGCAAGTGCTCATCAGTGTGAGAGGCCAGGCCGTGGAGAGCAGCCGGGGTCTATATCCCTGAGCACACACCTGGCCACGGTGGCCTGTGCCATCCGTGTGCGGGGGGTGGGTAGGTATTGTATTCATCTCTGTTGCCAGTGAAGTGACTTATATGGTGTCCCTCATGTGGTGTCCCTCGATGAATATTCCCCAAAATGAATTTCACAGCCCTAGATTCCTGCCACTGAAGAGGGAAGCGCACTAGAAATTTAAAAAGGACCCTTTACATGATGCCCAGAACCCACCATCAAGTGGGTGAATCTCAAAGGGATCTAGTGCCTGATGTGTCGCACAGCACCCAGCTCAGGGGCTCCGTGCTCGGGGCTCCATGCCATGGGGAACCTATGCTGGGGGGGCCAGGCTTGGGGTGTCCCACCAGGAGGACCCTGTTTGCAGTTTTAATGTTTTGTCGCCGCCATCCTGAATTTTAATAATTGTATTGTTGAATTTGTGTTTTGAAAATGAAGCGTGTGCAGGGCTGGAGCCTGGGTTCACCTGCAGGCAACCCTCCCACCACCTGCCCGCCCCCACCCAGTGCCACTCCCACCTTTGCTCTGTTGGGGACCTGGGCACTGGTGTGGGAAGGGGTGCAGATGGGCACACGTGCCCAGGGTACCGAGCTGTCGGGCGAGGCCCCTGGTGCCTGTGATGGTCTGTGTTTGTCCTGCCACTCTTCCCACGCCTGAGGGGGCATGACATTCAGTAGCAAATAATGAACACCATGACCAGGAGAGCGACAGAGAGAGACAGAGACAGGGAGACAGACAGAGACAGAGAGAGACAGAGACAGGGAGACAGAGAGAGACAGAGACAGAGAGAGACAGAGACAGAGGGAGACAGACAGAGACAGAGACAGAGAGAGACAGAGACAGGGAGACAGAGAGAGACAGAGACAGAGAGAGACAGAGACAGGGAGACAGACAGAGACAGAGACAGAGAGAGACAGAGACAGGGAGACAGAGAGAGACAGAGACAGAGAGAGACAGAGACAGAGAGAGACAGACAGAGACAGAGACAGAGAGAGACAGAGACAGGGAGACAGAGAGAGACAGAGACAGAGAGAGACAGAGACAGGGAGACAGACAGAGACAGAGACAGAGAGAGACAGAGACAGGGAGACAGAGAGAGACAGAGACAGAGAGAGACAGAGACAGGGAGACAGACAGAGACAGAGACAGAGAGAGACAGAGACAGGGAGACAGAGAGAGACAGAGACAGAGAGAGACAGAGACAGGGAGACAGACAGAGACAGAGACAGAGAGAGACAGAGACAGGGAGACAGAGAGAGACAGAGACAGAGAGAGACAGAGACAGGGAGACAGACAGAGACAGAGACAGAGAGAGACAGAGACAGGGAGACAGAGAGAGACAGAGACAGAGAGAGACAGAGACAGGGAGACAGACAGAGACAGAGACAGAGAGAGACAGAGACAGGGAGAGAGACAGGGAGACAGAGAGAGACAGAGACAGAGAGAGACAGAGACAGGGAGACAGGGAGGGGGGAGGAGAGGGAGCGCGACAGGCACAGACGAGAGACACAGGCACAGACTTTGAAAGAAAGCAAAGCGTTCTCCCTGCTTCTTGAACAAGGGCCCCACATTTCCATTTTTCACTGGGCGCTGCAAATTACATAGTCGGCCCGGCTATCGAGCATCACACAAATATGAGCTGTCCTGCCAGGGTTTCCTCCTCTTGTGGCTTCCTGGGACCTGAGACACCTGTGTCCCTCGGTAGCTCAGTTGTGGGCCCAGCGAGCGCAGCCAGCATCACTGCATCTCAGCTCTGTCCAGTGCAACAAGGCAAGAAAAAGAAATAGAGTAAATGTGTCTGCTTCTAGGCAACATTACTTAGACGTAGATGTAGAAAATCCTAAAGAACCTACTAAAAAGATTGGAATTAGTGAACACAGCAAGGCTAAAGGATACAAAGTAGCATAGTAAATCAGTTGCATTTCTATATGCTAGCACGAGAGAACAGGAAAATTGGATGTTCTATACCTTTTACAGCAGCAGCAAAAAATTGTAAAAAGCTTAGTAATGAATTTAACAAATAGATGTGTGGGACCTTTACCCTGAAAACTCCAAAACAGTGCCCAGAGAGAGCAGCTAAATGAACAGGGTACTGACCATGACCACAGATGGAAGACTGAGGTCCACGCTCCCCGGAATGACCGGTCTACACCATCCTCACCAAACCCCAGCAGGCTTCTTTGTAGAAACTGATGAGCTAGTGAATCCCACCAGCGCAAGTGGAGATGCCGAGGACTCGAGTGGCCCCAGCAGTCCTGATGGGGTCTGTGGCGGGGGTGGATGCAGCTCCATCTGGGGCAAAGCTACAGGAATCATGGCAGCTGGTGGCGGTGACAACACTCAGATCAGCGGAATAGGACAGAGTCCAGAAACAGACCCACTCAGGGTCAGAGAGGAAAGGACGGCTTGACTTGAAAGGGACTTTCCGGGGGACAGTTGCTCTGATGTGACTGGGGCTCCGTCGAAGGTCATCCTGCTGTGAGGCTGACCCTTGCCTGTGTGCAGGGGCTTAGTGCTGGTGCCGGGGCAGGACCCCTGCCAGGCATCGCTGGGAGGAACAGAGGGGCTCGTTTTTTCTGCTAAACCCACTACAGGCTTTTTTTCGGGCAGGCGTGGAGGTGGGGAAAGTGGAGTGATTTTTGCTGTTTTAATGAATGTGTTAAGAAGTTTCTGTTACTTTCTAGAAATGTCTGATAATGAAGCTGAAATCCTCCTGACAATTAGCCGGTTGTGATGGAGGCTGACGGTGAGCGGGAGTGCGCCAAGCTGGGCACGTTCTCTTCACGCCAGCACGACGGGGGCTGCGGGTTTCCTGAAGTAGCCGGTTCATAGCAAGAGCGCATCACTGGGGCAGGGCGATGAGAGGGCAGAGACTGCCGCTCCCTCACTGCCCTCTTCCCCACCCCCACTTCTTCACTTCCCTCCCCGGGGCAGGTGGTGGGCAGGCCGGGGACCCGAGGCCTGGAATCCCTGCGAAGGGGCTTCTCCGCAGTCCTCAGTTACAGAATGGTGGGCCCGGCTAATGCCCTCAGAGTCCAAATCCACCTCCTGGGGCTCGTGTTAAAAACCGAAGCATAGGGCTTCCCTGGTGGCGCAGTGGTTGAGAGTCCACCTGCCGATGCGGGGGACACGGGTTCGTGCCCCGGTCCGGGAAGATCCCACGTGCCGCGGAGCGGCTGGGCCCGTGAGCCATGGCCGCTGAGCCTGCGCGTCCGGAGCCTGTGCTCCGCAGCGGGAGAGGCCACAACAGTGAGAGGCCAGCATACAGCAAAAAAAAAAAACAAAAAAAACAAAAAAACCGAAGCATTAAAAACAGAGCTAAATAAAGTAAAGGCAGGGTGCACACAGCCGGCTCCTGCTCAGGGGATGGGGGCGGGGGCCGCCAAGCCCATCCAGACTGAAGGCACTCATTTAACAGCAACTGTGATCCGTAAGACAGTCAAGGAAAAAAAAAATGTGTTTTTCCACTTTGGGAAATAGTCAAAGCTTTTCTATTCCACCAAAAATAGAAGTGGAATTCTAGAAAGCAAAAATAGGTGGGCTTATCCATGTATGCAATTCTAACGAGTCTGCACAGCCGACAATGCTCTCATCTTTCTGGAATGTGTGCCTGTGTTTCCACCAGGCCGTGGACCAGCCGGAGGCGTCTGGGACCTGCTCTGGGGTTGTACCAGCTTGGCCACCCTGGACCCTCTCCAGGCCCTAGTTTCTTCGCCTCCCGGCCTCCCTGCCCTGAAGGCCTGGCCCGGGACCACGCGGGGCTGCAGGGGCCCTGCACTGCTCACAGGCCGGCGTTACCGGCCGGTCACGCCATCACAAGTCCCCATGGTGGCTGGCATTGGACAGGTAGTGACATTTTCCCATTAGGACTCTAGGCGGTTTAAAGTGCTGAGAGCCACGTCCACCTGGTGGTGGTGGAGGGTCTCTGCATACACCCCCCGAAGACAGAAACAGTGACTTACATCTGAATGTACGCTTTACCTAATATTTATTATGTTTAGATTACATTTTGTTTTTACATACTCTGTTATGATATCGCCTACTTACCTTGATGATGGTTTAGGACAACCCCACTGAGGACAGTGCGGCCCAGAGAGGCAAGCAGCCCGCCGGAGGGGTGACCTGTCCACCGGCAGGGGTGGCCCGTCCTCCACTGGCCAGGCTGCCTTCTCCCGAGGGCGTCCCCTCCTCCAGGCACAGTCTGGGGTTAGGGCACAGCTACCGGGCAGGCAGGGCTTGGCAGGGCTGGCAGGAGGCCCGAGGCCTGAGTTTCCACAGGCATCGTCCTTGAACAATGGTGCTTGCCCAGAGACTGGGGGTGAGGGGTAGGGCAGAGGGGCTCCTGGAGGCATGCTGGGGTGTCACAGGAACCCTGGAAGTGCTGGGCACACACTCCTCAGAGGCACAGGGAGCAGGTGGCACCAGGTCTCAGGCAGCGGCTCGGGCACCATCACCCTGGGGGGTCCTGCCATCATAAGCTGCGTCCCCGAGCTCCCCACCTGCTCTCAACGGTCGTGGGCCGACCAGCAAACAACAGCCTCTCGGTGACACTCTACCCCCCACCCCGCCCAACGATTCCCACTGAATCGGGCTCCCAGGCCTGGATGCAGGGTGTGAGGGGCAGAGCAGCCCAGGTGACCGTAAGGTGGCCAGTCTGGAGGCCACACTTGGAGGAAAACTCATGTAACTCATCCAATCACAATCAATCATCAAGCCAAAATATTCAGAGCTGCCCTCTTCCATCCCCGCCTGCTGGCTGGATTCCACTGAGAAATGGGAACAAACAGGGAAATGAAGAGACGAGATGGGCTTAATGACTCACAACGAAGGGGCAAGACAGAGACTCCCTGAAGAGAAAACCATAGAAGCCAAGGCGGCTGGGCAGGGGTGAGGTCTGGAGTTTAGGGGGAGCCGGGCTTCCCAGGGGAGAGAGCCAAGAGGAAGGTCTGCAATAGGTTGCCCTGCGTGTAGGAATGTAACCCCTCCACCCTTCGGCACCCTCTGATCGGCTGACATACAGATTTCAGTCACTTTTCAATTCTTTTCACGTGTGAGACCAGCAAATCTTCCAAAGGCAACATCACGCCAGGAAGGCGACCAGTTCAGCTGTCCCTCCCGCTCAGCCATCCTCTCCAGGGCAGCGGAGATCGGGTTTGATAAGACCAGAATCTGACTCTTGCGCAAATGAGAAGAAATAGAATATCTTGATAGTCCTACGGCCAGAAAAGAAGTGGAATCCATCATTATAAACTAACTCACAAAGTAAGCTCCAGGCTTAGAAGGCTTCTGAATTCAACAAAGGTTAAGAAAGGATTAACATCCATCTTACATTAAACTCTTCCAGAGAAGAGCAAAAAAGGGAACACTTCTTCACGCATTTTATGAAGTCTAGTATAAACTTTGATACTAAAGCCTGTTCAGAACATTATAAGAAAGAAAAATTATAGCCTATTTCCCTCAAAAGCATAGATACAAAAGTCCTAACCAATACCTCAGAGAATCAAATCTACTAATATATAAAAGAGAGAACACATTGTGACCAGATTGGGCTTATTCCAGAAATGCAAGATTGGTTTAACATTTGCGCTTTAATCAATTTAGTTCCTCACGTTAATAGAACAAATCAGAAAAATCATGCTATCATCTCAGTAGGCGCAGAAGAAAACATTTGATAAAACTCAACATGCATTCATGAAAAGAAACTCTTAGCAAAGTAGGAATAGAAGAGAATTTCCTTAATCTGATAGAAGGCATCTATATAAACAACGTCCCTACAACGAATATCACACTCACTGGTGAAATATAGAATGTTTTCACTCTGAGGTCAGGAATAAGATAAGGATGTTCGCTACGGACACTCCACCAAAAGTGGAGTGAGCAAAGAAACAAGCAAAGAAGGAAGAAATTAAAAAGTCAGTATTCATGGACAAAATGATTGTGTGTGTAGAAAATCCAACAGAACCTACAGATAACTCTTAAAATTATTAAGTGAATCTGGTAAGATGGCTGGATAGAAGGTCAATATACAAGAATCAAATGTATTCTTTTTAACCAGAAACCAGTGGCTACAAAATAAAAGTAAAGAACATTTAAAAATATCATCCAGGGCTTCCCTGGTGGCGCAGTGGTTGAGAATCTGCCTGCTAATGCAGGAGACATGGGTTCGAGCCCTAGTCTGGGAGGATCCCACGTGCCGCGGAGCAACTAAGCCCGTGTGCCACAACTACTGAGCCTGCGCGTCTGGAGCCTGTGCTCCGCAGCAAGAGAGGCCGCGATAGTGAGAGGCCCGCGCACCGCGATGAAGAGTGGACCCCTCTTGCCACAACTAGAGAAAGCCCTCGTACAGAAACGAAGACCCAACACAGCCAAAAATAAATAAAATAAATTAATAAACTCCTACCCCCAACATCTTAAAAAAATAAAAATCATCCAAAGCACCAAATATCTAGGAATGAACCTAACAAAATATGTGTGAAATATCTACACAGAAGACTCTAAGTTAATGAGGGAAATTGAAGAATCCTTAAATAGAGGTAGAGATAAACATTAATGAGGCATCAATATTGTAAGAACATTCATTCTCACCAAAGTATCTACAGCTTCACTGCAATTCTAATAATTTTGGCAGGATTTGGGGGGAAACTGAAAAGCCAATTCAAAAAGTTATATGGGCGTATAAAGTAAGAAGTGTAGCCAGAAAATTCCGAGGAAAACACAACTGAAAGAACACAACCAGAAAACAAGACTGTGATCAACTCCAGCGATTAAGACAGTAAGTGTTGGTGTAAGGACAGGCATGTTAACCTAACAAAATAGTGAGTTCCCTATAAACACGACACATGCTCCTGTGGGTACTGGATTTATGACAAAGGTAGCACTAGAGAACAGCGGGCAAAGGGCAATCTTCCCCATCAATAGTTCTGGGTCAACTGGATACCAAATACAAACAACAACAACAACAACAAAAATGTATCCAGACCCCTACCTCACACTGTACAGAAAAAAACAATTCCAGCTGGATTGTTGCTCTAAATTTGAAAATCAGAACAATAAACCTTATAGCAGATAACAGGGGCATGTCTTCATAAGCAGGGAGTAGTCAGAGTTTTCTAAACGGGGCACAGAAAGCACTAACCATAGGAAAACGTTGACAAATTGGATCACATTGAAATTAAGAACTCCTGTTTATTAAAGGACACCATTAAGTTTGTGGAAAGGCACGCTGCTGAGTGTGAGAAAATGTCTGCAATACATACAAATGACCAAGGAGTTTGTGTCCAGAACATACAAAGAATTTCTGTAAGTAAATAAGAAAACACTTGAGTAGTTTCTTCACCAAAAGGACGTGCACAGGGATAACCAGCACACGCAAAGACGCTCAGCCCCACCTGCCATTGGTGAGAATCACATACCCTCCAGAATGGCTGGAATGAAGAGTACCGCTAGCACCAAGTGTTGGTGAGGACGAGGGGTAGGCGGAGCTCTCACGGCTGCCGGTGGGAGCGGAAAGTGATTCGACACTTTGGAAAACTGGTGTCACCTACTAAAGTGGGACATATGCGTCCCCTATGATGCGGTACACACCCAACAGAAACATGTACACGTGTGTACTGAAAGGCAGGTATGAGAATGTTCCTTGGAGCATTATGCATAGAGCAAAAAATAGGAAACAACCCCAAACTCCTAAGTGAATAAATATATCGTGGAATGGTAATACTCCAGACTACTCTGCTCAGACACAGCATGATGGCTCGCCCAAATGTGGCATCCAGCAGAAGCAGCAAGACCCTTGCTGTATGATTTCACTCATGCCAAGCAGACAACAGGCATAGCCAGCCTATGGTGCTAGATGTCAGGGCAGAGGTTACTCTGGGAGCTTGAAGGGGAGTCTGGGTGGTGGCCAGGGTCTAGCTCTTGCCTTGGGTGCAGGTTTCACAGAGCGTCCTCTTTGGGTTAATTCATCAAGCTGCACACTTGTAATATAGGTACTTTTCTGTACTGTATTATCACGCAGCGAAAACATTCAGAAATACACATGTGATGGTCCCTTTTAATGGTGCCATTCACAGCCGCTGCATTCCCAAGTAACTTGTGTGACAGTTGGCTGGAGCCCCCAGCATTCAAGTTTAAAACTGTAAACCACAAGAACTGACTCTATGGTGGTTGAAATCCCCCGGAGAGAAGGCTTTAAATAACCACACGAGCCGTCTAAGCTGTCGTTAACCAAACCTTCCTCAGGCACAGGCTCCGCCTCCAGCCATCCCTAGAAGGGCCCCAGAGGAAGGGAGGAGGGAGCGTGGGTCCCTCCCACGGCCCCCTGCCTCCTCACCCCCTTGCCGGGCTTCAGTTCTCAATTGCCTTTCAGCTGACATAATAATTAAGAGATAACTCAGCAAGAAAGCAAAAAAAGAAAAGCTCCTTTTACTGGTACTAGTCCCTTATTTTAGAATAGTGTGTACAAGGAGCCACACTGTTTTTGCATCTGATTTCTAAACAACAACAACGACAACAACAAAAAACCCCCCCGAATAACCTACTACCATGCAAAAGAAGTGGGTGTGGGTGCTAATTTTGTTTGAATTATGTATTTGTTCCACAAAGAATTTGAGGTGTTTGGCCATACTAATCCCTAACGTTTATGGTCCCTTAGCATTTACAAAGTAGTTTGTCACATTTAATCCTCACAATAACGTGTGGTGTTACTGCCCCGCTCTCACCATGGAGAACCACATCCTCCCACGAGCCGTCCTAGGGGATTCTCACCCAACCCCAACCTTCGTGGAGAGCGTGTCACGTCTGCCACAGTCTTGATATTACAAACACTGCTGCGACATGCCTTCTGGGAAACAGGTGCAAGCTTCTTTAGAGAGTGTGCTTAGGAGAGGGACTGCAGACTCTTAGGGGACTTACATCTCTTTGCATGAAAATTCCAAGTTCTTTTCCAAAGTGTTTTATCACTCTGTTCTTCTTTTAAAATTTACAGTTTAAAATATTCTTAAAATTTTAAAAAAAACTCAAAGTACAGTTGGTTTACAATGTTGTGTTGGTTCCACGTGTACAGCACGGTGATTCAGTTATGTATACACATATATGTGTCTTTCTACATAGATTCTTTTTCAGATTCTTTTCCCTTATAGGTTATTACAAGATATTGAGTAGAATTCCCTGTGCTATACAGTAGGTCCTTGTCAGTTACCTATTTTATATATAATAGTTGTGTATATGTTAATCCCAAACTCCTAGTTTATCCCTCCCACCCCTTCCCCTTTGGTAACCATAAATTTGTTTTCTATGTCTGTGGGTCTATTTCCATTTTGTAAACAAACTCATTTGTATCTTTTTCTTAGATTCCACACATAAGTGATACCATATATTTGCCTTTCTCCGTCTGACTTCACTTAGTATGATAATCGCTAGGTTCACCCACGTTGCTGCAAATGGCATTATTTCATTCTTTTCTATGGCTAATATTCCATTTTATAAATATACCACATCTTCTTTATCCATTCATCTGTCGATGGACATTTAGGTTGCTTCTATGTCTTAGAATATTCTTAATATGCTCTTTGATTTACCAAAAGGTTGTATGTAGCACATACATAAGTTACAAAGCATCGTATCTGACCTCTCATCTACCACACGACCCAAGACCAAGCCTACTTCCAGGAGCCCCCATCCACGTGCTCGTCCCCTGACCTATTCCCTGTCATCTTCCTGCTTGCTGGAGGCTTTGTGCATACCAATCCCTTGCTAGTAAATGTATCAAGTGTACACGTGTATGTGTGTATACATACACACACGTGTATGCATAAGTTATATATGTATACACAGCACTATATATACACACACGTTGCATGTGTTTACATGCCCAAGTCCTCAGATGCTTCGTTTTCTCGTTTTTAGGCTCTATAAAATGGCATGCTTGTCAGCCAGCGTTTAATTTCCAAGATTCGCCCGTGTTGGGTGCTGCTGTCACTGATCACTGAACGGCTGTATGACCACCTCACCACGTGCGTTCCATATGTGGATCAACTCCCGTGCAGCTCATCTTCCCCAGGAAATGGACGGTTGGCTACGGTGAACACGGCCTGCTGCCTGTCTCCTGACCACGCGTGGAAGGATTCTTTCTGGTGCACACTTAGGAGTCAGGTCGTTGGCTAGTGGGGTACACAAATATTCAATTTTATGAGACAAGTGTTTTCCAAAATGGTTGCAAATTATCCTCCCACTGGCAATGGTCTAGAATTCTGGTGATCCACGTCCTTTCCAACACTTGATAGTTGTTGTTAGCCTTTTATTTATTTGTTTGTTTGTTTTGTTTTGCGGTCCGCGGGCCTCTCACTGTCGCGGCCTCTCCCGCCGCGGAGCACAGGCTCAGCGGCCATGGCTCACGGGCCCAGCCGCTCCGCGGCACGTGGGATCTTCCCGGACCGGGGCACGAACCCGCATCCCCTGCATCGGCAGGCGGACTCCCAACCACTGCGCCACCAGGGAGCCTTTTAAATTTTTGTCAATATGGTGGCTCTAAACTTGTACTATTTTGACTAGAACCTGCATTTCCGTGTTACTGATGAGGCTGAGCATCTTTTTATGTGCTTTTTGGCCACACATTTCCTCTTCTGTTCACATCTGTTCCCATCTTTTGTCCATTTTTAATTAGCCCGTGTGCCTTTGCCTGTTGGACATTTGATTCTTTATATGTCCTGGATACAAATCTTCCGATAGTTGCAAATATTTTCTCCCTACTTGCTGTGTGTGTGTTTACTTCACTGCATCTTTTGATGAGCAGACATTCCTTAGTATGATTAACTTGATCAATCTTACCTTTCATGGTTGTAGCCCTTTTTGTACCTTACAAAATTCTTCCTTCTTTGAGGTCATAAAGACATTTGCCTATATTTTAGAAGTTTAAAAGTTTTATTTTCCTTAATCTGTCTGGAACTGAGTTTTGGGTAAGGTGTAAGGTACATACCTAATTCCAATTATTACCCAAATGGACAAAAAAAAGGTCCAAGCATCATTTATCCAAGTCACTGCCTTTCCCACTGATCTGCAACGCCTCCTCAGTCATATGTCAGAATACGTGTGGGCCTGTTTCTGGACTTTCCATTTTGTTTCAGTGGGCAATTTGTCCATCTGTGGGCCAGTAACATGGCTTGATTTATTATAACTTATTAGTACGTCTGGATATTTGCTGGTGCAAATCCTCTGCCTTCTTCTTTAGGGTGTCTTGGCTATTCTGGATCCTTTGCCTTCCTGTTACACACTTTAGAATCAGTCCAGGTGCATGAAGATCCATGTTGGGATATTTATCAGAATTGCATTGACTCTATAGGTGATTGGAGGGAGAAGAGACATTTTTATGATACTGAGATCTCCTTATGTATTAAAATGTCTCTACATTCACTTGCTCTTCCAATCATTTTTTAAAACATTTTTTCTTCTGAAAGATCATACACTTCTTTTGTTAGATTTATTTGTAATTCATACTTTTGTTGCTGTTACAAACAGGATCATTTTTCTAAATTATAGTTTGCTCATTGCTGATGTACAGAAACTTTTTTGGGGAGTGTGGTGATTCTATATGCAATAATCTTGCTGGATTTTATTAAATATATTAATTTCGATTATTTTTACTTTTCTGCATATGCAGTCATATTACCTGTAACTGTTTTCTTTCTTTATCCATTTCATTCCACGGCCATGTCTCGCCCTGTTGTTTACGCTCCACTGTAAGGCTGGACAGCAGTGGAAAGAACCATCATCCTTGCTTTGTCCCTGGTTTAGAGAGAATGTGCCTCACACTTCACCACTGCTTTGTTTCAGGTGTTTGTAGGTTCCTTTATCAGATTAAGGAAGTTCCCTTCTAGTCCTAGTTTTCTAAGAGTTTGTTTTTCTCAGCTTGAGTGATGCTGGGTTTTATTAAGTGCCTTTTCTACACCTGTTGTGGGGATCATATGGGGGTTCTCCTCTGTTGTCTTGATGCAGTGATCTACAGTAATAGATTTTTAAGTGTTAAATCAGTTATATTCTTGGCTAAAGCCAAGTTGGTCACGATGTCGTTGTTCTTGCTTTACGTATTACTGTATTTTGGTTTGCTAAGTGTTCTGTTTAGGATGCTATGATAACTTACTTAGGCTTTGTTTATGAGTGAGGGTGGTTCATACATTTTGCCCCTCAGTCATCCTTTTCAGGTTCTGAGGTCAAGGTTAGGCGAGGAGTGTACCCTCTTCCTAGTCAGTTCTGTCCCCAACACTCCACTGAAGTTTTCAAAGTCACCATGACCTTCAATAGGTTTTCCATCCTTGCTTTATCTGGACTCCTCATTTTGCCGACCTATCTTCTCTTCCTGAAGCACCGTCCCCTGTTGGGCGTCCCCGCTCTGGGTTCTCAGGCCCCCCTGCTCCCCCCATATCCCGTGCTGCTGGCTGAAGCTCTTCAGGTCTGGCCCAGGTTTTCTCTCCTCTCCTCTCTCCCTGGCGACTGCTTCCACCTTCCAGGCTCCCGGCTGCGTGTCCCCAGCATAATCCGCTTCTCTGGACCCTAATCTTTTATATCTTCTGAACACAGACATCCACCTGGACATCTTCTAGGTACTGCAAACTCAGCACAGCCACGAGGACTTCTGGCTTTTCCCAGGCACTTCCTTCAGTCTCCCCATCTCAGCACAAAGCACCATCACCCAGGTGACCCACTCCAATACACACAGGCCAGAATCCTGGGTGCGAGATGTGGCCCTTCCCTGTTCACACCCTTTACCCAACTTCCCACCAAGTCCGTTCGCACCAAGCATACCAAGTGCACATTTCCAAACATGTCTGAACTCTTTCTACTCCCACTGTTACCTGCTGACCTAAGCTGCCAGAATCCACCTGGGTACATGCACTGGCTTTAGAGCAGACACCACTGGGTGCCTTACGAGCCACCCTTCCCCTTCCTAACGGGGCCCTGATTTGGGTTCGCATCTCCTTTCTCCCCAGGCGGTTTCTGTGCTCTGATGGAGCCGGTCTAGCTCCCAGATCAGGGGGAGTCCCTACTTGGCTTAATCCAGGGGTGGCACGCTTTTTCTTTAAAAAGCCAGATGGTAACTAGATCAGGCTTTTTCGGGCCACATGTGTGTCTGTCGTCTATTCCTTTCCCCAACGCTTTATGAATGTTCAACCTGGCCTGGGCTCGTGGACGGTGCAGACACAGGCCACGGGCCGCGTCTGTCCAGCTGTGGTTTGCAGCCTCTGCTTTGACCTTTGACCACTTGGCACATTCCATTTCGCTGGCGGTTTGGGGAGGGCAGAGGGTCCACGGGGCCCGGTCAGGATGACTCCCCTGAGCGCACGCTGAAAGAGCATCCCCCTCCGCCGGGGCACCCTCCCTGCCAAGGCTTCCTCATCCTCAACTGCTCAGCCCAAAGGCCTGTCTTCACGGGGAACCTTGCTGCGATTACTCCCGAGAGCGGCGAGCTGCAGGTCCTCGGACGCACACACCTCTGCACGCAGCGGCCACGCTCTTGACCTTGAGCCCTTCCACGCTGGGGCGTTGGGCGGGCCTGGGACGTGGGTGTCACGCTCTCCTTCTGTGGATGAAAAAGAGGCTCCGAGCGCCCAGACGACATCCCAGTCACAGTAACGAGGGGCAGAGCGGGTGTGAACCCCGTCCGACCCCAGCCTGTGCCCCTCACACCAGGCCGGCCCCCAGTTATCCACGCCCTGCCCCTCCCCCCCCCACCTCCGGACGATGAACAACTCCAAAGAGAGTTCATCGTCTTAATCGTGTGCTCACCCATGCACGGGCCACACCGCCTGAGGCATTAAAAAGCCATCAGAAGGTTCTCAGTGTCCTGGCTCTGCCTGACGCGCCACAGTTCTCACTTCAGGCTGGCTTCCCTGAGAAGTATACGAGGCCGGCAATGAAGACCATCCTGCCTGCCTCTGGGTTTACACATTTCAGGTCCAAGGCGCACAGAGGGGCTTCCGGCCCAGTCAGTGCCGGCCCCGGGTTCCCAGTGAAATCCCCCTGAGTCAGAACTCCCCCTCAGTCCTGGAGCTGGGAGTGGAGGTGGGTGCGTGTTCCCGGGCACAAACGGGGCTGCTCCGGGCCCATCTCCTGACTGGGGGCTTCACTGTGGGGCCTGGGAGACCCAGAGGAGGGGACTTGTCCCGAGCTGAGCGGAGCCCAAGCCAGGAGTCCGCTCCCAGGAGCAAATGGCTGAAGGTTTAGCCGCATCTGGTTTCTATCACTCCGGTTTCATGTTTTTTAAAAATATATGTCTCAGATAAATGTATCACAGTATACTGGTTACCACTCACTAGCAGGTGTAGCTTCCTGATTGTTTTAGAAACCAAGAAGTCAATAACCGACTTTTAGACGGTAATCTAAAAGTTCCAGTCCCCTCTCAAACAGACTGGGCAGAATGAAAGAAAACAGAAAGAGCACTACACATTTCTTTTTCAGACACACTTTTGGTTGTACACAGGGACTACGGTGAAAGGGGCTCCAAAAGAACAAGAACAATCCCTCCTCAGGATTAAATGATTGAAATCCACACTGCACGTGGTACCATCATGGGCCTGAGTAAACCAGGACTGTGGCCTGGGAGCAGTCTCAGCAGGACCGGCCAGGACCGTGCCTGGCCGGCAGAGGAAGGGATGGCATCCCTTGGGTCGGGTCACCCTGTGTGGGCAGAAGGGGCAGCTCCCCAGGCCTGGAACGAGGCCAGAAAGCCAGGCCATGACGCCTGCCCCTGCTCAGGGCTGCACGGCTGCCACACTCCGCTGGGTTGCTGGACAAAAGAGTGGATCTATACCTGCAAGCCTTGGGCACGTCCGTCCATGTAAGGCCTTTCTGAGAGCCAGGGTGTGAATGTGCACAGAGCAGCTCCTCGGCCGTCGGGCTGGGCACCTCACCCCTCCTTCCAGCCATTCCCGAACGGCCGGAGCTACAGGCTGAAACCAGTTCACACCTCCGCTCCTGAGTGGGCGAGGTCTTCGTCCTCAGACCATTACAAGCCCTTCTGGACCATTCTGTCCTGGACGCAGTGCCTGTCGTAAGTCCTCCTTCTGCTTGTGGGCTACAGCTACGTGGTCATGCCATCTGGTTCAGCTGGAGGAAAAAGGGGAGAGGTGGATCGGTGCTGTGTGGCCAGGGCTCCCATCAGGTGGAGTTTCACACACTCATGTAGATTCTATCACCCCATCCCTGGGGCAGAGAGGGGACCAGCTAGATCCCTACAGGTGAGCTTTTGGGCATCACCTTTTCCTGGACACCGAAGTGCTATGTCATTTTCACAGTTTGCACGAGTGAGGTAAACAACAGAACGGGGTCTGCGGGGTGGGGCGGGGGCTCAGGCCTGGATGCTGCCCTTTGCACTGAAGACCATGTGGTCACAGCTGCCAGCACCTCTGTGGAGATCCAGGGCCCCTTCTGGGCGTCCACGGGTCTGACACTGATGGTGAACAGGGGGAAGGATGGGCTTTCCTCAGTAGGCTGCAGGATCCCGCATCAAGGACCTGAAGCTCTCAGGTACCTCCATGACCCTCCCTGTCTGGTACATCCCACGTCTCGGCCCCGGGTGCCTGGGAATGGCTCGCACATCAGTATGAAGAGGCGTGTGCTCTGTGAGCCATTCCTGTGGCGCACAGAGGAATGGTCAGGGAGAAGAATGCCACGATAAGCCTGTCCCTGGAGACGATGGCATCTGAGGAGGTGGAGTACAACAGCCAGGGGCAATCCCAGGCTCCTGGCCATCTCCAAAGCTGCCAAGAGGCCAGCCAGCCAGCTGGAGCAGCGTGAAGGCCACGGTCACGGCGGCACTGCTCTCTCCACTGCTGCCGAGATTCACACAGCCCACCGCAACTGGAGGGCAGCCATGTGTTTCCCTGCAGGTCACCGGGCTGGGCCAAGGCCACTCCACCGACTCAGGGCTGGGCCCTCTGCCTTGCTTTGGCCAACGGGACATCAGTAAACACGGTTCAGAGGCTGAAAAAGCCCTGTGCGCCGAGCTTTGCGCCTTCCCTCTTGCTGCTGACCGAGCCACGCCAGCACAAGCAGCAGCCCTGGCCACAGCCCATGGGAGCGGCCCCTGCGGGTCCCAGCTAACATGGGCCACACCCCGTTAGCAGAAATGAGCCGTCCCAGCTGCTGGCCTTCTGGATTGTGAGCAAAGAAATGATTACTTCAAGCCACTTAGTTTTGGGGTGGTTTGTTACACAGAAATAAAGTTCTCATGCACTTTTTGTTTATTAACAAAAATAGGATGAACCCCTAGAAGGCATCCCAGGAGTCTTTGATTTTTCCGTGTTGTCAACAAGCCCCCCCTTTGGACCCTGTACTGGCATTTAGCCCTCAGGGAGGGCACTGGGCTTGGCTGGTAGCTGGCAGGCCCCAAAGGCAGGTTTTTCCTTTCCATCAGATAGCAAGCCTGAAGCAGGTAGCCGGCTGCAGCTCTTTCCACTGTGGTTTATTTATGCTCCAGGCCACCGAACTCTCAGGGACGCTCAATTCTGTCCGATGAATGTGGGAATAACAGCAGTAGCTAACAATTAAGGAGTGCTGGGCTGGGGGCTTCCCCTGTATTTGACTTTTCTTCCCCATTTTAAACTGGAGCAAACAGGCAGCGGTCCAGAGAGACGGCCTCAGGCCCCACAGCTGAGAAGGGCGGCAGCCTCACTTGACCTTGGAGAGCAGTCTCGGGGCCCCGGCCCTGAGGAGCTGGAGCCCCGGGCCTGCCCGTCACCCCTATCTGCACCCGAGTGTGCCTGGTGGACCACCAGCGCCCCAAGTGCATTCAAGAACTGGTTTTCTCTACCCAACCATTTTCTGTTCTGAGTAGAACCGCAGCCTCGAGTTGCCTACTCTGGTCTTCGATGTTGCATTTCCACAGACACTTCTCATCCTGTGTGTAGATGTTCTCGGTGCGACCGTTGAAGAGCCAGGGAATACAGGCAGAGGAGTCTGCTTACTGCACGGCTGCAAGAGGCTTTGAATGCTTGCACCACCAAACCCACCGACCCACCACCACCGTAACCAGTCATCTGGACTCGCTTCTGCTCTCACCCAGGGCGCCCCTCGGGGCCTGGGGGCGTGACCCCACTCTCTCCTCCCAACACGCCCCGATCTGGCCCCGCACAGGCCGGACGCACCTCCGCGTCCCGCTCCCGGCGCGCCCTCCAACGGTGCGGGCCCCAGGCGGCAGGCGGCCGGCGGGGTCCTCATGGGCGGTACCCGCCGGGTACCCCCCACCCCGCCCTATGGCTCTCTGCGCCCCGGCTCCCCGTCCCGGCTCCACGTCCCCAGCGGACCGCAGGAAGAGCCCGGCGCAGCGTGCGCGCGCGCGCCCGTGCTGCGTCGCGGCGTCGCTCCCCGGCGTGCGCGCGGCCGGCGGCGGGGGGTGCGGGGAGGGCGGAGCCGACACCGAGGGCGGAGGGTGCAGGCTGAGGCGGTGGCTGAGGCGGCGGCCGGTTTGGCCGCGCTCGGGGGCGCGCTCGGGGGCGCGCTCGGGGCCGCGCCAGGCCACGGGCAGCGCGCCGCAGCCCCGGGCGGCCGAGCGAAGCTCCGCAGACTCGCGGTCCGAGTCTCGGTGCGGCGCGGAGCGGAGCGGCCCGCGGCTGAGGTGAGGCGGGGCGACGGGGGCGACGGGGGCGGCGGGGGCGGCGGGGGCGGTGGGGGCGGCGAGGCTCTGATTCCGCGGCCCGACCACGCCGCCCAGCAGCGCGGGGCAGCGCCGGGCAGCGCCGTGGCCGCGTTTATGTAAGCGCCGCCGGGCAGGTGGTGAGGCCGCGCCGGGCGCGCGGCTCGAGCGGAACCAGTGCTGTCCGGAGGGGCTGTGCGGAGGGGCTGCGGGCCGCCTGGCGAGGGGAGGTTGCGCCCGGGACGGCCCCGCGTCTGCTCCCCGCGCATCTGCGCGGGATGCTCTGCGCCTCGGGAGAGCGAGGCTGCGCCCCGGGATGAAGCTGCGCCCCGGGGCGCGTACGGGGAGTCCGGGGATGAAGGGGAGGCTGCGCCCCGGGAGGGAACACTGCACCTCGGGATGAGGCTGCGCTCCCGGAAGGGGAGCCTGCGCTGGGGACAGCACGGTCCTCTCCCCGGGAGTGCCGCTTCTGCTCCGGATGCGCTGCGCCCTAGGGAGGGAAGGCTGCGCCCCGGCACGAGGCTGCACCCAGGACGGCCCCCTCGCCCCCGTCCCCTTCGGGAGGGCACCGTGTCAGCGCGGGATGCCCTACTCTGCGGAGAGTGCACCCCCAGGGTGAGGCTGCGCCCACTGTGAGGCTGCGCCAGGGACGGCCCCGCGTCCCTTCCCGAGGGCGCAGTGTCCGCGTGGGATGCTCTTCGCCGCGGGCGTCCCGGGGCGGGGAAGTTCCCGCGGGTGCCGGGCGTCTGGAGCGATCCGGAACAGTCTGGGGCGATTGGGGGCTCGAGGTGAATTCTGACGTGTTCAGATCTGCGGTAGGAAAATTACCGGGTAGTGAATGGGTCTGGAGGAAGGTGTCAGAGTGGGCTGTTGACGCTAAAACGGGTTGGAGTCCCAGTTGACATGCTGGGGAACCTAAAATGTGTTCTAATTCCTATTTATATGTCGGAGACCCGCAGCGCCGTGTTTGGTTCGCACTTCGTATTTTTAGCCAGCTGGTTTGGGTTGTTACTTCTGATAAGGTTACTTTCTAATAGTGGTTAGCTTTCAGCCCTCGAAGTATAAGGAAAAGTGGCTTGGTGTCAGACTTGCTTCTCTACTCTTAGTGCCCTAATCAATGGATGATCAGTAAGTTTTGAGATTAGAAATATTTAATTAATCCTCTTTGTTCTCTCTTAAGTTTACCGTATGTTTTATTCCTTTGAAAGGTGCCACCTAGAGCTGCATTTTCTGAAACACCGGGTTGTGTTAAGAGCAGTCCTGGGCAGTGTCTTTTGATTGCCATCTTTTCTTTGAGGCTGAGATTCTTTTACCTTTTTGCTGAGGGTTTCCCTGAGGGGAAAATGAGAAGGAAAATGCAAAGGTCGGCTGGTACCCTTCCTCCTGGGTGTGGGAGTTAGCTGCCCTCCTTGCAGGGTCCCTCCAGGGGCTGGGTCCCCTCCGCAGGGTCACCCACAGCAGGGCTCATAAGTATCGCTGAGACTCACTGAGCTGTCTGGCGATCCTGCCCTGCCCAGGTGAAGGCAGGGACTCACTCGGGCTCTGCAAGGGAAGCATGGTCTGTGAGCAGTGCCCCGTTTGATGTCTGAAGGTTCCTGGGACTGAATCTATCCAGCTACACCTTCAACAAAATTTGAAGCTGCAGTTGGAAGGGGGGAAAAAAAAGAGGCCTTTCTGCAGGGGGCAGTGGTGGAAAGAAAATTGGTCCAGCTCTGAGAAATTGATGACACATGTATCTCGAGATGCAGCGTGCTCATGAGGTCAGTCCTGGGAGGTGAAGAAAGGATAATTAGTGAATAACAGCTTCCACAAAAAACTTCTTGGCTTGTAGGCTACTTTAGTTCTCTGTGAATTTACATGTCTTAAAAGCATTTCAACTGCTTTTAGATTGGAATAAGAAAATTTTTTAAATTTATATTTGTCTGGTGAATGCACAAAGCAAACTAATTCATTTGGCAAGAACTTAATCCATGTCGTGCTGTGCTGGGCCCTCCCTGTTTTTGGCTCCTGGGATACAGTGCTGAACAAATTAGGCAGAGTTCAAAAAAGTTCAAAAGCTGGCAGTTTGTTTTAATAAACACTGTTATAGCATTACATTTTAAAAATAAAATTTAAGGATGTATACCACTGAAATTTTTATTGATAGATTTGAAAGTATAAGCGTGCACACTGTACACTCAAAAGGTACAAACACATAAGAAAACCTCATTTCACTCCATCCCTAGCTGATCAGTTCCCTGTAACTGCTGTGACCAGCTGACTATGTATTGTCCCAGCAGTAGTCAAAATATATACACTGTTATATGTATGTTTTAATATAGTTTTAAATATTTGCTATAAGAAACAGTGCTGCAGTGAATATTTTTTTATACATGGGTGCAAGCAAAACCCACTAATCATTTTTTATTAATCATCAAAATTCATTAGCTGTAAGCTTTGTTTAAGTGCTGGGTTTTATTCTCTTGAATGCTCTGATGAGCTATGTAAGTACTTAGTACCAAGGAATTTATTTAAATAGGTTGGAGATAGTTAGTAAGTACATTTTGGAGATTAATAGGTGAAGTTATACATTTACCAGCCTATAAAAAACTTGTTTAAGAAAAATTGTCAGGGGAATTCCCTGGTGGTCCAGTGGTTGGACTTGATGCTTTCACTACCGCGGCCCTGGGTTCGATCCCTGGTTCGGGAACTAAGATCCTATAAGCTGCGTGGTGCGCCAAAAAAAAAAAAAGAAAAAAAGAGTCAATCTTAGTATGAAACTGAAGAGCTTACAGAGGTCCAGTTTTATTGGAAAACTTGATCTTTTTGTGTCAATTTTCTAAACCACAGATTTCCAAACCTACAGTTTGGTGTGATAGAAATGCTGCTGTTTAAAAACAAAACAAAACAAAACAGAAACCAACTTTTAGAAAGTATGTTCATAATACGTGAGGGAGGAAAGGCAAACGGTGAGACTTCCGTTTAAAGATTATACGTTAAAGTCATTACGATGTCCTTGTTCCTCGAGTGCCTTTCTTTGGAGTTACGCTTTGTTTGGAGTGTGGACCGAGGTATTCACTTGGCCTTGCTGCTGTGCTTGACAACAGTTGGCCCCAGGCCATTAGTACCAGATTATCACATTTTTTTGGTGGTCTCATTAGTGCTGCCGGCTGCTCTCCTTCTGTATGTGTGTACAGTGTTCTAGGAGTGCGCCAATAAACGACTTTGTGTTTCAGTTTGCCTTTGTGGTGGATTTCAAATGTGAAGACGGGGCAGAGACTGGGGGGTAAGTAGCTGGAGGGCCTGGTGTTTTTGTGGGAAGTGCAGTGACACTGCTTGCCTCTGGGGCAGACTTGTTCCGCTCATGTGCTCGCCCCACAGGTATTGGTATTTACCATGTGCCAGGTACTGTTCTAGGTGCTGGAGACGGGAGTGAACACAGCAAGGGTAGTTCCTACCCTCTGGGGGTTCACATTATGGAGGAGATGAGGATCATAAACCCCAGCTAAAGTCCTAAGTGCTGGCCAGAGAAAACCATAATTTGAAAAGATACATGTACCCCAGTGTCCATCGACAGATGAATGGATAAAGAAGATGTGGTACATATGCACAGTGGAACACTACTCAGCCATAAAAACAATGAAATAATGCCATTTGCAGCACCATGGATGGACCTAGAGGTTATCACACTAAGTGAAGTCAAAGAAAGACAAATATCATGTGATATTGCTTGTATGTGGAATCTAAAAAAAAAAAAAAAGATGCAAATGAGCTTATTTCCAAAACAGAAATAGACCCATAGACATAGAAAACAAACTTATGGATACCGAAGGGGAAAGGTGGGGGGGGAGGGATAAATTAGGATTTGGGGATTAATGTATATACACTACTCTGTATAAAATAGATAACCAACAAGGACCTACTGTATAGCACAGGGAACTCTGCTCAGTATTATGTAACAACCTGTATGGGAAAAGAATCTAAAAAAGAGTAGATACGTGTCTATGTACGAATGAATCACTTGGCTGTACTCAACTATACTCTAATAAAAAAAAAAAAAAAAGTCCTAAGTCCCAAGAGGGGCAAATCAATCTAGCAGGTCGGGAGATCTGAGGGAGCTGGGCGCTACCTGGCTGGGTGCTGGCACAGGGAACTCTGGAGTCACAGCCTCAGGCCCAGGGTCCAAGCTTCCTGTCCTGGGCTGATAATAGCCCAGAGCCCAGTGTGGTCTAGGGGTGGGAGGGAGGGTGGCAGGGAGTGAGCCCAGAGGCTGGAGGGCTGCAGCTTGTGGGAGCACCCTGCTGGGGTATGGAATCTAGATGGTGATCTCAGCCTTACTAGGGCTGCCTGCCTGCCTGCCTTCCTGGTTGACTTTAGAGTTTTGGACAACAGAATGACATGATCTGATTCCTCTTTGAAGAGAATCACTCCAGCTGTTACGCAGCTACTGTTTTTCGGGAGCTTGTGGTGTGCCAGGCCATTTAAGCGCTTCACATACATTAATTAAAATCTCATGATTGTCTATAAGGCAGGCATGACTCTTAGTCTCCTGCCTTATATGTGGATAAAGCTAGGTGCAGAGAGGCCACAGATAAGTGGCAGAGGGAGTACTGCCCTGAGTGTCCGCGCCGCAGGGACTCTCCCCCTCCCCTGCCCTAGGCAGAAGGGGAGCATCAGGGGCCCACGGTGACCCGCCGAGGCCTGGCACCAGGGCAGGGGTGGGGAGATCAGATCCCGCTTCGTCTGTAAGTTGCAGCATTAGTTTTTGTACTGTTAACAGGAAAATGTTGCCAGTTTGCCTGTGACACAACGCTTTCCTCTCACTTAGGTGTCATTCATTGAAAGAGCTCTTAGACGTTAAGCATAGACTTTAAAATCATGCCAGTCTTGTGCTTTCGTGAAAAAGGAGAATGTGAGTGAAATAAAGTAATGATAAAACGTCTTCACCTTTAGAATTTGG
This sequence comes from Lipotes vexillifer, assembly GCF_000442215.2. Lineage (NCBI taxonomy): Eukaryota > Metazoa > Chordata > Mammalia > Artiodactyla > Lipotidae > Lipotes > Lipotes vexillifer. The sequence continues at coordinate 1,378,543 of NW_006779129.1, read as the reverse complement.
TTCCTCCAAATCAGCCCCACGGCATGGTCCGCTGTGCTGTCACCGTCTCTTGCCGAGGTGGCATTTCTCACGACTGCATCGCTGCTGTCTCTGGGACGCGTCCAAGCTGTGGATACACGATCCGCGAGTTTGGACGCTTTCTTGATCCTACTGGCAGGTGTTAAGGAGAGGTTTCCGGTCCTTGAAGGATTTGTGGACTGACCTGTTGATGGGTCACATTGCCCTGTCAGTCACGCCTCCTAGAGGGACGGCTGAGTTTGACTACTCAGAGTTCCTGCCCGATTTCAGAGTCGTGAAGATGTGGGAAAACGCGGGTCTTAGAACTGAGGCGCTGTGGTGTGTTTGCAGGCGGCCCAGCGGGATTGCCAGTAGTCTCTGCAAGATGGAACAGCCCAGAGCGACCCCCAGGTCGCTGGCTGAGGAGCAGGCTGGCGAGGCTGTGAGGTGGGGAGGCGGGCCCATGGGTGGGCGGGCCCACGGGTGGGTCTCTGTCCCGTGCGCACCAGGCATGTGAGCTCGCGCGCTTTGAGCCTCCTGGGCTTCAGTTTTCTCTCCCGTAAATTAGGAGGAGGAGCAGCACCTGGTCTCCTGGGGTCGGTGGGTCGATAGCTGAGCTAATGTAAAGGGCCTAAAACAGTACATCTCTAACGGTGCTTAAGAGGGCGTACTTTGGCTCAAGAAGAGGTTGGGGCCAGATATGTAAATTTGGGGGTCTCCTGTGTACTGCTGACGTTTGAGACCGTAGGCTGGGCTGTGGGTGTCCACACAGAAGAGCAGGAGGGTGCAGCCTGAGCCTGGGGGCTTTGGGCAGGGGGTCCACAAGAGGGGGAGGGCCCTGGATTTGACAAGAGGCGGGTGGCCTTGCGGTGGGGAGGGCTGGGTGGAGGGAGGGGTGGAGAGCATCGAGCGTGGAGGATCCTCTGGAGGAGGACGGGGTAACGGGACAGAAGCCGGAGGGTTGTGGACTCGAGGGAGTTTTTATTTTTTATTTTTAAATGAGAGCGATTGTCGTGTGTTTTGGGCTGACAGGGATGATCCGGTGGAGGAGGACAGATCTCCAGTGCGCTGGGGAGGGACAGTTGCGGGGGCACAGCCCTTGGGGCGGTGAGAGGGGTGGCCGGAGGGAGGAGGGAGGCAGGACTTATGTGCACGGGAGCCTCGATGCGCTTCCAAAGTATTTCTAAGAGACATACTGCCCCTCTGAAAGGAGGGCATAAAATAAAATATGATTTTGTGCTCAGTCCAGGAAACTTGGCAGTTGTGCTGTAGGACTTAGGATCTAGTTTCTTATTAGCTTCTGGTGCTAAACACACCTTGGGGCAACCTTACAGAAAGATGCATGTGGAAATAGCGTTTTTCTTTATTAAAAAAAACCTCACTCGTCTCTAGACGTATCATCAGCTTCACTAGGAGTTGGCACCTTTATTCACCAAATTTAGTGCTACTCAGAGGACTAAGCAGACTTGGCTCCTGGTTCGTGCTTCCTTTGTCTTAAAGCTCTGGAGGGAAATGCCAGTTTTGCATCCAGGACGGCTGCCCCCACCTCCTGGGAGGCGGGCGGTGTTGCTTTGGGCCCTGCAGGCTTAAGCCCCACTGGGGCTGCAGCGCTGGCTTCTGGTTGCCTGGTAAAATGGTAAAACAGCTGCCCTGCATGCCAGTTCGTACTGCTTGTGGTTATTTGTTTTTTTTTTTCGGGTTTGGAGTTTCGACCCATCAGCCTTCTCTGTAATGGAGTCGGCAGGATGAAGCACACGAGGCCCCCGACCCCTTGCGCTCCAGCTGCGTGGTGGGCTGGGGGGAGCTGGTTCCCATTGCTCTGCCTGATCACGTGCCCCTGCCCCGCGTGGATGTGGACGGGTTTGGCTGAGGGCCTTCCCTGGCCGGATGCGGGAGGCAGGAGAGGTCTCCGCCCCGGGAGCCAGCCTTCCCTCACGGCGGCCCGGCCAGGCAGGGCGCCCACGTACTGAGCCAATGTGGAGGCCGCTTATTGGAGTGGCCTCTGTCGGGGCATCCGTGGGGATGCCAGCTGTGCAGGCTCTCCTGGGCCCAGGAAGGGCTGGCAGCGAGGGGATGAGGGGCCCCGGCGTGAGATGGGAGGCCCTGGCGGAGGACAGAGGCCTGGTTGGAGCTGTGCAGGGAGGCCGGGAGGAGAGAGCAGAGGTGTGGGTTGACGGGTGGGGTCCAGGAGGTGGGGGGCCTGGAGGGTTAAGAAGGGCTCTTCGAGCTGTGGATGCCGAGACCAGAGGGATCTGAGGTGGGGATTCTTATCCCCTGGCGTGTGGTGTGCAAAGTATTTATTTTGCTATATACTTATGTGTGGTCTGTCAGATACATCATGTGTTGTTTGTGAAACGCAGGCACACGTGTGCTTAGCTTCTGTTGGGTAGGATTCGCTTCCGTCCGTCATTCCTTGCAGTCCTCACGATAGACGCTGCCTTGCGCCTGTTTTTCAGGTCAGGACTGACAGAAGAGGTTCAGTAACCTCCTGGGAAAGTGGGATGATATCTAGCTGACCTTGGTCAAGCCCTCGCGGCGTGCCAGCCGTGGTGGGATCCGCTTGGTCTAGTTCACTCCCGATGATAACCTTAGGGCTCCGCCTCGTGCAGCCATCCTCACCCTCTTCCTACCCAGCTCACCTGAGCAGCTGCCCACAGCCTCCTCCCGTTGCCGTCTGTCCAGGCCCAGGCCTTAACTGGAGGCTGGATCAGAGCCCTGCACCTGCCCTCATCTCAGAGCTGTCCTCTCCCGCTGCCCCTGTGGCCGCCCCCGCCCCCCACCAGCCCTGGGGCCTCGCCTCCAGCTTTCTGGCGGGCTGCACTCCTCCGTACCCTCCCCTCCCCCCACAGGGTGCCCTGTTGTCCGTTCTGTTCATCTGCCCTCTGTACCCACCACTCCCTCCCTTTCGTCAGCCTGCCTGGCAGAGTGGAAGCCTCAGGAAGGCAGGGGTCAGGGGTCTTGTTCTGTCTTTATCCTCAGGGCCCAGAACAACGACTGGCAGATAGAAGGCACTTACCACTGTTTGCTGAATGAATGAATAACTTTTTCTTACTTTTAATGTAGGCAGTAGAATCTGAACTGAGGCTGCTTGCCTCTGAAAATGTGTTTTTTCTGCCTGATCATACGGCACCCCTCCCCCCGCTCCTATTGTACTTGGTGAATCAGTCATAGATTTATGCCCCATATGTCTGTGTTATCTCCAGATTTCTGTGCTTTTCTTTGTAGAACAGAAACATTTACAAAACATTCAAAATTGCTCTAAAACTATAAAGTGCAGTATAGCAAATTAATCTGTTGAAAACAGAGAGTCCTCAAGTTGAAAAAAAAAAAAAAAGCTCTGTTCTGTTAACCGCTTTTAGGTGACATGTAATTGAAATGCATTGTCTTAAGAAATCACAGTACCTGTTGTAGAGAAGTAATATTCATAACTACATCTTGGGGAAAGTGAGAATACTTTGAATAATTCCAGAAGGTGTCAGAAAAGCAGCCAAATAAAATAAAGAATATTTCACTCACCACAGAGGCTCACAGGATTTAAACGTTGGAAGGAACGTAGCTTCACAGCTCTTTGGTAGGGGAGCCAGCGGAAGAGCTGACTGGAAATTGGGGCACACGGGGCCCTTCGCCCCAGCCCGGCTCTGGCCTGGTGGGCTGTCCGCTGCGGGTCCCTTGAGTGTGAAGGGGCTGGTCTAGTTGGTGATGCCCAAGGTCACTCCATTCCTAGAGGACTGTTGTACATAGGAGTCGAAAAACAAATTCTCAGTGCTTCGAGGGTCATTCAGTCAGATGTCAACAAATATTTAACCTCCGAGCAGCCCTGTGTGAAAAGCACGTGGTGCCGGTCACTGCGGCGGCTTTGGGTGGTACACAAGAGGCTGGCCTCGGCGCAAGGTGTCCTGTCACCTCCCTCTGGACCCGCAGCTTTCCCGGAAGAGGGGAGCAAGGTGGGCCAGCACGCGGGGCCGGGGGGTAGAGTAATGGGCTCTGGCTTAGTGAGAAAACACCAGACCCCGGGGAGCCCGACTGATCCCTTTCTCTGGTTTCTTACTCTTAGGGGACGAGACTGTGTTAAATGTTGAATTAAATTGGGCGAGGGTTGGTTTTTCAGGTTTGAAGGTCTCGAGCTTGTCAGAAATGAGTAAAGGTAACGCAGTAGTAGGTAATATTTCATCAGCCCTCTTGTATCCGGGAAGCGTTAGAAACTGAGGGCGTTAACACACGCGTTGGGCAGGTTGGAGCGTACGGTTCAAAGTTGCTTTGTGTTTGCGCCTCTTCTCACGGGCCGTGCTCACAAGTCCAGTTTCTTTTCTCGTTCTGGTTGCCAACAGCCCAAGTTCTCTGCCGCTCCAAGTCTTCCCTTGCTTAGGGTGAGTGATCTCCTTGAGGAAGGAGTTTGCTCAAGGACGTAAGGCAGCCTCTCATCACCTGCGTGAGGCCGAGAGACGGCACTGTTCGCAGTTCCCGGTGGGCCACTGTCGCCTCCCGATGCCCAGCTCCCCTTCTCTCAGCGCCGTCCTGGCACCTGCTCAGGCTGCTTTGCTTGGGGGTGAGGTTTTGTAGGTGTCAGGTGGGCACAGCCTGCCTTGTCCGCGTGCTGTGGCAGCGCGAGGACAGGGGGCTGGATTTCTGGCTTCTGCCTTAGGAAGGGCAACTCACCCAGGGAGATGTGCCCAAGAAGGGGCGGGTGGCTGCTGGGCCTCCACAAATGCAACCCCTGAGCGCTACGTGAAGGAGGCTGGAAAGCATAGTTCACGCAGACACTCACCTGCTGTAGCCTGAGCACGAACAGCTTGAAGTCCGTCTATGGAGGTGTAGTTCCAGAGGCTTAGGTGCTCGGGCCACAGTTTAAATAACAGTGGTGTGGCCTGTCATGTCTGCTCTCTTCTAGGTATGAGTGAAATTAACTACATCAAATGCACATTTATTCGTCTTGATCATTTTGAATTTGATTCCTTTTCAGAATAGGAATCTACCCAAAATAGTAGTCAAAAGGAATTACTGTTCTGAGTTGGTCGTCTGTGTTAGGTTTTACCATATGCCTGTTATGATATAGTGTTCTTTTGGCGGGATGCTTTAGAGGATTATCCTTTCTTTCTTAATATATTAAAACTTCATTTTCATTAAAAAGCTGTCTGAACGTTTAAAGATCCTCATGTAGTGATTTTCTAAATGAACAGTTCCAGGGGAGTAGCAGCACAGGCAGTAAATAGTGAAGAGCCTCACTTGCTGCAGGTAGGAACTGGTACGGGGGTTGAGGCTGAAGCCCTAGTCCAGGAAGACGTGGAGTTTGTAGGAATGAATTGTAGGATGTCAGAGCTGCGAGAATTTAGGGCCACAGGGTTCAACTTAGATTTGACCATCAGTGAAATCCTATGGAAAAAAACCTTTTCCATCAAGTGTCAGCTGGTTTTTAGAAGTGATAAGATGACCACCTCTGTGTCAGGACTGCTGGCTGGTGGTCCTTCTGAATAAGTGGTCCAGTGTCAGCCACATGCAGACCAGGCTTAAATCTACATCTTCTGACGCCTACTCTGGGGTTTTTTCCTCTTTGTATTTTACTGGTGTCACGTAGTAGATGGTTTTCACCCACGTGCACGTGAATGAGAGACGTATTTGATCATTGCACAGTGGCGCTTTCTATTCTTTAATTTTATCCTCCAGTGAAACCGAGGGTATTGATGATGTTTCCAGAGGAAGAGCAGGTATTGTGTAAACCAGCCCAGCACCCCTTACATTCTCCCTCAGCAATCTGCCCTGGGCGTGCGCGGCACAGGTAGGAAGGAGCCGAACTTGATGAATTTCAGCGTTTCTCACCGGAAGCCTTGCCATAGGAACGGGAGGGCTTTGCCTATAGTTAGCCAAGACTTTGAGCCACGCCGCAGCTTGGGAAAGGTGTGCTGGATTTGGATTCGTGGGGCAGAGCTCTGCTGCGAGGGAGCCGTGCTATGTGCCCACGGCCCTGTCCACGGGAGGCGTGTGCTTTTCACAGGGACACCACCCCCCCCCCCCCCCGCCAGGCGCCTGCCCCCCCCCCGCGGCGGGGGG
>NW_006779129.1:1368818-1372323 GCF_000442215.2 Lipotes vexillifer | reverse complement strand
GCCCAGGTGCCTGCCCAGCCTCACTGGTGATGGAGAGAGACTATACAGATGGTGAGGACGGTCCGCCTGCGGTCCCAGCGCCCGTCTTTGAGTGCTCGGGAAGATGTGGGCAGGAAGTGTAGCTGGGGCAGGCACTGGGGGAAGCTTTGTTTTCTCTTGCTTGAGAAGCTACCATGAGATTCACCCTCAGTAAGTAGAGAAGTCAGCGATTTTCCTGAATTTCTAAGCTGTGCAACTGTTACCACAGTCCAGGTTCAAATGTTTCCATCACCCCCAAAATGCTCCTTGTGTGTATTTGTGGTAAATTCCCATTCCCACCTCCAGCCACTGGCAGCCACCGGTCTGCTTTCTGTCTCTCTGAAGTTGCCTTTTCTAGGCATTTCATGTAAATGGAATCATGCAATATGCAGCCTTTTGAGTCAGGCTTCTTTCACCTCACATAATGTTTTTGGGGTTCGCCCATGCTGTACAGTGGATCAGTGGTTATGAAACCGCTAGGTGGTGTTTCTGGGGGAGGCTCCGAGGAGCTTCGGTTCTTTGTGTCTCAGCGCAGAAGGAATTCAGCGAGAGGCAAAGTGATAGATAAGAAGTAATTTATTAGAAGAGGACACTTGTGAGTCTTACAGGCGGGTGGGCGTGAGGGTGCCATGGCCCGAGAACTTAGTGGGCTACAGTTTTATAATCAAAGGAAAAGTGGGAGGGGGAAAAGACCACTCAAGAAGACCTACTCATCCTTGAGTAGACGTCACGCTTCCGTCATCAGCTCCTCCTCCACGTTGCACTGGGGAGTTTTCTTGTCTCTACATGGTCGAGCCGGGACTGTCATGGTGCCATGGAAAAATTATTTCAGGTCTCAGTACATTGAGGGTCTGAAATGTCACCTTTCCATAAATTACTGTTTTTTATGTGTGCAGAGAGCATGTCTTAGGGGTCATTAACTTACTGAGCTCGCTGGGCAGCACGTGGGTCTCATGCCACCATTGTTTTATTGTTTTGAGGCACGGCTCATGCTTCTGTTACATGGTTTTGTGGTTGAGCAAACCTGCTTTCTTGAGTGATCATTAACTTACTGTGGTCTCCCAAAGCCCCCTGAAGTTCCCTGTCTGTCTGCAGTCCCCTAATGGCATTTCTGGGTGATCTGATTACCCTCTTCCATCCCTATCAGTTTGTCCCTTTCAGTTGCTGACTAGGACTCTGTTGAGTGGGGGCCACACACCTGTTTTAGCTCTTCACCAGGGACGGGCGTTTGGATCGTTTCTGCTTTTTGCCTCTGTGAAAAGTGCTGCTCTGAGTGTGAGCGAGCGCATCGCCGTGGACAGGAGCTTGGAGTGGGGCTTGGAGTGACGGCATGTGTGACACTGACAGCACAGCTGCTCGTGGGACCCCTGGGCACACTCCCAGGTCTGTCTCCGCATGTCTTGAATAGTGTGGACCTGTTACTTGCGGGATGAAATACCGTGGACCTGAGGTCCAGCACAGGCGACCAGGGTTTCTTGTGGTGACGCCCTCTGTGCTCAGTATAGGACAGAGGAACTCGTCCCCAGTATTTGGTTTTTCCTTTCATTCATCAGAGGAAGTCAACGAAGAACTATTAGGTGTGTTAAAAACCACACTCAGCCTGCAAACTCCATGTGCCCAATGCTTTGCCCCTGCAGTTCCCTCCTAGGGATTCAGCCTGAGGACACGCCTCCAACAAGATGAAAACACAGATGGAAGTGACCTAAATGTCCAGTCAGGGGCGGGTGGATCGACTCTGGGTGACCACGTCACAACGAGCCGTGTGGAGGGGTGGGTCTCTGGTGATTTCCAGAACATGCAGGAAGGGAGCAGAGCTGAATGCCAGAGCGTGTCGAGTGAGCTCCCTTAACATGAGAAAACACGCATATCTGCGCCTCCGTGCAAAAGGAAAACAGGAAGAAAAATCAAGGATGAAAGGGATTGGGCCCTGCAGGGGTGGGGCGGGGCGCTGGAAAGGGGAGGGGACACAGGTGGCTGGAGAGGTGGGCGCGGGACTTCTCTGAGTGGACGTCTCAGTACAGCCCGACTCTGGGAACCGTGGACCCCAGAACAAAATGCATGAACCTCAACCAGGACCCAGGATGGGATACAGACAGAACCAAAGCTCAGTATAGGACAAAACAATAACAGAGCTACAGCAGGGGTGGGGTGGGGAAGAAAAGAATCAGCTGGATGTTGGAAAACAGTACTTTTCTAGATTCTGTAAAGCCACAGACAGAAAGGGCTACACACAGTACTGCCCAGAAACTGTCTGTTTCTCCGGGGGGTAAGGTTGCGTTGCGGACGTGATCATAAGGATGGAACAGTGAGTTTGTGGTGGGGAGAAGTTGCAGACGAGGGGAGGGGACAGAGGAGCCCGGGCACTGGGCTGGAGCCAGGTGTCAGTGTGCACCGAAGTTTTGAGTATTTGTCCATATGCCAGACGGTGCAGAGACACAGATATTGGTGCTCAGGCCGCACAGCTCCTTACCCAGTCCCCCGAGGACACCCAAGTGCTGTCTCCGAGCAGAGAAGAAGGGGTCCTCCAAGAAGATGCGACTGGACCCCCTCATGGTACAGGGAAGAGCTCAGAAAGGACCGGGCCACATGGGCGGGGAGAGGGTCAGAGCTGGTGGCTCTGAGCAAGGACTTGGGTGACGACGGTGTTGGCTTGTAATCTGTAGAATAAAGTAAACGTCCATCACTCTGCTGATATATATGAATAACAATCAGTAAGCAGGGAGAAGGGGAGCCAAAGAATCCCAGTTACTCAACGGGGAAGGAAGGAGGAAATAGGCGATCACCGTGAGGCGGACCCCAGGGCAATAGTTACTTTAGGCGGGACCCAGGACTGGCGCTAAGTTAGTGAATGAAAGTTTGAGGAGAAACAGGATATTTTTCTAGTCTCAGAGTTATCTCTTCCCCAAGTCACTTATTTATTGAAAAGGGAAAAGTAGTAACTTTAGAGTGGAGAAAGCCAGCAGACACCACCTCACCCAGGAGATCGATGTGATAAGACAGGTCGCAGTCATAGCTTCGTAGCTTCTCCCCGACATGGGCATGGGCACAGCGTAGGCACGAGGAAGCGGCAGGCAGACCCCGGGAGAGGGTGTCCCGAAAACACCTGGCCAGGGCTCTTCACCGTCCACGTCCCGAGAGACGGGCTTGGAGGGGCCTAAGGAGACACTCCAGCGAAATGCAGTATGGGCTTTGGAGGGGGTCCTGGGGCAGAGAGGATGTTAGTGGGAAAACGGGTGAGATTGCGGTCGTGGAGCTCATGGTATTGTCCTGACTTTGATCATTGTTCAGTGATGCCATAGGCAGATAGCTAGTGGGAAGCAGCCGCATAAGCTCGGTGCTTTGTGACCGCCTGGAGGGGTGGGATAGGGAGGGTGGGAGGGAGGGAGACGCAAGAGGGAAGAGATATGGGAACATATGTATATGTATAACTGATTCACTTTGTTATAAAGCAGAAACTAACACACCATTGTAAAGCAATTATACCCCA
>NW_006779129.1:1362985-1368632 GCF_000442215.2 Lipotes vexillifer | reverse complement strand
TGCGGGAAAAAAAAAAAAAAAAAAAAATCTGTGGTCCATTCATACAATGGGATGCTGCCTAGTAATGGAAAAGAAACAACTGTGGACACACACAATAGTAATGATGAATCCCAAAGTTTCATGTTTAATAAAGGAAGATTCAGGCAAAATGACGCATACTCTTGGTTTCATTTAATATGGAACTCTTGAACAGGCAAAACTAACTGATGGCAGGAAAAAAAACAACAACAGAGTAACAACAAGGCTGCCTTTGAGATAGTAGGGTGGAGGTTTACAGATTTACTGGGAAGGGGCATGAATCAACTTCCTGGGGTGATGGGCAACATCTATACCTTGAGAGAGGTTTGGGTTACACATCTGTGTTATTTATTACAACTTGATGAATGGTACACTTGAAATTTGTGCATTTCTTTGCATATAAATTATACTTCAAAGGAAAAAAATAGGAACTGGAGATAAATATTAAACTCTAGTTATTGACGTGCATGCTGAAGTATTTTGGAGGGGAAGTGTAGTTATGTCTGTGATTTTTTTGAAATGCATCAGGAAATAACATTTGTCTGTTATAACAAATAACATGAATAGAGAATGGATAGATGAACACATAAATAAATATGATAAATCAAATATATCAAACTGTTAGTGGTAGGATATAGGTGGTAGGTTTATGGATGTTCACTGTAAAACAGATTCAACTTACCTGCATGTTTAATTTTTTTTCATAATTAAATGTTAGAAAATAATTGGGAAAAGAATGGGAGGGAGGGAGACGCAAGAGGGAAGAGATATGGGAACATATGTATATGTATAACTGATTCACTTTGTTATAAAGCAGAAACTAACACACCATTGTAAAGCAATTATACCCCAATAAAGATGTTAAAAAAAAAAAAAAAAGGATGTGACCCTTAGGAGAAGCTGGGTGGGGGCTACGTGGGAATTCTGCTCCGCTGTCCACTGTCCCCGCCCCCGCCATCGCCGTCTGAGCTCTCCTCGACTCTGCCTCGGAGGGAGGGTTCAGCGTCGTCCCAGGGAGAAACTTTCTCTTGCCTTCTTACTGGGAATTCTGGCCACCTCGAGCCCCGGTGTGGAGCATTCTGGAGACATGCATCCTGTACCCGTGGCGCGGAGGGGCACGGTTCTTCCAAAGGGGGCATCAGAGTCTCCTGGACCCGGTGGGAAGAGGCGCTGTGACCAGAGGCGCAGGTTGGGGACCTCGCACATGGCTACAGGGGCTTTTCTAGGTGTCCGTGGTCTTTTGATGTTATTATTATTTTCCAGAGAGAAATTTAAAATTTTTATATATTCAGATTTATCAGTCTTTTCCTTTACGACTTGGGTTTTGAGTCCTGTCTAAGAACACTTTCCTGTGTCGGGAGTCATTCCTCCTTAATTTCTTTCAGCAGTTTTATATTCTGTTTTCCACATTTAGCCTATTAATCTGTGTGAAGTCTGTTTCTATACAGTTTGAGGCCAGGATCTAATATTTTTTCCTGTTGGCTAGACAGTTGCCTCGGTCACTGCACGGTCTGCCCTTTGCTCAGCGACCAGAAATGCCACTTGTATCCTTGCCTAAATTCCTCCTTCAGAAGGTGTCGTTTCCTCTTGCTTGTCATTGTCGGGTACCAGCTGTGGAGTTTTGCATGTGGATTGTGTCCCCAACTCATCCTGGGGAGAGGATCACGTTGTGCAAGCAATGCCTCTTCCTTTCTAATTTTTGCACCTTCCCCTTATTCACTGGCTGGAACTCATGGTGCCAGGCTGAGTGGGGTATTGGGACAGTGGTGGTGACCAGCAGTCGCTTCTCTGGTTCCAGCTTTACTGTGGACGCCTCCCATGCTTCCTCACTGAGGGTGATGTTTACTGTAGTCGCTTTGTACATGCCCTTCATGTAGTTAAGCAAGTCGCCGTCCCACTTTGCTGAGAGTTTTATTAAAAATAAACTTTACCGCGGAGCGGCTGGGCCCGTGAGCCATGGCCACTGAGCCTGCGCGTCCGGAGCCTGTGCTCCGCAGCGGGAGAGGCCACAACAGTGAGAGGCCCGCGTACCGCAGAAAAACAAAACAAAAAACAAAAAGTATATATATGTAAAAAAGTAAACTTTATCATTTACAGCAGTAGAATTTTATTGGTTGCTTTTTCTGCATCTGTTGAGATGGTTGTATGGTTTCCCCTCCTATCTGTTAATATAGTAAATTTCATTCATAGATTTCCTAATGTTAAATATTCTTCATTTGCAGGAAAAACCTTACTTTACTTTTAACACTGACAGTTAAATTTGCTCTTTATTTTAATGTTTTCTCTTTTTCAGAATGAGTCCCTCCGCTCCCCCTCATCCCACGTGCTTTTTTTTGAGGCATAGTTTACGTACTATAAGTTACTGCAGTGGTGTGCTGATAAATGCTTAACAAATAGCTTTTTTTTTGGGGGGGGGGGACTGTAAAAAGCCCTGATTTGTAGCATTTGCCAATTTCCGTGGCATAAATGTTCTCACCATTACCTATTTCAAGCTACTGATGAGCTGTTGGCTGGTGGTCCACAAAATTCCTGAGATGTAACGGTCCTCTCTTGAGGTGGTAGGAGCTGGCCCAGCTGCTGAGAGCCTGGTGGGCAGCCTGGTGATGGCCGTGCCTGTGACCATCTCAGATGTCCTCTGTGGCTTCCCCTGCCCACCTGCATCAACACCGCACCTCCCTGGGGTCTGACCTTGGTCACGCTGTGTCCTCACCCCACCTTGAGACCTAGCGTTCTGTCCTGTGCATTCATAGCACCTCATTCCCCTCTGAGAACAGCCTCGGCCACCTTGTTTAAAGATAGTAAAATATTGAGCTCACAGTGAATTTTATTGAAAAATTGAGCATCTGACTCATGATTACTATTGTGGCACTAACTTTATTAGAAAACAGTGTGGGTTCTGTGATAGTAACTTTCCTTAAATCTGAGGGGCTGCTAGCATTATTATAATCATGGAACTTTTCATCTTCCTTCGTATAAATTAAGGCTTTTTTCATTCACTGATTGGTGTAGTCATTCAGCAGGCAGTTTTTGAGCGTCTACTATGTGTCAGGCATTTGGATTCCAAAGGTGTAGCAGTGGGTAAAGAACCCAGTCTCTTCCCTCATGGAGCACAGGTTCTGATATACCTTTAAGTTGTGTATCTTTCTAATTTTACCATCCTTGCCCGTTTTCTCCTTGCTCAGACGTCTACTTGTCTTTGCCCCTGGTGTTACCTTAAGTCAACCCTGAGTTAATCTGATTTCTTCCACTGCTTCAGTTTTGAAACTCCCTGCTTCGATGCTAGTTGGCGTTTAGCTTAACTACGTACATAATTATTTCTGGTTTTACCAAATTTTCACAATGAAAAGGCAAAGGTGATTTTGACATTAGGAAATGTCAGTGTTTTAAAAGGGTTGCGACAGTAGACTCACTGGAGAAGTTTAGTGAGGTGACACTCTTTATGGTGTGTGGCCTGTCGTCTGAGGAGGAGCTGGGGACGAGCTGACATCTTCCGCTGCAGTTCTGGGGGGTCCGAGGGCTGCTGCCCACCAGCATGGTCTCTTCTAGCTCCCGATGGCATTAGGGTGTGTGGGGCTGTGCTTCTGGCAGCTGGGCTCTCCGAGGGGTGGGAGCCTGGTCACCAAGTGCTCTTCCGTGTTTGCTGCATGCCTTGGAACCATGTGGGGTGGAGGGGTGGGACCCTGTGCCCCTGTGGGCTGCAGTGCAGGGAGAGTGGCAGGCCTCCCTGAGGGGGAAGAGCTCGAGGACCTCGATCTGGGGTAGCTGGTGTGGAGGGCAGGCTGGGGAATCGGGATGCAGGCCGGTGGGCCCGAGGAGTTCACCTGCCCCTAGTTCTGCCACACTGATTGGGAGTTCTGCCTTTTTAATCCTTTGCAAAATTAGTTTGTTTTTAATTTAAAAGTCAGTATTTTATTTTGATAAGAAAAAATAGTTCTAGTTTATTTATTCAAGCAACTTAGAACACCTCAGAGATCAACTTCCCTCCTTGCTCTGGAGATGCTGGGGGAGCAGTCAGGGTGTGAAAGTGCAGCTTGGGCGGGTCTTGCTCCTGGCCCCCCGGGCAGCCGTCTGCCGGGAAGAACCTTCCAGGGAAGGACGGGTCCCTGTGCTGCTGGGGCCGTTGGTGCAGAAGGTGTGGCCTGGCCCTCGGTCGAGATCCAAAGCCAGCACCCGTTCTCGTTCCTCGCCCCATCCTGCTTGACACCTTCACCTTCTGGGGTCTCCGTTGAGGATGGACAGAAACTCTGGGGTGACTTGTGACCTCTCGGGAATGCTGACCGGGCTGGCCCTCCTTTCTCTTTTGACCATTTTGCAACTGGCTTATGAGGGCGATTTAAAAATGGATGTCAAAGAAAACATTTTTCATGGGAATAAATACCTATTTGGGGGGGGGGTATAGTTATACCTTGGAGTTTATTAGTCTTTGAAAGTAACAGTTATGGGGATCAAGTCTTAATGTGAAGGTTGAATCCTCATAGATTACCGTTTTTGTTTTTGTTTTTCGTTTTTGTTTTTTTTTTTGCGGTAAGCGGGCCTCTCACTGTTGTGGCCTCTCACTGTTGTGGCCTCTCCCGTTGCGGAGCACAGGCTCTGGACGTGCAGGCTCAGCGGCCATGGCTCACGGGCCCAGCGGCTCCGCGGCATGTGGGATCTTCCCGGACCGGCGCACAAACCCGTGTCCCCTGCATTGGCAGGCGGACCCCCAACCACTGCGCCACCGGGGAAGCCCCTCATAGATTACCTTTAAATCTTAGAATCAGAATTCAGGAACCCTTGTCAAAAGTAATTTTCCATTGTTGTGCTCCTACTGGATTTTAAAAAATGGATACGTCTTATTTATTTGTACTTAAGTGTATGTCAGACTAATACTAATAGTATCACAGAATAGGAAAAACAAAACATCTTTCTATAAATATTAAAGTAATGAGCAAATTAGGGATTGTACAAAAACACAGCAGATGATGTGGAGGAAATCAGTGAAGCTCTTAATGGCTTAAATCTAACTCTTGAGTAATTATTTAAAAACTTTTAGTAAGTAAAGCCTCTCAATCCTATAAAATAGGAGTAATTCATCATCACACGTTTATATTTTTAGTTCTTTGTCTTGGAGATAGATCCTGGGTCCTAAAGATATCAAAACTAGTATCACATCTGGTTTTCTAAAGCCAAGGAAATCTTTAACCTGTTTTCTGGAGCCAGCAAGGTAATCTGTTACTAGGCCATTGAACCCCTTTGGGGAGTCTCAGGTCATGCCCTGTCATCCCCCCCCCCCCCCCCCCCCACCCCATTTACACAGTCGGTACAATGAAAACCAGGAAACCCAGGCTCTGAGATAAGCAGAGTCTTGGGAGGACGGAAGCAGCTTGGCTACTGACACACTGTGGGGTCACACCTGTCTGAATGTGACTCCGGCCAGGAGGGGCCTGGCGGGACCCCGGCTGGCAGGCACTGGGCCCCAAGGTGCGGAGTACCTGCTGGATGCTGGCTTCCTTCGCACTTCCCGGCCGGCTCCGGAACTGGATCCGGGCCATGGGGTCCCTCTCATGCCCTGGGCACCGCTGTCCCAGCTCAGCTTACACTCCCGTTGGCCGCTTTCCAGAAGCACCCGCTGGCATCCCTGGAGATCATT
>NW_006779129.1:1360378-1362975 GCF_000442215.2 Lipotes vexillifer | reverse complement strand
GAAGAGAGAAGTGGGGATCCTGTGGGCGCCGCCCTGGGAGCCTCCCTGCCGCTGTCCTCTGACTCCGCGGCCCTGGAACCACCTCGTCCCCCTCGGTGAGGCTCTGCTGTGCACGACTGGGGCTGCGGTCTGTCACTGTGGGTGCACAGCTGTGTCTGAGAGGAGCCTCTCCTGGGAGGAGGCCGCGGGGCCCAGGGCCTGGGGAGGCACAGGCCGCGCTGCGGGGCTGGGGGGCTGAGGGTGCGGGCGCTGCTGGCGGGCCTCCTGGATTTCCAGGTCATAGTCCAGAACCCCCTTCCTCTGCGTCCCCCTCCCGCCCCCCCACCCCAAGCACCTTGGGGCTGGGCTTTGTGTCCCCGCAAATGGGAAGCTCAGAAGAGGTTCAATAAAATCTAATCGAATAACTCGCTTCAGGCGTTTCATATTCAGGGTGATTTGTTTCGGTGCCTTCTCCTCTTGTGAGTCAGCTGATGATTTGTATGGCTCTAGGTGACTGTAACCTTCTTATTCAAAGCGTTGTAAGAGGTGGTTTCTTGTTTTTAATGTTATGTATAATGTCCTCTTTGAAAAGATGGGTCTCTGGTGATTTTGTGTATGAAAAGTGAGGCTCTTTTCAGATATGGAATAAATCAAATTATTTGTTCAGAAACGTCCAGAAGTAGATTTCACAGCTCTGTGAACAGCTGGGTTTAAAGCACAGTCTTTAATGTGTATTCCGAGTCTCATTGAAGACCCAGAAGATCAGCTAACGTCAGGCTGCTTGCCTGTCTTTTTATCGAGGGCAGGGCTTCCCAAGTGCTGTGAGCCCACTTGGGAGCTAATGCTATTGATAGTCTGTTGTCCGAAATTACCTTTACGTTGGGAAATCTTTGAGTAACATTTGGAAAGTTTTGGATTCATTCCCTAGGGTGCTTTTGATGTGGATCTGGTGGAAAATGTCCTTTGGATGTTTTGGCAACACCACCACCAGGTGCCCTCACTGCTGTTTGGGCTGGTGTGGTCGCCAGTCGGGACACCCCCTCTGCCCGGAGAAGCAGCCCCCGGGCACCCGTGTCTGCCTCGGTGGGCCCTGTTCCCACCTGCGGCACAGGTGAGCTCACGGTCCTCGGGCGCCAGCCCGGCGGGTTCTCTGTGCACTCGGCGCCTCCCGCCTCCCGGCCCCACCGTCACCATCTCCTCGTCTGTTGTGGTCATGCAGGCTCGCTCGCCCTCCCTCCGCGTGGCTCCTCCAGCCCCCAGCGACCTGTCTTTGTCAAGGGCAGCGGCCAGTATCCTGTTCCTGTCCTGCTGGGGCCGTGCCAGCCCGGCTTCGCTCCTGCGCCTCCCGCGCGCCCGCCCCTGCTCCCCGCAGGCCTGCGCCCGCAGCCAGGCCCTGCTCCCAGCTCTGTTTCCTTCTTCCTGCTGGAGCCCTGCTTGGAGCCACGGGTGCTCCTGCTGGACTGTCCCGGGTCAGGATTTGCTCTCACGCAGCCCACCCTTCGTCTGGCCCCTGTAGCCATCCTTCTGGGGGCACATCCCGTTGGGAACCCGCGCTGGACCCCTTCCTGTGACTTCCCATCACACCGCGGGGAGGGCGCTCCCTTAGGAAGGAGTTCACGGTCCTGCTCCCGGCCTGTTCCTCTCCATCTTCCCTGTTTGCTGCTCTGGGCAAACCCAGCCCCACCCCAGGGCCCGGGTGTCTGCTGTTCCTCCCGCGGCGGAGGACACAGTCATTCCCCAGGTGTTCACGGGGCTGCCACTGCTCCCTGTTCAGCCATCCCCTAGTCGCTCCCTGGCCTCCCCCTGTGCCGTTCTTGTCTGTGCCCCGTGTGTGAGCACTCGACATGCCCTGTTTGTTTGTTTGCACGTGTGCTGTCTGTCTCCTGCCCTGGCAGGTGAGCTTCTGGAAGCCAGAGGCGGCCCTGGCCACTGGTGTAGCAGGCCGTTGGTCCTGGGCCCGGGTTTGGCTCATGGTTGGTTTGGCGGCAGGCAGCAGACCACCTGGCTGCTGTGGCTTCCGACTCCTGGGCCTCCCGTCGGGGCTGGGACCCTCCATCTCGCCACTCTGTTGTTCCATCGTCATGTGTGGCTCCTTGGCCTTGAGGCGGCTGTTCTGAGGGGAAGCAGGGGGACGGGGTCTCTTTCAGGGGAGCAATTCAGGGGCCCTGCCGCCACCTCGCCGGCAGGGAGGGTATCACGCGCGGCACAGACCGCACTCCCCAGAATCAGGCCCTGCGAGGAGGGGTGAGGCGGTGTGGGGGAGGCCAGGGCCTGCCTGGCAGGGGCTTTAGAGTGTGAGCTCCTGTCGTCCACACCCATCACCTCCCGGCACAGGTTCCGGCCAGGAGAGAGCCCCACACCCCATACATGGGCCGACTTAATGGGAAATAGAGGACGGGGCACTCATCTTTCATCTCAGATTAGACAGACTGACCCACCTGGTGGCGAGCCTGGTGGGGGCAAGTGCAGGTGCCCTTGGCAGGGACGAGCCCCTTCTGCACAGCAACCCGAGGGCACGGTCCCTGGGGTGGGCCGCCCTCCCTCCAGACCATTGTTGCCCACGCCTCGCTCCTTGGGGACGAGCTGGCTTCTCCCCTCAGGGTGACGGGAGCAGGAAT
>NW_006779129.1:1335807-1360262 GCF_000442215.2 Lipotes vexillifer | reverse complement strand
GAATGCGGCCCCCTTGTCCCCTGTGGGCTTTGCCGTCTCCCGTGGGGGAAGCCTGGATGCGGGGCAGCCTTGGGGACGGTGGCCCCGGCCCTGTCCTCGTGCAGCCCCCGAGGCAGCCCCCCTTGTACCTCTGCGAGCCCCCCCGGGGGACCTGCTGACCCTTGCCCCCTTCTTGCTGCCTCGCTCTCAGCTTCTGAGGAGAAACCCACCCAGGGTCGATTCCAGGACAGTCATGAGAGCCGAGGGGAGCCTCTGGGGACACTCGTCTGGCATTTGGGAGGAGTCCCCCCCGCTGTGTTTCCTGCAGGGAAGGGGCTGGAGGACTGGGTTTCCTCTGCAGCCCCCAGAGGTGGGCGAGAGCGGGGGGACAGGCCCCTTTAGTTCTTCAGAGAGAGTGTTGTTCACCGCCAGGTGGTCCCAATACCTTCTCTTTGTCAGTTGATGGCGAAAGAGCATAGCTTTGCTGGAAAAGTGGAGGTGGGCGTGGGAGCTTTGCTGGAAGTCTGGGGTGCAGGAGTCCGGCGGAGGGTGTGTGGGACACCACGGGTAGTGGTGTCTGTTCTGAGAAGTGGGTGAGCCACTGTGGCGGGGGTCTGCGCCCAGCGTTGCGGTGTGGAAGTGTCGATGGTGCAGCCTGGAGAACCAGTGTGGGTGGGGCGGGGAGGTGGCCTGCCCGGAGGGAGGTGATGGATTAGGGCAGGTGGAGAGCTCGGGCACATTTGGGGCTGCGCAGGGTGAGAGGGGGGTGCCTTTGCCTGTACAGAGCTTGCAGGGAGCCAGCTTTGGTGGCGGGAGGGCCGGAGCAGCAGGTCTGTTCTGGACACGCAGCTTGGATGCTCAGGTGGTTTTGCTTTTCCACCTCCAGCTCCCCCTGGTGCTCTGGGCCCCCGGCCTGACAGGCAGCATTTTGCACCTCCCTCTCCAGGCTGACGTTTCACAGGTGGCCCAAACTGAACATTTGGAACCAATCACTTTATTTTCCTAAATTTTCTACCCTTTTTCCTCCCAGTGAATGTCACAACACCCTCAGTTGCTAGAAACACTTAATTTACCTTTTTCCCCAAACCTTATGTTCAGGGTTTTAAAATATGTTAAAAAACTCACCTTTAAATTGTAAAAATTATTCAACATACAGAAATAAAGCAGCAGCATTTGAAGGTTCTATGAGATTATGTATGCCTGATCTCTGGGTCATTTGTGGGGTGTGTAGGAAAGCAGAGTGCACAAGCGGACTTACTCACTGGGCCTGGATTTGGGGATGATCTGCCGTCACTGTGTTGGCCCCTGTCACTTACTGTCCCCGAGTCAAATGTAGCCACCAGCTCCTAAGAGAACTTGAAAGTTACAAGAGCTCTGTTGGTGGGAGCCCTGGCCACCGCCCATCACCCACAGTACAGAGAAAGGCTTTGCACACCACCCAGTTGTTTTTTGACTTTATAATTTAATGAACCAAAGTAAAGGTAAAATATCCTTTGATTCCCAGGTGCCCAGATTTCCTGAGCCACATCTTCAGTTTGCTGGGATTGTCCCATCCCCTTTCAGTCTGTTCATGGAGTGGAGGGAGGTGCGACCTTGGCGTCCATGTGCTGCACACCGGTGGCCATGGGGTTCTGCTTTATGAGTCCGTTTCTGTCCATGAGGTCGAGGTGTGGAGGCCGGCGAGGTGCGGGTGCTGTGTCCACGCTGGGCAGGCCCTGACGTGGTGCCCCTACCCGAGTACCAGCCGCAGAGCGAGTGGGCCCAGCGGGGCCAGCCGGGTGAGCGGGCCGGGCGCAGGGCTTGGGCCGCGGGCTTTGAGCTTGATGCCGGGCAGGGCCCGGCTCTCCGAGGGGTTGCCCTCCGGGGTCGGGGTGGTTGCACTGTCTGTGGGCTCCGTGCAGGTCTGCGCGGGCAGGAGCAGGGCCACCAGCAGTAGCAGCACCGGCGCGGGCGGCGCTGCCATGGCCGTGTTCTTTGGTGCGTCCCCGGTCTGGTCCTGTGGGGCGGTCGCGGCCGGCGCTGGGTGAGTCTGCTCGGCTGAGACTTTTTGGGGGCCCTGTCGGGCGAGGTCTAGGCCGCTTCACCTGGCGAACTCGCGCTGGCTGCTGTTAACGGCCTGCCCCGCGGCGGCCGTGCGCCCTCGCCCTTGCGCCCCGGAGCCGCCGTGCGCGCACCGCACTGTGCCCCGCGCGCCCGGTCCTGGGTCAGGGGCTTAGCAAGCAGCCCGCGCCAGGCCCCCTCCCACCCGGGCCGCCCCCGCCCGGTTCCTCAGAAACCCCGGTTCAGATATTTTTAGAGGATACCGGAAAACCTTACCTCCTAAAGTATACACACAGAGTTTTAGTTTTAGAAACCTTGAGATTATACTTTTTCTTAAGTATGCCTGTGATATAACTAAAACACTTTTTGGCTAATGCTTTGGTTTTGCTAATGTATAACATTTACTTCCTGCCCTGGAGTTTAAGGGGTAACTCATTACTCAAGTAAATCAGGGATCCTTTCGCTTTAGGGAGTTACGGTGAACCCCACCATCTTTCCAGCTGTAAAACTTCTCTCCCCAAGCAAAGCGTGCTGTGAAACTTTCCAAATACTGTGCACTCCCCAGAAACACTTGAATATTTTGGATGCTCATCAAGTTAGTAGAGCAGAGTCTCTGCTGATTGTTAAATGGGAAGAGAGCAACTTACAATTGTGTGTGAGAGAAGCAGAGACGCGTGGGATGTCCGCTGCCGGACTCGCTCCACTCTAACGCAAGCATGCTGTGTTTATTTTTAGTTGAAATCAGAATTGTCAGTATTCTTTTTCTTACTTAGATTTGGTCTCTACTTGTTGACAACACAAGGGTTTAAATTTTTTTACATTTTTAAAAATTATGGCAATAATACACATCCTTGGAAATAATTATGCAGGCAGTTTAAAATGAAAAGTTTAGGCTTCCTCCGCCATCTCGCTCCCTGAAGGCAGCCCTTGCCACAGGACCACCCAGTCAGTGTCCAGTGGGAGAAAGCCATTCCCCCAGAACAGAGTTGGGGTGCTGTTACCAGAAGGAGGAAGATGGATTCAAGGTAGGCTCAGCTAGCTGTGTGCCACAAGTGTATTTTTTTTTTTTTCTTTTTTGCGGTACGCGGGCCTCTCACTGTTGTGGCCTCTCCCGTTGCGGAGCACAGGCTCTGGACGCGCAGGCTCAGCGGCCATGGCTCGTGGGCCCAGCCGCTCCGCGTGGCATGTGGGATCTTCCCTGACCGGGGCACAAACCCGCATCCCCTGCATTGTCAGGCGGACTCTCAACCACTGTGCCACCAGGGAAGCCCCACAAGTGTATTTTTTAATGTGTAACTGCATGCTCCATAAACGAGCATATAAAAAAATAGTGAGGGTTCCTTTCTAAGACTGTGCAGGGAATACCCAGCCTGATCCTGGATCCCCTGATAGTGCCAGGAAGTATGCAAGTGCAAAAAAATACCAGCCCCCGTGGATGGGTGTAGCAGGGGGACAGTGGAGCCAACTGAGGGAGCTCCCAGGGGCCAGAGCTGGAGCCAGTTCAGCAACAGAACAAAGTCATATTGGATCATGGCCCGCAGTATAAAATAAATACCCACGGGTCCAAACGGACGTAAATGAGTGATTGATAAGGAAACGGGGCAAGAGGGAATCTGCTCTGCGGGAGAATCCACGTGGTTCTGCCGACACTCCGTCCTTGGGGAGGGGAGGGGAGCGTCCCCCCTCCTTGGGTGCGGGGTGGGCACGGCAACCTCCTTCCAGAGGACAGTGGGGAAGGGGGGGAGCAGATGCACAGTGGAGAGACCTGACAGACACACCTGCGCCAGGTGACCAAGGTCAGCGTCCACGGTGCAGGTCACGTGACAGCACGCCCCCCGGAGGGGACGTGATGAGAAGGGCCCTTCCCCTCTGTGGTCTTCACTGAGGGACGTCCTGAAAAATGCCTGACTGGTCCTCAAAACTGTCAAGGTCATTAAAGACAAGAGGTCTGAGAGACTGTCACAGCCCAGAGGAGCTCTGAGGGGACATGATGACTACATGTCACGTGGGGACCTGGATGGGGTCCTGGGACAGCAGAAGGACACCAAGGAAAACTGAGGAAGTCTGAATAAACTACGACTTATTAGTTTCATCAATAATAGTTTATTAATATTGGTTCATTAAATGTAACAAACACAGCATACTAATGTAAGATGTTAATAATAGGGGAAATGCGGGGGGTATGTGGGAAATCACTGTGTTGTCATCTTAGCTTTTCTTTAAAATTGTTCTCAAAAATAAAGTCTTTAAAAAGTGTTTTTTTAAAAAAGCTAATAATTCTGTAGAAACTCCTTTTGTGTCCTCACCCTCTGCCCTAAGTATCAGCCCAACCTTTTTTTCTTTTTCCTTTTGGCTGCATTGGGTCTTTGTTGCAGCATGGGGGCTTCTCTCTAGTTGAGGCCTGCGAGCTTAGTTGCCCCGCGGCATGTGGGATCTTAGTTCCCCAAGCAGGGCTCGAACCCGCATCCCCTGCGTTGGAAGGCGGATTCTTTACCACTGGACCACCAGGAAAGTCCCTCAGCCTGACTTCTGTGGCAACTGTCTGCTTGGTTTTCTCGTAGATTCATTACCTTTGTTTGTTGCCCTGGGCAGTGTATCTTGTGGTTTTGCCAGTACAAACTGCGCTCAGCAGGGAAGGGTCAGATCGCCAGCGAGGACTCCTGGGCGAGGCCAGGGTCTTAGTGACTGTGGGTTTCCAGGGACTTCACTTGCAGGCGTCCCTCCGGCAGTGTCTTCACTAAGTCACACAGGTTTATACATTTTTCAAAAGTGAGACTTTTAGTCGGTTAGGACTGTGGCCAGCCCCTTCCACTGGCTCCCCCCTCCCCCCTCCCCCCTCCTGTGCTGGGAGGCCTTGGATGGCCTTGGGCATCTGTTGCGAATCCGCCCAGAGGAAGCCACACTGGGGGTGCGTGTGGTTGGATTTAATGGGACACAGGTGTGTGGGGCTGGTGGCTTCTGTGAGGAGTTAGGGGCGTCCACGTGCCGTCAGCTTGGATGTTGGAGTCGTTCTGTGCAGCTCGGGGTGTGAAGGACCAGGGCCAGTGGAAGGGGCGGGTGCCCACTGCACCCAGTGACCTCAGGACCCCAGAAAGGAGGGGACAGTTTGGGGCAGTGGAGGTCCAGCTGGGGTCTGGGCAGGGACCGCTTGACTGCGGCTTGGAGAGGACGGGAGCATGGAGGCTGGGGCAGGAGGGGGAGGTGTTGGAGGACAGGGCTCCCGGAGCTGGGAGCTGAAACCCTGTCCTGCTTGCCGGCAGTGGCCTCCAGCAAAGGCGAGGTGTCCGTTGTGCCAAGTGGGATGCTGTGAGGGGCTGGAAGCACAGGAGTGTCGGAGGGACAAGGGGGCTCTGCCTCGCCGGGCGGGAAGACCGTGGGGTGCAGATGCCACACACGGCCCTGGCGAGCATCCTGACAGTGGCCCAGGGGCTCTGCTCGGAGCTTCACCTCCACACACGCTCCCCCGAGAGGCTTTCTGGGGTGACTGCCGGTCTCGAGGGGTCTCGGGTTTGATGACCTTAACACGCAGGCTGCATTTCCCCCAGGGGGACATCCTCCCAAATGAAGGACACGAATTCTAAGTGTAGGGTCAGCGGGCAGGGTGGAGTGGAGGAAACTCGCCTCCCAGCTCAGGGTGAAGGTGCCGGGGCGGGCGATGTCTGTGAGCTTGCTGGGTCACCTCCTGTGTGGTTTTTCTGCTGCCTCAGATGCATCATTGAGCCTTCGATTTTCAACTTTTGACTGTGTCGTTTGTGTCATTTGTGTTTTTCGAGGAACGTTTGGTTTCATTTTGGCCCTTTAAAGTGTGATAACCTAAGGTGGAAGGCCAGCTTTCTCGTGCTGGTCACCTCGAGGCTCTCAGAGGACAATTAAGTGAATACATTCTAAACGAGAGAACCCCTGAGAGTTAGCCCTAAGGAAACAGGGAAGCATTTTGAACGTTGTGCAGAATCAAGCACCCGAACGTTGTGTTGGTTCTGTGCTCTCCGGTGCACCAGCTTTACAGGAACCTGTGTAAGTGGGCGTATTTCAGTAACTGGCCACCTTTATGAAGACCCCCTGGGGCCTGCGGGAGGATGCAGGACCGACCGACGGTGGGGTTCGCCTGCCTCGGAAGTGCTGAGACCCTTGCCCTGGCCAGGCTCTCTGGACCTGTCGGGTGCGTTCTCTTTTCACAGTAGGCCCTGTCTAGAAATGTTGGGTGAAATCAGCTTCTTTGCTTTTTCAGTCTGTTTTGTTAGTGATACTGTTGCTTTTGTTCTGTAGAACAGCTGCGGGGGAATATCAACAGTCTGGTGTCCATTCTTTCCTGAGGAGAAAGCTACGTGCCATTTCACTTTTTAAGATTCTTTACTTCTCAGCTTGCTGACAAAGTTGTTCTTAGATTTTCAACCGTTGTCAATAGGGTTTCAAGCTTTCAAAGCTGGTTGCTTTTTTTTTTTTCTTTTTCACAGCAGTATTAATTCCTTTCTTTGTCTTAATTGCAATTGTATCCTGTAAAAACAGGCTTATTAAATTCCTTGGGAGGTTTTTTTATAGGTCCCTTTCTCCACTTGCCTATGATGCCTGCTGAGTTTAAAGCCCTTTTCTGGGGTTTAACAAAGCTCTCTGTGTTCAGGGCGGGTTTTGGGCCTGTTTCATGTTGCAGCCTAGACTAGTACATTAAGTACACATGTAGTCTGTCAGTTAACTCATCATTCTAAGTGTTTTCACGGTCGTTTCTCTACAGCCATCCTGATGCGTGAACCTGCATAGACCAGACCGATGCGGTGCCTAGATTAAGCTTCCTGGGTGTGGTCTCCATGGTAACCCTCGGAGAGCACCCGGGAGGCCATGGACCTTTGGCGTGTTTGCTGACCCCTTTTCTCTTATTCTTCTAATAATGAGTGACTTGGCAATTAGAACAACAAATTAATAAAAAATGAATTTTCCCAGGAACATAAAAAAGTTCAGCCCACTTCACTTTTACAGACCGGGTTACTGCGTCTGCGGTGGACTCGGGTCCTCCCAGTGGAAGGCGCCCCGAGCCAGGGAGCAGCAGGCTGAAGGGATCCCACGTCCCCCGATCGTGAGAGTGATGCCGCGGCTAAGTGTGGGATTGGCGAGGTGTAGGATTACTGGAATACTGCAGTCGTGGAATGGGAGTCGGAAATGTGTTTTCTGTTTATTTCAGATTCTAATAAAAGTAACATTTAGAAATCTAAAAAAATCTCTTTTTCAGGGTCCACAAATATCAGTCATTCAGTTTGTCCCATGTGGCAGTTTTGTTTTTCTCTATGAAAAAGTCTTAGCAAAGGTTTAAATAAGAGCCAGAAAAGTAAAGAAGGTTTTATTGAAAATAAATTTTAGGTGCTCATTGGCCCTCTCCCCTCCACTTGTGCTCCCCACAGAGGAGTGGGGCTGGCGGTGGACCACAGGGAGGGCGGGAGGCGGAAGCTGCAGGAAACACGGGTGTGCAGTGTGACTACTAATCACAGTGTTCCTACCGGCCAGGCTGAGAAAAGAACAAGAGGACACAAAGGCGTGGGGTTTGGACTAGAGGACGTAAGCTGTCCCTGTTTGCAGCCCCCCCAGCAAACCCGGGCGGTATTGTCCAGCAGAACCTTCTGCAGCGCTGGGGTGGGCTTGGTCCTCACCCCTGCACTGTTTGTGCAGAGGCCACCACGCGGAGAGAATGGCCCAGAGGATCAGTGAGGAGAGTGAGTCACATAACAAAGGAATCTGCCCGGGTAGCAGGAACACAGAGCTACTGCGCAGACGTGAGTGGTGCCTTTCACACACACAGAGCTAACCACTTAGAAGTTACTGGGGAGGAGACAGCCCCTGTACCACAGCAGAATACTTGGGAGTAAACGGAATGAGCACTGTTCGAAACCCGAGTGGAGAACGTTCCATAGATCCTCAAAGTCACAAAAGTAGCCTTGAGCAGACGGAAGGACGTACCTTCTTCTTGGTTTGGACGTCGCAGTGTCACTGAGGTGGCGGTGCTAAGTAAGTTTACAAATTTAATGTGATTCCAATAAAAATACAAACTCCAGAGTCATTTTTTTCCCTTGGGCTGGACACGTTGGTTCTAAAATTGACAGAAAAAGAAGCATGCGTGAATACCTGGAAAACCCAGAACAGAAAGGGCTAAGAAAAGGACATTAATGTGTCCTGTAAAGCCTCTCTAAGTGAGGCAGTGTGGTGATGGTGCAGCAACACTGTCAGCAAGGTCAGATGACAAAAGGTCATTTGTGAGAAAAATCTACAGCCTGTGCCACCAGCCAAAACCAAAACAGCCACACTGTCAGCAAGGTCAGATGACAAAAGGTCATTTGTGAGAAAAAATCTACGCAACATGTCATTAATATTTTAAAATTGTGGGAAGTGAAAGGCCAAAATCCTGTAGGAAAATAGGCAAAAGGCGTGAACAGACAAGACACACATGCACACGCACACACACACACACGCACACACGTGTAAAAATGTCCCTTCAGCTTCACCGAGGTACCGTTTCTCACACATCAGATTAGCAGAAATTCCAAAGCTCTTTTGAAAGCTGTCGCAATGTACGTGCTTAGTGGTGGTGAAGGGGCCTCTTGGGCTCCACAGAGAGCATTGAAGTTCACGGCGGTTGATTCTGAGCTAACCCGCGGTGGGCTTTGAAATGGACTTTATGATGAAAGTGACGACTCTGCCCCTAGATTTCGTCGTTCTTAGGTGCTGACCACAGAGTGGGCGTTTGGGAAGCTGTGTGCAGGAGCTGCTGGGCCCCCGGGCCCCCTCACAGGTGCCGGCCGTCGGTCGCTCCAGGCCGTTTGTCCTCCCTTATCCCCACACTCGGGAGTCCTGAAGCTTAGGAGCTGCTGCTCTGCTGCCCTTTGCCTTGGGGTGGCTCTGTGTTCGTTGTGGATTTCACACTCTGCTTGGCAGGGAGGCATCCGCGATGGGTGTGCAGCTTCGGCGGAAGGGCGGTGCCCTGTCTGTGCAGTGCAGCCCCCCAGCCGTCCTCACCCTAGGGGGCCTGCCCTCTCAGGTGGCCAGTGCGGAGAGCGTTGCTCTGTCTCGGGAGCTTGACCTGAAGAAGTCAGACGGAGAGGGGGAGAGGCCCGTCTGCCGGTCAGAACCTCGTCTCGGGCTGGGCTGGAACCTTGTGTCCTGAACCACAGGCCCGGGCCTCCAGCCGCCGTCTCACCACAGACACCCGCTGCTGACAGTGGACTGCCTTCTCTGCTCCTGGGTTTTGGTTAAAGGCCGAATTGTTTTGATTTTAAAACTGATTTTGTGTTCCAGTTGTGGACCTGAGAACACACGGCCTTTTCACACAGAGAAGACAGTCTGGCAGGTCCGATGATGCTGAGCTGCACTGGCGCTGCTTCCAGTCCTGTGCCCGGTGCGTGCTGGCGGTGGGGAGAGAAAGGCCCGGGCCAAGGCCCCTTCCAGGCCGGGAGCCGCGCCCCTCTCTGTACGGGGGGCGTGGGGAAGTGTCCGTCCTGCCAGCCGCCCATGGGGCTGAGGCCTGCTTCTCACTGGGGTTCCAGCTTGGCCCTGGGCAGCTTCCAGCAGTGGGACAGCAGCCTCCCTGCCCCACGCGGTGAGACCATACCAGGGGTCAGCAGTGGGAGAGGGCGACAGGGCCCACCCTGCGGTGGCACCGCGAGGACAGCTGCTGGACGTTTGCTCCCTTCCTACCCCCCGGCACCGGGCAGTCTCAGCCCTCCCCTGTTGGCCACAGCCCAGCCCGGACCCCGGGCGATGCATTTGCAGGGGAGAAAGCGGTGATTTGGGTGGATGGAGGGCCTGGCAGGTGTGCACGTGCCCTCTCCGTCCCCCTCGTCTTCCCCGCTGCAGTGCGGGGCAGGCTGCCGTCCTTTACAGGCTGCGTGGCACCGCCCGTCGGAAGCTCCCATCCCTGGCGTCTTCCAGCCTCCTGTTGAAGAGCGGGGAGGTGGCCACAGTATTTTAACCCAATCTTGCGCCTTTTGCTTGTTTCCAGGTTTGCTGTTCAGACCAATGTTTTGCTGTAGCTCTTAGTGTACTTTCGGCTGTAAGGATAGAAAAGTCGACTCAATCTAAGTTTCAGCAAAAATAGTCAAGTTACTCCCGAGGTTTCCTTGAGAGTCCTATAGCAGATCATTCCAGAGCTGCTCGCCAGCCACACAGTGAGGAGTTTCTCCTTCGAGCTGCGCAGTGGAAACGCGAGGCTCACGACCCAGCCCGGAGTCAGATGTGAGCGTGTATTTATATCCTCAGCCTTTCTCCAAAAAGCTCAGACGCTTTTCTTTCAAACTCTAGCTTTCTGCTCTATTAGCTAGTGCAGGGAGAAGAGAAGCTCACATTAGTCAGTTTGCTTTGTATTTATTTTTACTTGGCCTTTTCACTTCCAGATTTTGAGAAGAAAATGTGAGATTCTTTTCTCTGCATAATTTCCTTCCTTGATGAGAAGCCACTTTAAGCAGTAGACTCTCTGAAAGTGGTGGAATTAACCTCAGGGTGACGTGTGCATTTTCTGTTCAGGAAACAAACTTTAAAATGTTGATCTGTTTACTTTATGAAGTAATTATTAATTCTTTTTTCAGTAAGTTGGAAAACGGCACACTTGCATCCCGAGTAGCGCTTGTGTTTTCCACACAGTCTGGCAGGTTTCCAAGACAGAGGGACGTGGGGTGGCTGCTCGTGAGGACCATTTTGTCAAAGAGCCAGATGAGGCGAGAGTGTGCGGGATTTGTTTACTATTTGGTTTTTATTTATTTGTTCTTCAGGAATTGAACTAAATACTTGTCACTGGCAAGAATCTATTTTAATTCAAGTCCTCACCTATAGCACTTTGAGGGGTCGTCCTAATCTATTTAAGCACTCAGCCATCCCTTTGGAAATTCGAACAGTCAAGGAGTTGCTAGCATTTATTGCACCTTTGATATTTTCTATTTACAGGTGCCTGTCAGGATTCATTTTATTTTGAATAGGTGACAAATGTTTGACCATTGTTAAAAAAAAGGTAATAAACAAACACATTGAATCTCATGGTATGTGTTATGGAAACAGAAATTCCTGTCCTGCTTCAGGGAAGCAAGGCAGCGGTCTCTCCCCATTTCTGTCCTGGAGGACACCCGTGGCGCCCTGCTGGGACCTCCGTTCCTCCCCCTGCTGTCCGCACTCTCGTGTGAGATGAAGGTGCTCATGTCTCTTCGGGAGCCTTTGTGCTCTTACCCTCCTTCCTCTTCCGCCTCATCAGCAGTGACTTTTAAAATGGTTTGTGTTTGAACTGCTGTTGAGAAGCATCACACACGGGAACGTGCACAGACCATGGATGCGCAGCTCAGGCTGTTATCACAGAGCAGACTTCCACCCAGGCCAAGACCCTGAGCACTGGAAACGGAGCCCTGACACCCGCAGCCTCCCCCGGCCCCCCACCTCAGGCAGCCCCGCCCCAGCTGGAGCCCCTGGGCCCCCTGTGGGTGCATCTGCCGCGGCTCTGGGCTGTAGGTCTGCTTCCTTGCTTGCTTTTTATACAAATGCAATCAAAGCACGCACTTTTGTGTCTATTTCCTTCTGTTCAGCATTATATGTGAGGCTCCCTGTGCTGTTGGAGTTTATTGCCACGTGCAACATTCCACCGTTTGACCATCATTCTACTGATGATGGATAGTCAGGCATCTGGGGGCAATTATGAGTAAAACTGCTGTGGCTGTTCTGAGGGCGGTGGACGTGCTGACCCGCGGCCCCGGGCGGCTCTCCTGTCCCCACGCTCCCCAGGCCTGGCTTCTCTCCTGTTCCCGCCTTGTTACGTTTTCCCGCTCCGCTAGGCGTGTGGCGGGGTTGGACTCCTCCGGAAGTGCCCGGGGCGGTGGTGGAGAGGGGCAGTGCTCCGATGCCGCTCGTGGCACACCTTCCCCTTTGCTCTAAAAAACAAAAAACACTTTTTTTCCTGTGTAAGTTGTAGAAATTGGCTCATCATTTTCCAGTTCTGTCTTGGGTGTCTTTTCCGGAGTTGCCTGTTCTATTTAGTTTTTCAAAGGCGTAAGCTGGTCATCACTTTACCGTAAGTGAGGCAGGTGCCCAGGAGCCACATGGAGGCTTTGGGCAGCCCGGGACCTGCTGGGCCGCCTGCGGGGAGGGGAGCCGCTCTCCCTGGTCATCGTGTGGAGCTGCGCAGCGAGACACGGCCCCCTCACCTCCCGGCCGGGGCCGGGGGCTTGCGTCAAGAGCACTGACCAGACAGTGACTGCCAGAATGGGGACACCTGCGGTCAGTAACTCCTGGAAGATGGCATGGGGACTGGGCGTCCTGGGCAGGTGGGGTCAGATCCCAGAGCAAGGCTGAGGGGGTTGCCGGAGGATGAAGGGTGAACTGGAGTCGTGGGGGCCAGAGGGGCCATGGGAAGGTCACTGGGGCTGGAGGCCGGGGTGTCTGAGTGCCACACGCCCTTGGACTCTGCGTAGTTTACATCCGTGAAGAGGGAAATCTGCTCGCCTCGCTTGAATGCTTCCCAGGGCTCTTTGGGGGGACAAGACGTGCAAATAAGGTGTAAAAATATTTTATGGGATGTTAATTGTTCACCTTGCCCTCAGCTCCTCTTGTTTACTTTTGATGGGCACTGAAAGGAAGTGCTTGGAGAACTTCCTGTCTTAAAACTACCAGGAAATGGCCTGGGACAGTGGAATTTATCTAACAGAGCGTCTGAAACGTGGTCCGTGGGTGACACATCAGAGGTTCCTGCCTGGAGGTGCCTCTGAACTACTGAGAGTTCTTTGATATTAGCCACTGTTGAAACAACTCCTTCCCGCTGACGCAGCTGTATCCCAGTCAGCCCTTCCTTGACAAGTGCAAAGGTCAGTTTAGCTTAGCCACTTTATAACTTTCTCAAAGATTTCAAGTTGGAAGTCACAATTGACTTTTACTTTTGTGAGCTTAATCTTTACTGTTAAGATTAGTCATATATACATATCACATGTATGAAGATTAATATTTAGTTAAAAATACCTTTAAACACCTGTTAAAGCACCAGAATTCTTTTATAAATTGAGGATAACCATGTGATCTAACACGGTTAGTGGCATAAAGTTTTCTTTTAATCAATCCCAGGATTAGTAGACATCGCCTGTGTATCAGTCAGAGGTTACCACACTCAGTAAAAAATACTGAGCACATTCTTACTAGGCAGTGGCTTGGGCCTGAGAAAACCTGGAGGTTTTCTTGTGTCCTGCCCTCAAAGGCTCCGGCCTGTTAGATGGCACACAGATAAAACACGGACCGGAACAGGAGGCAGGCAGGGTTCACCAGGTACGGCAGGTGTTGGAGATCCATGTGGCATGCTTTCCCACGAGACCACAGATCACCCCAGGATGCGTCTCAGGGCTTGGAGCGGGGAGGCCTTCCACTCTCCTGGGGCGGAGGGGCCTCTGGGTGGCGGGAGGGCTTCGCAGTTGCCAGGTCTTCACGCAGCAGGTACTACTTGAGCTGAACGTTCTCTTTGGGTTTGGTTGTTCTGAATCAAATATTAAAACCATTCAACGTCACTTAATTTTTGTAGATTACGAGCATATCGGGGTTTATTCACAGGTAGTTTCCGTCCTCACCTGGGCATCCTCGTCCCCCACTCTGTCCGCAGTGCGTGAACCCTGCGGAGTCCTCTGCCTGGATTGTTGTATTCACTCCCTGTGCAGCCCCGGGAGGTGGGCATCCAGGAGGGAAAGCCTGGAGCCTCTAGGGCTGGGGAGCTAGATTTTGCAGCAGGCACGATGCCAGCTCTGTTCCTAACCTGGCACGCGGGTCACACCGATCTGCACAGAGGCCCTGTGCTGGCTCCCTGGGGAGAGGGTCCAGCCACAGCAAAGCAGGATCTTTGGGAGGTTTGCTTCTTCCAGCTCCCAGATCACTTACCCAGCTGTGCAGGCTCAGGAGAAAAGTAAAGTGACCGGCCATCTGGTGACAAACAACATTCTGAACTGAGTTCTATTTCTTCATCCCAGAAATGCAAAAATACATGTTTTTGGATATTCGATCTCATGTGTTGGTGCTCATGGGGAGGTGGTCTGCTCTCGTCCTCTGGCTGGTCACAGAGTGAGTGACAGGTGGGCCCGTTCTCGAGTGTGAAAACTGAGTAGCAGTGGTGCCCTCGCTGGAGCTCATGGTCGGGCGGTGGGCGTTCCCATGTGTGCGTTTCGTGAGTCCCGTTGTTATGAGCTGTGCCTGTGCGCCTTTGACTGCAGCATGATCCCCCTTCTCCTAAAGCCTGGGGTTTTGAGCTTCACGTGTTTAAGGGTTGAGACATCGTTTTTTATTTGTGTCAGTTAAACCCGAGGACTCTTGCAGAAGTCATCAGCTTTGTCTGGTAGGTGAGGACGATTCATTTGCTCTGAAACTCCAGTGTTGGTCTGCAGTGCTGTTGTGTAACACATATGTCTTGGGGCTGAGCCCAGAGCCGTGGCCTTGTCCGGGGTGTCTAGTGCCTCACCTGAACTCCAGGGCAAGGGCATCCCCTGACCTAAGTATTAGGGACGCAGACTTATCCATTAAGGGAATTTATTTTGTCATTTTCTGCAAAGCCAAAAGCTGAGGAGATATGCATCTGTCAACTAAATGACTTCTCCATTGTCACGTATGCGAGGACCCATGCTCTGCATTTTTACTGTGAAGACTCAGCCCTTTTGCGTGAGGGTGGATACTGCGGGGGGGGAGGTGCTGGTGAAGGTGTCCCCAGGACGAGGCTTCTCCCAGTTCAGCACAGGAACAGCTGCTTGTTTGAGCCAGTTTTGTCGTATAAACAGGGTCAGACTGAGGCTTGGCCTCGTCCGAGGGCGGAGGCTGGCGGGACCTGTGTCTGTGCTCTCAGGCAGCCGCTGTCCCTTTGCCTCAACTGCTGTCTTTGAAGAACACTTCTTGCATTTCTGAGTTTCTTTTACATAAGATTTTATATTTTATTCAGAAACAAAATATGCCCATTGTGGACTCTGTGTCCCTTGCAGAGGTGCCATTGCCTATAGCGGCAGCTGTTGCTACCAACATTTGTCTGTGTCCTTTGAGCTGCTTTTGTCTGTGTTTTATTTTTTCCCTAAACGCAGCTGATAGGCTGTCGCTCCTCTGCGTATTTCTGCGGGCCTCTTAGATCACTGGAGCAAGGTGTGGTACAAATTAGCAGCAACAACTGGAGAAATGGTTTATATTTTCGTTTTCGGTGTATAACAACATTTAGTAAGGACTTCACTGAAGATGTTTTCCGTCCCTGCTCTTACGATCCCATGTGGAATGGACAGCATCATGCTTCCGGGATTTCTTCCTCTAAGGACGGGGGCACAGCAGAGAGGACGCAGCCTTGATGCAGCGCTGCTCCTGGCCACTTACTTCTCCCAGGGCGGTTTGCCCGCTGCCCTTTTGAGTTTCCAGGGAGGTTGTCTCCAAGCGCTGTGGCGTCTTCCCGCAACAACTGCTCACCCTCTGGGCCGGCGTGTCGGGTGTGGGAAAGCGTGTGTGGCGGGGACACGTAGGAGAAATGTGGAAGGAGGCAACTAAACAGCGCTTGTCAGCACCGACTTCTGTGCTGTGTGTGACTCTTCCGTCGTAGACGTGGGGGATTTTTGTTATGTATGTGGCATTTCCGTGATGTGCACGGGACTTCTGTTGCATACGTGAGGTTTCTGAGATCTATGTACATACTTACCATACACGTGTGATGCGTATGTGGAGGTGCTCTGTGAAATCCTGGTTTAGTCTCTGCACCATTCTGTCATACACCTTCGTCATTACACCATGGACGTGTTAGAACACAGGTACCTTCCTCTTCTTAGGACTGACACATTTTATCTTTTTGCTTTCACGGTAAAAAATAGTTTTAAAAGCATTCAATTTTATGTAACTAATATAGTGCTCGTAACTACTACACTTGTTACAAGGAGAGCCTATTATTCTGTCCTACAGATGCACTGCCGTTGTTCAATACACGCTGATGGATAAAGGTGTCCTTTCAGTTTAACCGTTTAAAAAAACCCCTGAAGTGATATCTGCACATGGTATGAAAGTGTTACTCAATTTATAAAAGAACTCCGGTGCCTTAACAGGTGTTTAAAGGTATTTTTAACTAAATATTAATCTTCTTACATGCGGCCCCACCTTTGAGCGAGAATGAAGTTACACGTTCCCTCTTCCTCTCTGCTCTCCCCAGAGGTGAACAGGTGATGCTGTGCGTCTTCTCCCTCTGCTTTCACGTCCTTCTTATCTTTGCCCCTGTCACTTTGCCTCACTTCTGTTCACGTGGGGAACCAGCAAGCAGTGCCTCTCTAGTTCCTGGCTTTTATGGGTTATATTTTTAGATTTATATTGGCAAAACTTAAAACATTTGTAGTCTGTTTCTCGTCTGTCATTAGGCTTTCTGTGCTTTTTCCACAGCTTTAGTCCAGAAATGTTAACGTAAGGAAAGCAAAGTGTATAGTAGTATGATAATATAAATATATTTTACTACAGAGCCAAATAGCTTGACTGGAGAAGGCAGAAAACGTAATTCTGCGTCACAAAGCTCCTGCCCAGGAAAGAGGATGTGCGGACGTAGCCTCCTGATTTCTTTTCGGGCTTCGGTGCTGCCTCTGGCTGCTTCAGCTGCTCTGGTTTCTCACATCCCATGATGTTTGTTTCTTAAATTCCGTTTTTGTTTTGCTGGAGCACCTCCTTAATCCACTTTTTTTTTTTTTTAAATAGATCTTTATTGGGGTATAATTGCTTCACAATACTGTGTTAGTTTCTGTTGCACCGCAGAGTGAATCAGCCATATGTGTACACGTGTCCCCATATCCCCTCCCTCTTGAGCCTCCCTCCCACCCTCCCTATCCCACCCCTCTAGGTCATCGCAAAGCACCGAGCCCATCTCGCTGTGCTATGCTGCTGCCTCCCACCAGCCAACTGTTTTACATTCGGTAGTGTATATATGTCAGTGCTACTCTCACTTCACCCCAGCTTAATCCACTTCTTTATGGAATGCATGGCTGAGAGACTTCTTGGGTTCCTGCATGCAGTATTCAAACATGTGGTTTATTTGTTCGCATACTTGATTGGTAATTTGGCTGGGTCTAGAATTCTCGGTTCAGACAGTTTTCCCTTGGAGCTCAGAAAGTATGCTCTAGTGTTTTCCAGAGTCTGGTGTTGCCAGTGAGAAATCAGACGGCAGCTCGATCCTCGTTCTTTTGCAGGTAGATCTCTCCTGCTCTCTCCTTCTCTCCCTGCCTGTGGCCTCTAGTGCTGATTATTTGACTTAGAATTACTCCTGGCCCTGACCCACTTCTCTTCCAGGTCCAAGTGACCATACTTGGACACCCTGCCCGCCGCCCCCCGCACCCCGCCCCCGCCGCCTTGGAAACCTCAGACTGCCTTTGGAGAGTATTCTCAAGTTGTGGCCCGGGAGTCATAGCCCTGCCCTTGGCTCCTTGCTCTTGGGAAGCCCCGCCCCGCTGTCTTGCACACGGCTCCTTCCACTCCACGAGTCAGCCTGGGTCTGCCTGCTTTCTGCCATGACCGCCCGTCCCAGCTTCCGGGGCTGCAAGCCCCCTTTGTAATTTTTCAGCACTGTTACGACTCCTTCATGGCCAGGAAGTACCTCTTCTGACCTTTCAACAGGGCCTTGGGAAGAAAGGAAGGAAGATGTGGACTTTGTCACTATTTACAATTAAAAGTCTTTAGATCACTGCTAGTGGCAAGGTTCTGTACCTTTGAACATCTTGAACGGGGTGGTGGGGGGGTTTCTTTCCCCTGGAAAAATTGCTCAACATTATCAAAGAATTGGGAAGAAATTAAATGAGCCAGTTCCAGTAAATTTGTCAGCAGCATATATAAATCTTTTTAGAAACGTTTTGTACTTTTACTTGTCATTTTGTATTATGTAAGAGTGCCCCATAAACTTAAAAATAGCTGGGTAATTTTGTTACACTTACCTTGATAGTGTGTTGCAAATTAGTTAAATTTCATATACTGGGAGTCAGCACATTGCCAATAAATGAGACATCTCTACCTCATTGTACCCCTACGATTCGGAGGGGTCCTGTGCATGTGTTTTGCAGTAAAGTTGGAGATGATTTATGATACTGCTAAGTTTAGTTTTTGGAAAATTATCGTTCCAGAAAGCTGACAAAATTTTCATCCCTGTGTATACAAACGACCCATATTAAACTAATGAGAAATGATAAAACAAAGCTAAAGTTATAACTTTATAAATAACAATAGTAGCCATTGTTATAGTAGTATATAATAGTAGCCATATAAAAATAACAATAGTAGCCATTGAAATCCGTGGTAAATTAAAGCTGTCGTCGAAAATGAAGTGTTCTTCCTGAACGTGGGGTGCGTGGCCCTCTGCGGGCACCTGTGCTGGGTGTGGGGACCACACTTCTGTCTGCAAACTCAGGGACACCCCAGCTGTGGGTTAGGAATTACAAATTTGCGTGCTCCTTAATAATTCACTTCATAGGTTACCATCAGCTAGTATTGGAAAAAGAAAGGCTCTCATGTTTTGTTGGTTAAGTGCCAAAGAGAGGACTGGGTTTGGGGTCAGTCACAGCCAGTGGTTAGATCCTCGGCCGAAACAGGATGCAGGCCAGGGGCTCTGTGGGCATCTGACTGAAGCCCTGTCCGTTTTCACTGGGAAGATGCGCCTGGACACACAGACACACCATTTTGTGTCTAATTTCACTCTTTCCACGGACTTGGGGAACCCTCCGCACCCCCGCTCTAGGAACAGGTGTGGAGCAACCCTCTCCCTCCGCCCGGCACCCACCGGCGGGCCGTCCCACGTGTGGAGAACAGAGGACAGAGGCTACATGGCCGGCTGGCTGTCCCCCCTGCCTCACCCTGTGGCTCTTCTCACTACTGCCTGACGGACACCGAGCCCTGTCGCCCTTCCTCCTCCCCAGGGAAGGAAGCGGGAGGCGGGGGCTTTTATGGGCTTGGTCTTTATTTTCATGATTGGCAGAAATACTGTTTTTCATCCTCTCAGCTTCTGTATTTCTTCTCTCCTTGTTTTCAGTTCTCTTCCACGGTGGGGTGTGGTTTTTGAGCGGAGTACCGGGTTCATCACACCAATGGACACTGAGGGGGATGCCAGTTGGGGTTACTGAGGAGTCCGAGTGAAAGCACTCTTGAGTACAAATGTCACTGGCGACGTGGAATATTGATTTATTTTCAAACTTCCGCCAACCACCCTTCTTGGTATGGACACATCGAACTTGGTTGTGACGTGCACGTGGGTTTGAATTTGCTCGTATTTTGGTTACGGTTTTTGTGTCTCTGTTTGTAAGAGAAGTTGGCAGTAGTTTTTAATTCCTGCAATGTCCTTGTGGGTTTCCAGCCAAGGTCACAGCGGCTGTGAGGAGAGTCAGGAAGCATGGCCTCCTTCCCCTCCTCTGAGGGTCTGTGAGGTTCACAGCCGCCTGTTCCCACCTTGCTTCTTTCCCACTACTCTCTCTCCGCGACCCGCCCCGCTTCTGAGATGGACCCTCGTGTGGCGCTGCTGGCAGAGGCCTGAGGTGCTGTTCCAGATGTCTTGGCTTTTCTCACCGTGGAAGGGGATCTGCCCCCTCCCCTCCCACTGGCGGGGGTCTTACCATCCCTCCCGGGCCCCGGCCTCCTGCTCTCTGGGGTCTACGTTTATCATAGTTACTTTCATTTATTTACCCAGGGAGGCTGGTCTCCCCACCAAGGGACGTTCCTTCCTTCTAAGGACCTGCCCTTTTCTCCTCTCTGTTCCCTAACCAAAGGGCATTTTCTGGTTGAAAACTTATATTTAGTTCATCTTATGTAAGAGCAAGGAGACAGATTTGAGAACTTTCTATCAAAAATGATTAAAGGTTTTTTTCCTATTTAGACAGCTCATCTCTTTGCAATGGATAATAGAATATATTAATTTTCAGTATTTGATAAATAACCTTACCGAATACTTTTAAAATTATAACATTACTTAAGAAATACAGAGATCACATTTGTTTGGATTTTAGTTAAGAGCTTCTGAGAACGTGTTAGTTTGACATGAGTCTGATCGAAGTGTGGCTGGTAGATGTCCCAAGTTTACGTAACGCAGGATGTGGCAGTAGAAGCCGGCGCTGTTGTCACCCCGGGACACACATCCCTAGGGAAGTCTCCACGTTATTGGTATTTTTAGACCTTGAAGTGTATGGTCGGTCTCAGCGCTTCCCCGCCCGGGGCCGCCGCCCCTATCATCTCTCCTCACCTACTCTGGCCTGTGCGGGTCTCGGGTCCTTGTTCTTTCGGTTACAGGAAGCCTCCTGAGTGTTCCTTTGCGTTTAATTCTTCCTTTCACTCTCCTTTGTGTAACCTGGCTCGTGCATTTCAGTCTGGAGGGCTTTTCGTTTTCTCCGGCTGTTCTCTTCATGATCCAGTCCAGGTTTCTGGGGGGAGGTGGGCGGGGCCGTCATGGTGGGCTTCCTGGCATCTGCGGGCAGCGGCTGTGGCCCTGGGGCCGGCGGGCATCCTCTGGGCCAGGCCCCCCTCGCCTGCTGCCCTGGGTCCTCCTCACGTTTCTCTTGGTCCTGTGCTTTGTCGGCTGGGATGGGGGAGTCTAGGCCACATGCCTCTGGGCTCCCCTTGGCAAAGACCCCTCTTGCGCTCACCCACTGGCCTTGCTGGTTTGTCCTGAAGGGAACAGGAGCTGAGGACAGGGACGGCCCCGAGCGCCTGTCCCTCCGCACTTTGCTGCACCTGCCGTCCTGGAGACTCAGGCCGTCCCCGCTGAGCCCGGGACTGAGTCGCCCCTTTTCTGTGCTGGGTGCGGCCAGTGCTGCCTTCGTTGTGTGTCAGCATCGTCCTGGGCCTGAGCACGGGAGAGGCAGGGGGAGGCTGTGCTCTGGGCGCTGCGGTGACAGCGCCCTGCTCGCCCGCTCTGTTCCCGCCTCTGTGTCTGTTCCTCGCTCCCCTTCTCTGTGACTCTCTGTCCCTGTCTCTGTGTGTCTCTCTGTGTTTCTCCCTCTCTCTTTGTCTGTCTCTGTCTCTCTCTCCCCCACTCCATCCCTGCTTTCTTCCTGTGGAGACGCAGGGCTCATTCCTACTGGTGGGAACATTGGGTTTCTCTAAAAACCATCATAAAACAATAAAATAGAGAGAGATAGGGAGAAGTCTCCCACCTATTTAATGAATTGTTTTAATGTTTGCAACACGCATTAATTTCCCATGAAGTAGCTGATTGTTGAAAGTTTGGAAAAATAACATTTCCTTCAGGTCATAAAAATATTTCCAGTAATGTTACCAATTCACTTCAAAAAATAGGAAGAGGGGTTTTAAAATTCAGAACAAAGTAGTCTTTTTTATTATATTTATTTATTTTAACATCTGTATTGGAGTATAACTGCTTTACAATGGTGTGTTAGTTTCTGCTGTATAACAAAGTGAATCAGCTCTACATGTACGTATATCCCCGTATCTCCTCCCTCTTGCGCCTCCCTCCCTCCCACCCTCCCCATCCCACCCCTCTAGGTGGTCACAAAGCACTGAGCTGATCTCCCAAAGTAGTCTCTTTTAAAAACAGCTTTTTTTGAGGTGCGGTTGACACGTGCCCAGACCCTGTACCCTGTGATGTGTACAGCTGGATGAGTCTTGAGACCCCATGGGAGCACCACCCTGTGAAGGTCACGAACACGACCCCACTTGCCCACTTCCCGCCACAGTGGATCCTCTGCACCTTCTGGAGTTGACGTGGATGGGTCAGGCAGCGCGTCCCTTTTTGGTCTGGCTTGTTTCACTCCGCGTGGTGACTCAGAGACGCAGCCACGTGGTGACTCAGAGACGCAGCCACGTTGTTAGAGTGCTTCATTCCAAAGGAATCTTGCTTGTGAGGGAAAGTACGTTGTTCTTATTTGCTCAGAACCTGGAATGTATTTAATTCACTGAGTAGAACAAATGAGAAAGTCCCTTTTGGTTCGTCTGTTAAGCCCAAAATGCAGGGGAAATAAAAGGTTGGTAAATTGAGACACTGTTGGGAGGTACCAAGGTCATGTGAGAAATGTGTTTGGTTGAGCCTTCAGGACGAGGTGGATCCAGTGTTCTCGACCTGGACCCAGTCCCGTTGACTCAGACCGAAGTGGGCCCTGCGCGGGAGCAGTGACAAGTGTGGTTCTCGGATGTCACGGAACAAAATGTGCCGTGTAGAGCACTTCCCAAATGGACTTTACTTATTTAGGCTGTGCTGCGCGGCTTGCGGGATCTTAGTTCCCCAACCAGGGTTTGAACCTGGGCCCTGGCAGTGAATGCACCAAGTCCTAATCACTGGCCTGCCAGGGAATTCCAAATGGAGTTTAAATCGTACAAAAAAGATGAAATCAGGGGCTTCCCTGGTGGCGCCGTGGTTAAGAATCCGCCTGCCAATGCAGGCGACGCAGGTTCGAGCCCTGGTCTGGAAAGATCCCACATGCTGCGGAGCACCTAAGCCCATGTGCCACAACTACTGAGCCTGCAAGCCACAGCTACTGAAGCCCGCACGCCTAGAGCCCGTGCTCCGCAGCAAGAGAAGCCACCGCAGTGAGAAGCCCGCTCACCGCAACGAAGACCCAACGCAGCCAAAAATAAATAAATAAATTTTTACAAAGAGATTAAATCAAACCAAGACCTCTGGACTAGCTACCATTTCCTTGGGCACTTCTTTCTTCATAGAAGTACCAGAGGAACCGAGGGCCAGTGCCCCCCTCCCTGCCCTGTTTATCAAGCCCTGACTGCGTGATATTGTCTA
The DNA here is from genome assembly GCF_000442215.2 of Lipotes vexillifer. NCBI lineage: Eukaryota > Metazoa > Chordata > Mammalia > Artiodactyla > Lipotidae > Lipotes > Lipotes vexillifer. The sequence continues at coordinate 1,337,548 of NW_006779129.1, read as the reverse complement.
ATGGCGGTTCCCCTTCCTTGGGATTTGTACTGATTATTTGAACGTTCTTGTATTTAAGTGTTCATTGCAGTTTTACCATGTGAAGCTTTCACTTCTCTCCATACTAGTTCACATACTAGAATTGACTTTATTCTTATGAAAGGTTTTGTCCTTGTTGAAGCTGAAATATCAGTGACCACAGCTCATGCACCTCAGAGGTTTTCATAGTTCAGACAATTGAAAAACACCCATCTTCTAAAATTGCCTGTTTTCTTTTGATTTTCTCACATTGGTCACTGAAAAGCCTCTCTGCCCCTTTGAAGGAACCAGCATCCTTGGAGTCACTCTGGCTTCGTTTCATTCCTCCCCCAGCAGGCCTCATTCCCAAGGCCTGTCCGTTGCACCTCTGAGATGAGATACCTCTGACGTTTTCCATCTCTGTAATCCCTCTGTCCCCTAACTGTCCCAGCCTCACCCTCTGGCCTTTGCCCACAGAGCTGTCAGTGTGATCTTTCTGAAAACACAGCCTGGATTCCTCTTTCTCACGCCAGCTTCTCCTGAGAGGCCTCCCCTCTCCCTCTCACCAAAAGCATCCTGATGGACTCCTCCTGCTTTCTGTGTTAACGGAGGGGCATCGGTGCCCTCCGTGCCCTGGCTCCGTGTCTCGGGCGCCACCTGCAGCCTCTCTTCCCGGTGCCCGTCCGCTTGCCATCCTTCTTTGGTGGGTACCTGTTCATAGGACTTGTTAAGCACTTAAAGCAGTGGCCACTGTCAGTGATGCGGAGAGGCCGCTGCTTGTCTCGGGGTCCCTCAGGTGATCGTTTACCTGTTCACTTGCCTTGAGCATACAAGCCTCGTATCTTGAATAATCGGTGTCTCTGAACATCGGAGAATCTGCTTTGTTTAACTGCACGCTCATGTAACAGGTTTACACACCTCCAAGGTAGAAAATGAGAGCACTTATTTTGTGGCAGAGTTAAGCCCTAATTTCCAGTCTCATTAAATTATAACGATAAATAGCACTTTAAAAGGAAATGCCATTGCTTCATTTCATCAATGCGATTATCAGGGGCACAGCAATCCATCAAGTGCTGAGTGAGGCATTTATCTTAATACAACTAGTTTTGGACTTGCAGTTAGTACTAGGCGCGCTAAATCTCATGTGACCCCTGTTTTATCATCATTGCTGTGGCATCTGAACTCCTCTTGTCGGCAGAGAGGCGGCTGGAACCCGCTGTAGAAACCCCTCCAGCCTAACTAATTTGGGGTCACGCCGCTGTCAGAGGAGGGTGTCCCGAGCCAGGCGCAGTCACCAGGAGGAGGCTCCAGAAGGCAGTGGTGCCTGAACGTGTCGGGGCCGGAGGCCACGGAGCCACCAGCTGGCAGGGCTCCTGTGTGTGTCCCACCCCACCTCCACCCCGTTTGGGGGTTTAAGGGTGTCCCGTGCCCTGCCCGTTTCCTATGGTGCATCCAGGCAAACGGGACGGGGCAGGATTCTGACTCAGCCCTGCTTCACCAACTGGCCTCTTTCCCCCAGAGCCTGGCTCCCCAAGCTCCTCTCCTTTCCCCGCAGGGTCTTTCTTCTTGTCTTCTGCAGGAGGTAGGAAACCTCTGCCTGCCTCTCCTGACTTTCCTCACGGTCTTGCCACCATAGCCCTCTTTGCTACTGCAGGTGGTTGGCTGGTTGCCGCTGCCACGGGCTTCATCTGGTTCGTAGTATGGCAGCTGCAGTTGGCCCTGGAACAACGTGGGTGTGAACCGC
>NW_006779129.1:1323093-1335565 GCF_000442215.2 Lipotes vexillifer | reverse complement strand
AACCGCTCGGACTTCGATCAGCAGTCGGTCCTACAGTGCTGCGCGACCTGCGGACGCAGAGGACCCGCGGGTACTGAGGGGCTGCGCGTGGATGTGGCAGCCCAGCCTGACTGCGGGCGGTCGGTGCCCCTCGCCCGCGTGGTTCCCGGGTTGGCTGTGCTGGGCTCCGTCATGATCGACGATGCTCCTGGAGGCCGTGGGCGCTGCAGGCGTGGATCGTTTTCCGTGCCTGGTTGTTGTCTCAAGCACCTGTGTTGTGAGCTGTGTGGCTCCTGCACAAGAGTGCGGGTGTAAGAGAGTAGTTCTGAGGACACGTCCGTGCAGCCGCCCCCCGGGTTAAAAACAGACGTCGTGTCCCCGTCTCCTTGACCACGGCCCCTCCCTCCCTGTCCATATGGCCGCTGCCCTGTGTTTCAGAGTAACCCTGTCCTTGCCGTTCTTTTTATTTTACCACGGAGCGTGCACCCCTCAGAATCCAGCTTAGCTGTGCCTGTGATTGAGCTTCACATACGGAGTCGTGGGTATATTCTCTTATGTCCCTCTTGATTTATTAACGTGGTGGATTACATCAGTTGATTTTCATGCACGCAGTCATTTTCGTGTTCCCAGCACAAATCCAACTTGATCATGCCGTATCAGCCTTTAAAAACATTGTTGGATTGCGTTTGCTGACTGACGTCTTGTTGAGGATTTTTACGTCCGTCTTCAGGAGTGAGTTTGGCCCATACTGTTTCTTCATGTTCCTCACAGATGTGTCCCTGCTGCTGGGTGGAACTTTCTGGAGAAGCCATCCAGGCGTGGAGTGTTCTTTGTGCATTGATTTTTCTTTCTTGATTCTGATTCTTTAATGTTGGTAGTTTAGTCAGATTTTCTGTTTCTTCCTGAGTCAGCTCTGATGAGTTGAATTTTTCTTGGAATTTGCTCATTTTGCCTCAGTTTACCAGATTTTTGGAATAAAGTTCCTAGTACCCTCTTACTCTCCGTTAGTGCTGTCAGGGTTTGCAGTGACAGCTCCGTTTCGGTGGTCTCTTGCTGCCTAACTTACCCCCCCCAAAACCCCAAAACCTGGGGGCTGAGAACACCCACAGTTCTGTTGTGCTCGTGATGTCGTGGGTCGGGGGTTTGGCGGGGTGTGAGGGAACGGCCTGTCTGTGCTCCACGGTGACTGGGACCTCAGCTGGGGTCGCCCAAATGGCTGGAGGGGGCCGTGGGTCTGGAGCGTGTTGTCCGAGGAGCTGGAGAGGCCGAGTCACCGCTCACAGAGCCAGGGTGTCCGCCCAGGGCCCTGCTCCGAAGCCCGCCCTTATGGCCCTGCAGTCCCCCTGGGAGTATGGCAGTCTCCATCACCCAGCTCCAGTACTTTGTATTTAAAGGTCTCAGTTTACAAACTCCTCTGTGTGTCCGAGTGCAGCTCTGCACCTCTTGTCGTGATGCTCCTGCCGTGTTTTCCTCGCTCTGTTTTACCCTGTGGACTTTCGCTTTGTGAAGCTCCTGGAATGGCACTTCACGCCTCGGTGGTTCGCACTTGGTCCTTCCTCTTTCTCCTTGGAGTGTGGGGGGTCGTGTCCCGGCTGCTGTGACCCACTCCCACCTTCCGCGGAAGTGGGCACCGAGGCAGCGCCCCTTTACTGTCTCCCCCCCGGGCGTGGAGGTGGGCCGCCGGGTGGTGATGGGGTGGGTGACGCTGTGGGTGGGTGACGGGAGGAGCCCAGCACAGACGTCATTTGGATATCAGTTTGTTTTTCGAAAAGAAAATAGAGACATCCCATGTTCAGGTTCTGTAGGTGTTTTAGCGTGTTGCAGTCGTGCTGCTGGTCGGCGGGGAGATAACACGGAGATGCAGACGCAGGGCTGGCCTCAGCTCCTGAGCCTGGGCGGGAACGGGCAGGGAGGATACCAAATGTGCAGCTCTGGGTCTGTCTGCACTCACGCGTGTGCGCAGGCCCGTGCGTGTGACGTTCCCTTTTTCGGAAGATAGGTCCGTACAGGACTTTGCCTGAGGCCCCCCTCCTTAGCGCGTGGGTCGGTGCTCGTTTGCGTTGGCACGTCCGCCAGCAGAGATCCAGTGGTGCACGCCACGTGCGCGTCTGTCTGCCTGTCGTCGCGGGGGTGAAGGCGTGATTGATCATTGGGTATCTGCTTTAAAAATCATAAGAGTACAGTAAAAGTAAGTGAAACATGTTTAGGATAGGGCCTTTTTTTTTTTTTTTTTTTGCCTGTGCTGTGTGGCCTGCAGGATCATCTCCCAAGGAGAGGACTTTTAATTAACAATATTTATTATTAGAGTTAGCTCCTGCACTGGTGAAAAAGCTTTACTATTGAGTTAAATTAACGCAATGTAATGGAATGCTTCTGTTACAGAGGGAAGGCTTTCAGGTTGGGCACAGAGAGCTGGAGAGGGGCCTGAAGGAAGCTCGCCAACCAGACGCCACACTTAGGTCTTCTCAGCCCCACCTGCACCGAAGGGCCGAGGAAACAGAAACACGTTGAGTGCGAGGTAAGAGCAAACACCTGTACATCTCTGCTAACATTTGACTAACAAGAGTGCCTCTGGCTTGCCGTAGATGATTAGTTAAGCCTTTGGCTTGCCATTTAAAATGCGTGTGATGGGCTAGCTTCCAGCAGAGACGGTTCGTTACGGTTCCCGCGGTCTCTCGGCCGGTGCTCTGCTGCCCCCCAGCGGCCGGCGCGGTCCCTGCAGAGGGGACGCCACGCTGGACTTGCCGTAAAGCCTTTGGCTGCATGTTATTTTCCTTGAGGTGATTAAAAGAAAATTTCGTTAATACTTATTTTTGTGACTATTACATGATTCAGCGTCTGCTTTTGAGAGGAGTTGAGACAGGTGTTAAAATCCCGGTAGTGTGGTGTCAGGTTAATTTGCGGCCTGCAGAAGGTCTAGCGTTGAACTTTCAAGGAGGTTTTTTCACGGGGAAAGAAGTATACGGAAGTGGCCGCCAGAGGCTGCTGAGTGCAGCAAGAGCGTGTTCTGTGTACGTTCACGCGCTCGGTGGGGGCTGAGTGTCTGCCACATCACAGCACCCTCTGGGCCTGGGGGACGTTGGACGGGGCAGACGTGGAGCCCACGGGGTCGGTAGGAGAGGAGAGGTGCGCCTGGAAAGGCCCCACCCGCCATCGCTGTGTCTGTAAACGTCAAGGTTCCCAGGGAGACCTTTAAAAGAGGTTTTGCTTGCTCTTCGACTGATGCCTTTTTTCTTTCTTTTCTTTGTGGCACATGGGGAGGGCAAAACCAAGGTTACTTTTACCGCTGCTTGTGCCAGAGGGGTGGAGTTCTATGTTCAACCACAGCTCATCTTTCAGCTCGATTAGTGATCTTAAATCAGTTTCTCTGTCGCTGGAGTTTATTGAGAGACGGTGAGAATCCCAGAGTGAGACATGCTTTAATGCTGCAAGTGAAGTGTGATTTACGGCCACCTACATCCAAGGTGCCATAGACGTAAACTGCCTCGTTAATTATACTGTGTAAGTGAAATAGAAAGTGTTTTTTTACGTAATGTAAGCATGCACCGGAGAAGCGAGTTATTTATGCTCCTTTGCACAAGTAAATTGTCCTTGAGGGCATAGAAAAAACAACCAAGGACAAAAGGTGGCATCTGAAGCAGAATGGAGGGCTGGGAATGATCAAATACCACAACATCGTGAATCATGTCTCCTACTGATTCTGTGCTGATAGATGTTAGTTGCAGAACAGACATTTTGTATTTGTTTCATAAAACGAGAGCTAATTCTGGCAACAATAATCTGATGTATTAGTCTTTTTTCAGAGTGGTTTGAAAAAGAAAAAAAACCCGTGGGAGTGGCCAGAAAAAGTCTCTACTGGTGGAAGCGCTCCTGTCAGTAGCCTCATTTGCCATCTGACGGTGACGCTGGAGGGAGCCTTTATTTTTAGTTTCAGGCACAGTTGCTGCCTTTGCCTCTCTTGCTCCTTAAAAAGATTGAAGTTACTTCTTGTGTCTTACAGGTGAGAACATCTTCCGAGGTTGGGGCATCTCGGGGGTTACGCTGTGGAACCTCTGCAGCATTTACACAGCTGCACACATTTGAGGGAGGCCCACGGAAGCCCTGAGTCTGCTCAGACGCTGAGGCTTTTCCTCAGTGTGTCTCACTGCCACCAACCCCAGCATTCTGCTTATAACAAATATTAACTCCCCTTTTTATTCTGAAATGAAATCATAGAAGGTACCACTTTATATAATTATAACCGTATTCAAATGTAATAAAAGAGAAATTAAGAACGTACCATGAAATAGTTCTCGTGTTGACATGTGAACTCCGGGCACCGCCGCTCTCAGGAGGACCCCGTGCATGCACGCGTGTAAATGCAGAGACGCAGGCGCTGCAAGTGTGACACAGACCGAGGGTGTAGACCTGAGTGGAATGGTGTTCAGCTCATGGATTCATTCTTGGAGAAGTGTGACGCAGTTCTCCCTGCCTTTCGCTTGGCAGTTACACTTCTGGATGGTTGGGTGTGTTGAAAGTTGATTATATGTGAAACGGGTCCTGAGTAACCATGAACCTCTTTGTCGCCTGCATGTTAGTGCTTCAGGCAGGACAGTTCTTTGTTTCTGGGACAGTCCTGCTGTCCCACACACTCCGTCTCCCTGCACGGTGCCAGAGTGCCCCAGACCTGCGACGACCAGACCACGTCCACACGTGGCCACCACCGCCACCCCCCACGGCCACTGACAGAAGGCTTGGCCGAGAGGAGAATGTGGCAGCGAGGGGCTGTCGGGGACAGGGTGGCGTCGAGGCCCTCACAGGCCTGCAGGGTGTCCTGAAGGCTGGAGCAGCTGTGGGCCGGGGAGGAGCCCCCCGTGGCGTGAGGCGTGGGCCCCCGCGAGTGCAGGCGACTCCAGGGCTCCTAGTGCCCGAGGTGGGGAGAGGCATCGCTGCAGGAACACCCAGTGCTTATGCAGGGGGCTGAATCCTTACACGGGGGCAAAAACTTGACATTTTTCCCCTTTAATGTGATTTACTGGCTAACATAACCTATTTAATGCAGATGACACTTCAGTTTATAAACGTTCCTGAAGGTCAGTGAAATAAAACAAAATTTGGCTGAGAACGAAGAGTGATTCTCAGTGAGTTTCTGGCATGAGTCACTGCCACTGAGAAAGTGTCCTTGTGTCATCCGGACTGACTCATTGGCGTCAGCTCCACAAAGCGCGTCCAGGAAGAGGCGCCCCTGGTTGTGAGGTCACGGGTCCGCTGCAGTGTTCAAGAAAGACGTGGATTGCGTCCCCCACTCTTGCATTCACCCAGCAAATAGGTGCCTTGCATCTGTGGGCAGGCACTGACCGAGGCCCTCGGGACCAGGGTGGGACGGGCCGGACATCACCCGCTGATGCTGGTGGGAGCGGGGAAGAGTCATTGTCGCTCCAGGCAGCGTCGGCCGTGAGGGGGACCCTCAGGACAGGGGTGGGGACCTCTCCCAGGGGGTGGTGTCGCAGAGAGGACCCAGGAGGGGCCCTCACACGCCTTCTCTCCACACCCCGGCCTGAGGGTGGCTTCAAGCAAAATAGTGCACAGTTAACCTCAAAAGTATGACTCCAGTGAATCAAAATTCAATTGCCTTTGCAGTGTTGGGTGCAGAGTCGTATCTGCTGCTCTTAGTAGTTGCTTGCTGACTTTCTTGTAGCTGTTTTGTGCTCTGGTCATGACTAAATACAAAATAATGGATCCAGATACCTAAGACTAAGGTGTAAAAGAAAAATGGGAGGTTCATTTACAGATACTGGAAAAATCTGGTATTCTTTCCTTGTTTCCTCATGGAGGGACTTGTAGAAATACAGCAGTGCCCTCTTGTGGACAGATTCGTTGTGTAGTCACCCCTCTGTAAAATTCGAAATGCTGAATTTATCAGAGAACCCCTGCCCCTCCTGTGCAGATGGAGAATTCTGGAAGGCTGTCTCCTGACCACCTTATTACCAGGATGCTGTGGGCCCTTGCTGGTCTTACGGTCTATGGATGACGTTTTGGACGTGGGCTAGGGCATTCGATGTGGTCTCTCCATCACTCCCTCAAGTTTGTGGGGCAGCAGCTGGCAGCGGTGATGAGAGCTCCGTGGGGCCCGTTCTGGAAGAACAAAGCCCAGAGCTGCTTAGAGGAAGGGGTGGGTCTCTTGGATCATGGTGGAACTCAGGCCTCTGCAGCGCTGCCCAGGCGGGCACTGGGGCGGGGACATGGCTGGGGGGAAGGGAAGTGAGCAGGTGACCACAGTGGTGTCTACTGCTGCTGTGACGGAAGTAGGGGCCAGAGGCAGGTGGCCTGTTCCCCCCCCTGCGGTAGGGGCCGCAGGCTTCGTGGGGGCGGGAGGAGTCTTGAAAGGTGTGTATTTTCCGGGCAGATGGCATGGGTGGGGAGGTGGGCAGAGGGCAGGGGGGCAGGGGCAGGAGAGGACCCCAGCAGCCTGTCGGGCCCAAGAGGGGCTGCGACTGTGGTGGGCGGGGGCATGTAGGGGCAGGGCCGAGGCTGGCTGGGCGGAGGCACGTGGGGGTGCGGGAGAGGAGACCAGGCCTGCTTGGGTTTTGTTTTTCAGTTTTTACCAGCGATGTCTTCCAAAGTCAGACGAGCCACGTAATTTAGAAGGGCTTTTGGTGGAAAGCAGCGGTCCACAGTCCTCGGCGTCCCCAGAGGCAGCCCTGATCGTTCTAAAGAGTTGCAGATACCTGTGTTTCTGGATTGGCCAGTGTGAGGACTGGCTGCGGGGACAGAGGCGCCGCGTGAGGAGCCTCACCCGGAGGAAGGTGAAGCAGCAGCGCCCGTCCAGGCCCAGACCGTCTGTCCTGGTGTTCGGTCTGCTGTGTGTGAACCACCCATAGTTGGGGCAGGTTCTGGAGGGGCTGTGATATAGGGCACCTGCATGCTGTCTCTTGGAGAGGTTCCCAGAAGCTGCCTCGTGACGCTTCTGTTTCCACCCCAGTGGGTAGAACTGTTGTCACGTGGCCGTGACCAATGGCAAGAGGGCTGGAAAGGTCGTTCTCCGTGGCTGGCTGGGCGGGTGCTCTGCTGTCGGTGCAGAGGGCAGTCACTGCCATGCTTCCTGTTTCTTAATAATACACGTGCAGTTATTTGATTTGTTAATTTTGGACAATATCTATTGACTTTCAGTTTAGATACAGGAGGCTTTAGCTCACTTACACTTCTGCCTTCCCTTCTTTTCCTGTGTCATTTAGGAGTGCTTTTGGCTGAAAGTAACAGAAAACATGACCTATGGTATCTTAAACAACTGGGGATTGATTCATTTACTTATTTCATAAGTAAAGCAAAGGTAGGTTTTTGCTAGAGTTGGCTCAGAGCACAACCACATCAGGGGTCTGGTTCAGTGTCTCTGCAGTTCTCCTAACCATTCATGTTTGCAGTGTGGCTGCTGCAGCTCCGGCCGTCACATCTATGTTCAAGGCAATAGCAACTGGGAAGGAAGGAGCAAGCAGTGCAGCCCATTTCTGTCGTTTTCATCAGGGGCATTCCAGAAGCCTCTGCATATTTTCATTTATATCTCGTTGGCCAGAACCATGTTGTGTGGCCAGCTGTAGTCACAAGGGAGACTGAGAACGCGAGTATTTAACTCTTGTAACATCTCTGCAAGAGGGGGCAGGAGAAAGGGGGCTTGGGGAGGAGCATTGGGTCAGCCAGCCAGGTTGGCAGCCACGTTCCCTGCTGCTTGTCTTAGGAACTGCGGATTCTTAGCCAGTTTCTTGGACCTTGGACCGTCTCCTGGCTCCCCACGTGTCAGGTGTACCTGGCCGCTTACCCTACCCTGCCCATCACCTCCTCCTCACTCTCCGCTGTTCAGCTTCTGTCAGGTTTGGTGTTCTGGGTTTTTTAATGTTATCAAAGTAGAAAATTTTATTTTCTGTTTTGTAACCATGGTTCACTCAGTTTCAAATCCATACATGGCATTTACGTTATTATGATGAGCAGACGGTGTTCACTACAGAGTCACGTAAGATGCAGGTGATAGTTCCTCCTCCGTCACACTTGCGCGTGCAAAGGAAAATTTTTAAGTGATTTCTCTTTTAGGACACTACGCTAATTGCCGAAAGTCGTGCCACATTTTAGCTTGCTTTATAGTTGGGTCGTGTCTTTTTTGCTCAGTGCCGTCTTTTTCCTGCGTTCTTGCATTGCCTGGGGTGGTAGAGCGGGGTGGTGAGAGGTGGCTGCAGCCTGAGTTGGGGGCAGTTTGCTCGCTTCCCCGCTCCGGTCTCCTCAGGAGTCAGCCGGCGGCAGCAAGAGCTGCTGTAAGCCTTCCTCTGCAGAGTCCTGTTGAGAGACCCGTGTGCGTTCTAGTCTTTTCCAGCTGATTCATTCTGTGTTTGGAACCCATTCATTCCTTCTTCTTGAAATCTATGTATTTTCCATTTTATTTCAAATTGAGACTATGACTTTCTCCTACTATTTGTGGGTTGTTTTTTTTTTTTCCGGGATTTTTTTAAAGCTGCCTTTATTGAGGTACAGTTTACATGCAGTAAAAATCACCCTTTGTATGTGTTCAGTTAGATGTTCTCTGACAGTGTGCGCAGTTAGCACAGCACCAACCCCGTGTCCTTCGTCCCAAAGGTTCCCTCTTGCCCACTCAGGTGTCCTGATCCATCCTGACCACAGAGTGGCCCTGTCCGGCGTTGGCGTTCTGTGTCATTGCCTACTTTGGACAGGACACCAGGACGCAGCGGTGAGGGGTGAGGGCAAGGCTACGGGGCGCCCATTCCATCAGGTGTCCACACGTCAAGCATGCCGCGAGCCCCAGGCGGACAGGGGTAGGTAGCGCTGTGAGGTCACACTGAGACGGCAAGAAAAAGCCTGTCTCACATCCTGAACGCAGTTGTCCTGCGTTCCTACCCCGAGTCCAGGTAGCAAGCAACTTCCTGCAGAAAAGTTTCTGTTCACTGGCTTTGCTTTAGCCATTTTTAAAGGACCCGTGAGGCAGTGGTATGGAATACTTACAGCTGGTTTAGTTCAGTGAGTGACCTGATTTGTAAATTAAATTTTATCAAATAATTTATAAACTTAATTCTAATAAGTCGAGTTCCTGGTATGGAATTGGAAAGCACAGTTTCATACATCTGTTCCTATCTTTAAAAAAAGTATTGCTTTGCTTATTTATGTGTAATATAATTTTACAGTTTCATTATTTTAGCTTAATATTTCAAATAGGTTTTATAATTAAGATAAAATACAAAAGCAAAAAAAACCCCAATAGTCTATACTATCAAGTTCTGAATGTGTGGTGACAGATGGCTAATTTTAATAAGACTAAATTAACCCAAACTTGTATATGTGTGTTTGATCTTTCGTGGAGAGTTGCCAACATAAAGTGAAGAAATAATGTGAAGGTTTTAGGTTTAAAATTTCTCTCCCATGAGCCCTTGTCTTGCAGCTGCTCATCCCTACGGCCATGTTGACCCACACGCCCACTCTAGTGTCCCGTCCCTGCCGCCACTTGCTCTCCCCAGGCTGACTGTGCAGCAGTGTGTGCTGGGACAGGGTCCTGGGGCGGGGGGTGGGGCTGGCCAGGCGGCGGCCGGGATCAGTGATGGAATCCAGGGGCTGAAAGCCCTGGCTCAGACTCTGCCCACAGGGTCCCAGAGAGCTAGACTTCTAGAGTGAAGGTAGACTTTGGCCAGCGGGGTTCTCTGGGGCCCGGGTAGAGTGAGGGACCTGCCCCCACACGTCCCTCTGAGCACCGCCCAGGATAGCACCCGCCTCTCCTGGGACCCTCCCAGCAGTTTGGGGACACAGATCCGGGGTGGGGGTGTATCCTCCAGCCCCTGTGCCCTCGGGTCTGTGGAGGTGAGGCCTGGGGGCTGCCCTGCACCGGGACTCGGGGTTTTATAGGCCCCCCACCTTCGTAGTTGACCAGCTTGATGGGACCCGAGCTGGGATCGTACTCGCCTCTCAGACTGGGGGATATCCTGTCGCCGCCCTCCGGCCCGGCTTCATCGCCTCAGTAACCAGTTTGCTCTGGGCTAGACTTCCTTTGAATTCTCTAGTCATGAGTTTCAGTGATATTGCTGAGAAAAATGTGAGTTTTCGTTGCTTTTTGTCACCTTCTCTGTGCACACGGTGTCCGTTTGGTGGCAGATTCAGACCTTCATTTCTGGGGAGTTCTCTTCTCTCACAGCTCTGGTGTGTTCCCTGGTCGTGTGTCTGGTCCTTAGACACACGAGTTCTGTGCCTTTGGCTCTCCACCCTGCAGATCCAGGCTGTGATGCCTCTGATCTCATTTTAAGTTTTTTCTCTTCCGTTCAGTCTTGTTTGAGTTTTTAGTCAGATCTGACCATTTTTGTCCTTTTGTACATTGCTTGTACATCTGCATGTTTATGCTGGTTCTTTCATGTACACATACCCGGTTTAAAAAAAAAAAAAAACAAGCCTAGGATCAAGTATACATAGGTTACCTGGGTCAGAGGTTTTTCTACTCTAGACTGAGCAAAATCACTGTCTTCTTTGAAGGCCCAGCCAGATTTACTTGACACTTCAGAAAGTATATGTTCTCATTTGTTTTTAATAATCAGTAATAGAAAACATTGTTTTGAAAGGATGGTTCAGAAATAGTCTTTAAAGAAATACCTGTCTAAACCAAGGCTATCAGTTGTATACCCAGTTCAGTTTCAAATTTACGTTCAGACTTGATGACACTATTTGTTTCAAACTTTCCTTCGGCCTGTAACTAGGAATCAGAGCTCTCTGTGCGCAGCCCAGGCCTCTCAGATTTGAGATGGCCTCTGCTGCCGGCATTACTCTGTGGGCCACCTAAGCCATCTGGGGCTGTTTTGTCATCCGTGGGTCACCCCAGCCATTCGTGGGCCACCTGAGCCATCTGTGGGTCACCTTAAGCCTCCGTGGGCCACCTGAGCTGTCTGCGTGCCATCATCTGTGGCTGCTTCCTTGTTTTGGGTGGCCTTAGGCTATTGGAACTAATTTTAGGGCCTTCAAGTGTCTCCCCCGCTTTTTCTCAAATCCAACACCTGCTGTACTTATCTGATCAATGTAAATTTTTATTTTAATCCAAAGTTCCTTGGTAAAGTCACTTCAAAAGAAAATGGAAAAAGCTTACTTTAGTTCCTGATCTTAATTGAGTGGAGGAAACTTGCAGGTGCACTGCAAACTACACTCACCCTAATCTGCTCGGAACTGTCTTGCCGTAGAAAGTAGAAATGTGCTTAGTTGAAGGAATACGTGCGTGTTCCTTTGACCTGATATTGTGAGAAATCTTAACAGATTAAAAAAGTAAACTTGAGTGGCCGTGCTTTTGCTGCGATGGCGGCCTTGTGGAGGGTGAAGAGCTTGGGTCCCGAGCGGGGAGTGTCCTGGGTTCTGAATGGTGCCCTGCCGCCTGCCCAGCTGTGACCTTGGACAGGTCACCTGGCCTCTCCAGCTGGCTGCTTCTCTTCAGAAGGTGGAGGTCCTGATGATAGGGCAGCAGCTGAAGCCAAGGTGGCCCTACTGTGGCCTGCACACTGTCCTCACTTGGTCCCCCCAGCAAGCCTGGGGGCAACCGTCGCTGTCACCTCGGAGCCGAGAGGGTGAGAACTTGCCGTGGCCCCAGGCTAGAAGGAGGTAGAGCAGGGCTTCAGCAGGGAGACCTGCTCCGGGCTTTGTGCTGATGACCCCTGTGCTGTAACCATGGCCATGCTGTACGGCCGTGCAGGTTTCACACTGCACAAAAGCGCTTGAATGGCATCCCTGCGGGTTGTGAAACAAGTGGGGGTGTGTCCAGGCCCCGCCCCTCGTGCGGTCATTGCAGAGTCTCCTGTACTAAGATTTGGTGACATTCAGCTGGAGTGACCAGCGGGTGATGGTCACTCAGTACACTCGTCCTGTGCACACCGCCTCAGTGGCTGTTCCCTCCCCCAACCGCCCAGCTGCAGTGCCTTTCCCAGCTCTGCCTACACTCAATACCCAGGACTCACCCACTCTAACCTCTGTGCAGGTGAGTCCCACACCTGAGTCTCCAGCCCAGACCTTTCTCCTGCTCTCCAGGCTCACACCCCAGGTCCTCCAGCATCTTCTGGGGAATCACCTCATCGCCAACTTGGGACATCAGACTGACCTCCCGGTGCCCCCCGCCGCCCCATCCACAGGCCTCCAATCTCAGCAGCTGTGTCCTTCCGGGCTCTCGGGCCAAAAGCCGGGGCTGTCCTTTCCCTCCTGCCCCAGATCCAAGCTATCAGGAGAACCTGCCTACTGTGCCACTAGGGTGCATCGAGTCTGGTTATGTCTTCTCTTGTCCACGGCCGTCAGGCTCTGACCATTGGATCTGTTTACAGTGGTCTCCTAACCTGTCTCCCCGCGTCAGCCCTGCCCCACACCTGCCCTTTCCCAGAGGCCAGAGGCCAGGCCCCATGAAAACTCCCGGGAAGAGTGAGCCGACCCTCCAGTACTTCTGGCCTCCTGGCTGTTCCTGGGCCACGCCGGGCTCTGCCTCGGCGTCTTCGCCCTCTGTCTTCTTGGA
>NW_006779129.1:1308116-1322928 GCF_000442215.2 Lipotes vexillifer | reverse complement strand
CTTCCCCGGGGCCTCACATCAGCCTCCTCAGCGCCTTAGGCTTGACTTCGTTACTGTCTTCCTGGAGCCGTGCGCTGTCCTCTGACACGCGAGTCCTTTAACTGCTGGTGACGCTCACTGCTGACTGGGTTTCTTTTCCTGTTGGACGTGAGCCCCATGCTAGCCTGTGAACGTCCTCTGTTCACTGACAGAGCCCTGGCCCCGAGGATGGTCCCGGCACATAGTAGGTGCTTGCTCCCAGTTGGATGAGTGAGTGAATGTTTGCTGTGTTTCTTATTAAGAGATCTTTCTGAGGCACCATGGTATTAAATGAAGTACCATTACAGTTTCCTGTGTGTTGATTATATGTGAATAACTAATGAAGAACTGACTCATTTAGAGGCTGTAGAATTCTAATGGAATAAGCTCCTTGTTTCCTTCTTGAAAGAGTAGGAAAACAGTTTTCAAGAGTCTTATCCTAAATTAATAGTCCAGGAACATTAAATGTTGGAGTCTTTACTCTAGGACATAGATAAATAAAATTAATTAGGGACCAGGAATGTCAGATGCTAAATGGTGTACAACTATTTCTGACATTCTCCTAGAATTCAGTAGTTATTAACTTGCATAGATGTGACAGCCGAAGTCCGAAATTGGTGTACTTTTAAAATTGGAAAAAGCTTTAAAGTGTTCTTTTAGATTATTAACTGTCAATTTAGTGGTTCTAGAAACCATATCTGATGCAGCAAATCATTGCCGTTCTGCTGTGAATTTCTTGATTCCCACGAATACAGGTATTCTATTTTTATGCTCCTCTTAAATAATCCTAAAGGTAGCAGAAAGAAATGGCAAGAAAAAAGAAGAACATGATAGATGCAGAGAGAGGATGTTATTTCACCTTTGGGAACTTCTCGTGGAATGGCTCTAAGATAAGACGCGCTGAGAAAGGTGGTGCTCCGTTAGGGCCCCTCCCGTCCACGGCCACAGACGCTGCGTCAGGGCACCACTTGCCTTGTCATTCCGGTGGGTTCTGACTCACTCTGATTTTCAAGAAAGTGGAAAACATGGCATTTATTAGGCGAGGAAGATTAACTGTGCATTTGGTCGTGTCATTTGATGAGAAAAAAACAAATTATCACTTTATGAAGTGAAACCTATATGCATGTAACTGCCACTTTTACCTGACTTTTTATACGAATGTAGGGCAAATGTGAAATTGGGCTGTGCCATGTGATAGTAGGAAGCCAGCTTGTCCTTGTGTTTCATAGACTATTCGGTGCTCTTTAGTTAAAAGGAACCTAAACAGACTCGATGTTGTCAAATCAGGCGTCTTGAGAACCGTGCTGCTGTCCCTCCTGCACCCGCGGGGTAGTCGTGAGTGGGTGCCGCAGGTGCCGCAGAGACGCCGGGCCACCTGCCCCACCCCGCGGGACACGGACACCCGTTTGGGTCACAGGAGGGAGGAGGGAGTGAGGAGGCCTTTGGGGGTTTCCATGAGAACAGCAAGGCAGGGCAGAGTAAACCACTTAGGATTGGCCAGTTTGAGTGACCCTGGCAGGCTCTGGGCTGTAGCGGTGGTTTCTGGTTGCCTGGTCCCTGCCCGAGTGATCTGGGGGCAGGGGCGGGGCAGCAGGGGCCTGGCGGGAGGTTAGATCTCAGTGTGGGCTGTGGTTTGCATTGCTGCTGGTCGAGCCCTCTGCTGTCTCTGCAAATCAGCTCATCCGGGAGGGGCAGTCTCTCCTTCCCAGGGTCTGCAAGGCCCCCAAATGGCAGAGCATCAACAAAAAGAAAATAGAGTTAAAATAATTTGCAGTGTGATGTATGGATGCCACATAGACAACTACTGTACAGAACCCAGGAAAGCAGAGTTAGAACGACTGCCGGTAGGAGCTGAGCTGCAGCTGGGGACGGGGTCGGAGGACATGCTCTCAGGGTTGCACTCTGGTCCCTCCCCAGGGCGAGCGGTGGGTTCTGTCCCACCAGTGCCCACTGCCTGGGGCCCTGGGGAAGGGATTCTGCAGGGCCACGTCTTCTGTGGAGCATGTCCGGACGGGCACACACACAAATCTAAGAGTAATAGGAGCTGCTTGATGTGACAAAACATGGCTGAGGCTCCACGTGCAATCGTGGTGAAGCCGGCGTTAATTCGTGTGCACCTTTGGAATAATAAGTTGGAAACGCGATGCTGGCATTACCAGGAAAGGAACACTTTATATGCAAGACACGGTCAGTTGTGTGGAGAGAAAGATTTTGACGCGTCGATTAACTTTTCTTTTGCTGAAGGGCTCTGCTGCTCACATCCTCCCTGCACACTGACTCCCCCGCAAGACACACCCCCCCCCCCCCCCCCCCCCGTCCTCAGGGCTCTCGGATGCAGTTGCCTTTTGTTCCAAGGACAGAGACCCCAAGATGTGGGAGAGCATCTACACAGTGTGTCTGGACGAGGGGGGCTGAGGGCTGTGGGTTGTGCTGGGCCAGTCTAAGTGTGGGTCCCGCGCCCTGAGATGTGTGTGTGTGTGCGTGTGTCTGTGTGCGTATGTGTGTCTGTGCGCGTGCACGCATGTGTGTGTGTGTGTGTGTATGCGTGTGTGTGTGTGCCCTGCTCTGCACCCCCCAGCGAGCCAGGTTGGGTGGGAAGGGGAGGGTCGTGCCTGCCTGGCGCCAGGTGCCCACGTGCAGGTGAGGCCAGCGGTGTCCCCAAGCCACGGGGTCCTGCGCCCCTGAGCAGTGCTGCGGGGCAGCGTTACTTTGGGCAGGTGTTATTTTGTGAACTGGACTCTCGGTGGTTTCTACTTCGTTATTTGAGGAATTGTGTGTATTCTGGAGATGTTGGGGTTTTTTAGGCAGCACTGTTTGATGGGGAGATGGTGTCTCACACACACACACCCCGCCCCAGGAGTCACGTCCCTGCCCACTTTGAAGGGCTGAGGGCCCCTCCATCTGCGCTTTGAAGAGTGAGCCTGGGGCGGGGGAGGAGCCGCCCTCCCACGTGTCCGCGAGGGCCGTCACAGCCGCGCGGCTCGGATGCTTGGCTGAGCGCCCACCCCAGTGGCCGGGGGCTGGGACGGGACCGGGCTGGCCAGGGCTGGCCCCGCTCATCGCGGGGACGCTGGCCATGGGGACTGTCCTCAGCATCCGCCGGTGTAAAAGGAGGCGCAAGAGACGCTCTGAGAGGAAAGGTAACTCCTTTGTCTTTCATCCTGAAGTGCAAATACCGGGCTTCCAACGCGGTGCAGTGCGGGGAACGTGTTCTGACCTGCCCTGTGAGTTTATCTTGTTGATGGCGGTTACTTCTTTTTTTTTTTTTTTTTTTTCTTTTTTTTTTTGCTAGTAAAGGAAGCATATAACAGTAAAGAAAGTCTGTACTTCTGTACTTGAAATGCCTTAATAGTGGGATTCAGGTTGGCATGGGAACAGTGCAAAAATGTTAAGCAACAAACAAACAAGAAAGTAAAGTCTATTTCAAATGAGCATTAAAAAAAATAAGTTTCAGGAGATGGTGGTAGCATTAGAAAGAACAAAGAACAAATCTGGTTAGTATATTTTTAAAGAGAGGGACTTACTCAAGAGGAGTTCTGAAGTATTAGAGTCCAAACTAAACATTCATGAAAAGAACCACGGGAATAATATCAAAAGATAGCCTATCTTAAATATGTAATTAAATATTTTTGAGATTGATAAAAAGCAACTTATCTTATGCATTACAAAATATTATAGGATCCAGATGGAAGAATGAGCTCCAAACAAGTTGCAAAAATTAAGAGACTAGCTTACTTTTTTGTTTAGTTTACTTTTTTTTTTTTTACATCTTTATTGGAGTATAATTGCTTTACAATGGTGTGTTAGTTTCTGCTTTATAACAAAGTGAATCAGTTATACATATACGTATGTTTCCATATCTCTTCCCTCTTGCGTCTCCCTCCCTCCCAGCCTCCCTATTCCACCCCTCTAGGTGGTCGCAAAGCACCGAGCTGATCTCCCTGTGCTGTGCGGCGGCTTCCCACTAGCTATCTTCCTTACATTTGGTAGTGTATATATGTCCATGCCACTCTCTTCTCTTTGTCACAGCTCACCCTTCCCCCTCCCCATATCCTCAAGTCCGTTCTCCAGCAGGTCTGTGTCTTTATTCCCGTCTTACCCCTAGGTTCTTTGTGACATTTTTTTTTCTTATATTCCATATATATGTGTTAGCATACGGTATTTGTCTTTCTCTTTCTGACTTACTTCACTCTGTATGACAGACTCTAGGTCCATCCACCTCATTACAAGTAGCTCAGTTTCGTTTCTTTTTATGGTTGAGTAATATTCCACTGTATATATGTGCCACATCTTCTTTATCCACTCATCCGATGATGGGCACTTAGGTTGTTTACTTCTGCTTTCCCTCTAGAGTGCCTCTCTTTTCTTCTGTTGGCATTTCATAGAGTTTTAGCTAGGGACTCACAGAGGTAGATTTTAAAAACATGTCTCTAAACATGTCTAGAAATCACGTTAGCTTCAAGGTTTAACGTATTTTTTAGGAAGACATTTATGAAATCTTTGAAGTGTGCAGCTTTGAGTCCCAGGAGATTTTCCCTCTAGAGACAGATGCTTTGTAATTTCTCCTTTGCTGCCACTCTTCCTTACTGACTGACTTTTCTAACGTCAAAACTGCTCTTCATGCTGTGGCAAGACTGTGGCTGCCGCTATTACAGTGTTTTCCTTTTAAAGACACGGAGAGCAAATTCCTTCCGTTCAACACTCCAGATAATTTCAGTCTTTAATTCAACTTGATGTGTTAAGATCAATATATTTTTCTTAACACCAGATTTAAAAGTTGCCTGTGACTATAAAAATCACAAACTACTGGCTTTGGGGTGAATTGTTGCTTTAAGAGGTGTTGAGAGTTTGCTGCCTCCACATACTATGCGTTAACCAACAGAAAATGTCTGAGGTGCAGAAATGCTCCTGCTGAGGCGATAGCCGGTTGTTTTCCAGGTGCCACCTCGTTACCCAGCAGCTGACGGGGCTGGAACGGGGTCTTTCTCCAGCACCGCATCTTTGGGGCCTTCTGTGGCAGGAGACACTCATCTCTCCAGGAAATAAGATGAGCCACAGTTCGTTAGTGTGGCTCCCCAAGAAGAGAAAGAAGAAATTCATTTTGGAGTCAGCAATCTGTGATAAGAGCATGTTGCTCACTGTAACACAGACGCCTGTCCTAATGGAGCTCTGTGTCTAGGAGCGGCGGGGCCTTGTGATGTGTGACCTCTGTGGGCCCCATGCCCACCGTGTGTGTGCAGGACAGAGGCACCGTCCCCAGGGCACGCGGGCGTAGCCTTCTCGGCGCGTCCCTGCTGCTCCCGACCTGCACCTGGTTACAGCGCCGGTGTGTTTGCTCTCCTCAGGCGTGAAAGAGCAAAGGTGGCATTAAGACAAGCAGTAGGAAATTAAGACAAAGGCAAAAGCCAAAACTGCAAGAAATTTTCATCCAAATACGCTAAATTCAGACTCGCCACTGTTTTTCCTCCATGGCTCCTCATCACTAAACATAAATTCGGGAAAATTTTGAGAAGTGTAGAACAATTCTGTCATCGTTCTTTTGGAACTTATCGTAATTCACATGCTGTGTATTAGTCCCACTGTATACAAATTCTAAATGTCTTCACATATTCTGGAATCTTGTTCTTCAGTGGGAAAACCATTCCCAAGTACATTGCGGGTTCAGACCAACATCTTGAGAAATTAGCTGTTACAAGATGTAGCAATGCAGCCCCGTGTATTAAGTGAGTCCTGTTCACTGGACGTTCCTGTGTGTGTAGATTCATTGTGAACACTGCTAAACAACATTAGGTATGTGTTAATACACGTTCCTATTTATAACGTGCCCTATATTTGAAACTAATAAAAATGCCTTTAAAAATTATGAGTATTATTAGGACTGGCCATCCCATTTATACCAAATTGGGGAAGTTTTACAAGATGTGAAATGTAGTCTTTTAGTATTGTATAATTTTTAAAGTGCTCCAAATCCTGTGTAAAGACTGGTATAACGTGTGCCTTTTCGAATTTAGTCATGTGTCAGTACAGTGTAGCAGCAGGTTCCTTGGTTTCAGTAGCAGTGCGATTTCAGTGATTTTTCACTGCTCCTGTGGAAGGGTCACTCCCTCCCACAAGGCAGGGTATTGGCTGTTTACTCTGGATGAGAGGCACATGGCTTAGCTTAGTCGTTTAACGGTTAGAAGAGAACAATGTGCAATTTAAATACTGACCGGGACCCCCATACAGCAGACACTGCTGTCTTGGTAGGTGCTGCCCCCTGAGGCCCAAGGTGGATCTGGAGCCCAGGTCACACTCCCGGGGACTGTTAGACCAGCCCTCCCCGGGCCCGACCAGTGCAGACGCTGTCGCCTTCTCTCCACTCACGGCACTGCTGCAGAGTTGTGGGACAGTGGGAGGGGCGGGATGGAGAACCCAGAAGGCTCCTTCACCCCCCTGCCCCCCACTTTATGAATGCCCTCCTGTATTTTGCGATTAAGGGCTTTCTCAGTGAGTACTTTGTCCTGAGTGTGACAGCACCCTTGTCTGTGCCCAGTCATATGCACACCCTGTGACGGCCACTGTCACTGTGCATGTGTTGCAGTCCAGCTGGGCTCCCTCACGTTTCCAGGATGGAGAAGTGAATGGGGGGTGGGGACCTTTTACAGAAATGGAGGCCCAGACCTGTAGAGGTGAGCCACCTCTGATAGTGCTGGAGGACGGGGCATGGACACTCTGTGCCATCGAGGAGATGCAGACAGTACCTGAGGGAGCAGGCAGCTGTCATGCCAGGCTTCTTCCCTGCTTCCACCTCGCTGAGAGACTGCCTCTTTGTGAGGGGCAGAGTGCTGTAGCAGCTGGAGGCTTAGGGCGGGATGGCATTTGTCCACTCACCCACCCACCCACCCACCCAAAACATGGGCTCTGTCCTTGGGTAGGGCAGTCTCGGGTGGGGGTAGCAGACACACAGAATATACACACTGTGCTGCAGTACCTGGGCTCACGGGAGGCTTGATGAAATTGCACCAAACTTAGACTGGGGGGTGAGATCCAGGGGAGACGTATCGAAAGAGGAGAGGTTGAAGGTAAGGAAGCCCTGAAGGATTATTAGGTAACAGGTGGACTCCAGAGGTAGAAAACAGCATTCATCCATCCACCCATCCATTCACCTAGCCATTCACCCACCCACCCATCCATCTCTTCACCCACCTATCTACCCACCCACCCATCCATCCCCCTAGCCATTCACCCACCCACCCATTCATCTGTTCATCCACCCACCCACCCATCTACCCACCCATCCATCCATCCGTCCCCCTAGCCATTTTCCCACCCACCATTCATCTGTTCATCCACCCATCCATCCATCCACCTAGCCATTCACCCACCCACCCATCTACCCATCCATCCATCCATCCATCCATCCATCCATCCATCCATCCACCCATCCACCTAGCCATTCACCAATCCACCCATTCATCTGTTCATCCACCCACCCATCCATTCATCCACCCATCTATTCATCCATTCATTCACCCACCCATTCACTCATTCATCCAATCCACTCACTCATCCACCCGCCCACCCATTCATCCAGTCCACCCACCCATCCATCCATCCATCCATTCATGCAACAAGTAGCCGTTAGAGCCTTCTGTGTGCCAGCACCAGGGATTTGGGCACCCATGGGACAGGTGTGGGTGACAGGATGGCAGTGGCAGAGGGGTAGCTTCAGCTTTCAGGCCTGGAGTTCACTCTAGAATGGGCCACCTGAAGCGCCATTTGGTGGGTGAAGAGGGGGATTTCTGTGATGCACTGCTGCTGTGCTGTGTATATCAGGAAGGAAGGGATCTTAACCGATCTCTGACAAGAGTGGGAGACCCTGTGTCTGCCAGGAGAGGGCTCAAGTGAGGGCAGTTGCTGACCCCTGGTGGACAGCAGTTATGGATGGAAGGCCCAGGGCTCCCAGAATCTCTTGTGACAGATGTGTGGGTACATTTCATTGCACTTGTACAGATGGGCTTCCCAGCACAAGTGGGGGCCGTGCTCCCTGGGAAGGAGCTCCTTCAGCTGAAGGTGTGTTCCAGGGATGGGCAGAGTCACCCTAGTTTGACAGTTGAGATTCTAAAGCAAATGTGTGGAGTTAGATTTGTGGAATGTACTTGAAATACTATGGGAATTGGATCAAGTCTTAACAGTGCCTATTCTTAGCGTAATTATTAGTGTTCATATTGAAAATACAGCTCACAGTATTCTCTTTTTTCCCTTTCATCCCAGAAAATAAAGTATAATTTTCAGATAAACGGATTTTAATTAGGCCGTGATGAACAGAGCAAGCATGGACCGTATTTCACATGTGTTGTTTCTCTTCATTCATCTCCAAGGACAGAGTGTGGTTATAAAAATAATGGAGTTTCTGTTTATTAATCTTCACGGTAATGTCCTACTGCTCTAAACAGCGTCTGTGCCCCACCTGTGCATCCCTTCCTTCTTCCCACCCCATGGCAGCCACGGATCTTTTTACTGCCTCCACAGTTGTGCCTTTTCCAGGATGTCACATGGTTGGAATCATGCAGTCTGTAGCCTTTTCAGATTGGCTTCTTTCACTTAGGAACATGCATTCAAGTTTCCTGCATGGCTTTTCTTGACTTGACAGCTCATTTCTCTTTAGCTCTGAATACTGTTCCGTTGTCTGGATGGGCCACAGTCTGTTTGTTCACCTACTGAAGGACGGCGTGGTTGCTTCCAGGTTTTGTCAACTGTGGATAAAGCTGCTATAAATATCCATGTGCAGGTTTTTGTGTGGACATAAGTTTTCAGCTCCTTTAGGTAAATACCAAGGAAAGCGATTGCTGGATCCTATGGTAAGAGTCTGTTTAGTTTTGTAAGAAACCGCCAGACTGTCTTCCAAAGCAGCCACACCATTCTGCATTCCCAACAGCAGTGAATGAGGGTTCCTATTGCTCTGCAATCTTGCCAGCGCTTGCTGTTGTCTGTGTTCTAGATTTTCACCGTTCTAATAGGTGTGTAGGGGCATCTGATTGTTGTTTTAATTTTCGTTTCCCTGATGACAGCTGATGTGAAGCATCTTATCTGCCGTGTGTGTATCTTCTTTGGTGCGGTGTCTGTTCAGGTCTTTGGCCTATTTTTTAATCAAGTTGTTTTCTTCTCACTGTTGAGTTTTAAGAGTTCTTTGTATGTTTTGGATAACAGTCCTTTATCAGCTATTTCTTTTGCAAAAATTTTCTCCCTGTCTGTGGCTTGTCTTCTTGTTCTCTTGATATTGTTTTTCACAGAACAGAAGTTTTTAATTTTAATAAAGTCCAGCTTAGCGATTCTTTTTTTCGTGGATCATGCCTATGATGTTGTATCTAAAAAGTCATTGCCAAACCCAAGGTCAGCTAGGTTTTCTCCTATGTTATCTTCTAGGAGTTTTACATTTTATGTTTAGGTCTGTGATCCATTTTGAGTTAATTTTTGTGTAGTTCGTAAGATCTGTGTCTAGATTCATCTTTTTGCATGTGGATGACCAGTTGTTCTAGCACCATTTGTTGAAGAGACTATCTTTGCCCTGTTATATTGCCTTAGCTCCTTTGTCAAGGAACAGTTGACAGTATTTATGTGGGTGTGCTTCTGGGCTCTGTGTTCTGTCCCACTGACCTATTTGGCTTTTCTTTCGCCAATACCGCACTGTCCTGATGACCACAGCTTTATAGTGAGTCTTGAAGGCAGATACTGTCAGTCCTCCAGGTTTGTTCTTCCCCGTCAGTATCGTGTTGGCTACTCTGGGTCTTTGCCTCTTCATATAAACATTGGAATCAGTTAGTTGATTTCCACAAAATGCCTTGCTGGGATTTTGACTGGGATTGCGTTGAATCTGTAGCTCGAGTTGGGAAGAGCCCAAATCAGCATTATTGAGTCTTTCTATCCGTGTTTATGGATTTTCTCTCCACTTATTTAGTTCTTTGATTTCTTTCATCAGAGTTTTGCACTTTTCCTCATATAGATCTTGTACATATTTTGTTAAATTTATACCTAAGTATTTCATTTGGGGGTGTACTAATGTAAATGCTGTTGTGGTTTTTAGGTCAAATTCCAGTTCATCGCTTGCATGTAGCAAAGCAATTGACTTTTGTATGTTAACCTTGTATTCTGCAACCTTTCTATAATTGCTTATTAGTTCCAAGAGTTTTTTTGTCGATTGCTATGGTTATTTCAATTATTCCATGTTGCATTTCACTAGGAAAAAAACATATGTTTTAAAAGTAATGCTTGGGGCTTCCCTGGTGGCGCAGTGGTTGCGAGTCCGCCTGCCGATGCAGGGGACGCGGGTTCGCGCCCCGGTCCGGGAGGATCCCACGTGCCGCGGAGCAGCTGGGCCCGTGAGCCATGGCTGCTGGGCCTGCGCGTCCGGAGCCTGTGCTCCGCAACGGGAGAGGCCACAACAGTGAGGGGCCCGCGTACTGCCCAAAAAAAAAAAAAAAAAAAGTAATGCTTGAACCTTATTTGCTATGCACAGTCTGCTGTATCTATTTCAATGTGTACAAAATCTCTAAAGGATAACTGAACATCTATTATTTGGATGGTTTCCTAGGAAGGAAACTATTTCTTTGTAAAATATTATAAATTGAGTGTTTGGAATATTTTGGTGATATTAGTTTAGAAAGCAAAATATTGGAATCAAAATACAAATCATGAATGCATTCTCTAAACATGCATGAAGTTGTTGAATTTCAGATGATTTTTCTTCAAATTATGTAAGAATTTTATACTTCAGTTACCTTTGTTAAGTAAATAATAAAATCATCCTTCAGTTTTTTGCTATAGCTGCAAAATTAGTCTAGCCTTTAGCAAGTTGCTTGATTTATAGTAGAGAATGAACACGCAGAATCTTCATTTTAACGCTTCGCTCTTTAAAAATTTGTAGTGTGTGGCTGTTAAAACTGAAACCCCTAACAGTCATTAAGAATATGTAAAACTTTTCTCAAAACCATCCTGTTCGGAGAGTAACATGGATAAAACTCAGTAATAATTGCCAGTAATTTTTGTCAAGTTGCTGCTTGTCTTAAACATTTTTTAATCTATAAATTTTTAGTGAATTCCTAAAGATAGCATTTTTCACCAGCACAATAGAGAATTCATGTTCTGATGCATCCTGAATATTAATAAGTTATGTTCTCTGTATTTTATTCCGGAAAACCTATTTTCACCAAGGGAAGGGGAGGACGTTTCCACAGTGAGGATAAGGGTGCTGTCAGAAGCGGATAGGAATGTTGTATTTTACATATATATCTACACCTTGGCTTACATCATGAACATCTACAGTGTATAAGGAATCACACAACAGATGACCATTTACCCACCACCCACTTAGAAATTAAAGCATTGCCAATTGGATCCTGTTATTGGAAGTCAGATGCGAACCCGTGGGGAACCAAAACCGACACTGACCGAGTGGCACTGGTGGGTCCAGCTTCCTCTTCTAACGGGGTTTACCCCTTTCCAGGCCCACGTGTTAGAAAGCGCATTGGTCGGTGGTGTGGGAAGCTGCTCTGCCCTGAGTCCATCTCCCTGCTCCGCAGTCCGTGAGCCGTGGGCATCTTTGCATGCGGGTGCCCCATCCTTTCCAGTCTGGGAGGACCAGCCCCACCTAACTGCTCCTTAGTTCAGAGTTCTCTTGACTATTCAAACCTGATTATTTTTCCACGTAAGATCAGCTTTTCTAGTTCTATTTAAAAAAAGAAAAGTTGAAATTATAACTGGAATCAAGTTACACTTAAGTCCCAGGTCTTTCGATGCCAGGTTTAATGGTCTTTTCACGCCTCCCCGCTTACTTCTTAATGCTTACGGGACCCTGAAAAACGAAGACGGCATTTGAATACTGCTGTCATGTAAAGCTTTCCTTCTGTGGCCATTCCTGGAATCTTGTTCCAGATGGGATTTTGAATGGGGTTTTAATTCTTACGTGTTTGTAGTCCAGGCCATATGAGGTACTTTTCAGACTGAAAGAAAAATGATTATGTAAAATGATCTGAAGTGCTTGCATTTGCTATTTTGCTTTGTTTTATAACCTTTGGTACGAGAGTTGGCATTTGTAGAGGCTGAAAATATTGGCTTCTGCTCGGCAACAGATTTCTGGCTTCCACTTTTCTTCTTTTTTTTAACATCTTTATTGGAGTATAATTGCTTTACAATGGCGTGTTAGTTTCTGCTGTATAGCAAAGTGAATCAGTTATACGTATGTTCCCATATCTCTTCCCTCTTGCGTCTCCCTCCCTCCCACCCTCCCTGTCCCACCCCTCCAGGCGGTCACAAAGCACCGAGCTGATCTCCCTGTGCCATGCGGCTGCTTCCCACTAGCTATCTACCGTACGTTTGCTAGTGGGTATATGTCCATGCCTCTCTCTCGCTTTGTCACAGCTCACCCTTCCCCCTCCCCATATCCTCAAGTCCATTCTCTAGTAGGTCTGTGTCTTTGTTCCCGTCTTACCCCTAGGTTCTTCAAGACATTTATCTTTTCTTTGACTCCATATATATGTGTTAGCATACGGTATTTGTCTTTCTCTTTCTGACTTACCTCACTCTGTATGACAGACTCTAGGTCCATCCACCTCATTACAAATAGCTCAATTTCATTTCTTTTTATGGCTGAGTAATATCCCATTGTGTGTATGTGTCTGGCTTTTCCACTTTTAATGTACGTGTACCCACCCACACTGTGCAGAGCCTGATTATTTTCTACCGTGAGACATTTTCCCTGTCCTTTTCTAGAACTTAAATATGAAAGAGCAGGAAAACGAGGCGTGTCCTACAAACCAGGTGAGCTCTGGCGGCGCAGGGTTCTCCTGTGCCCAGACTCCCCGTCACTGTCACGGCAGGCACGGCATCCTCGTCCCAGACCTCCAGGGAAGCCACAGCCTCTCAGCGCACTGTCCACTAGATTGTGTGCCTCTTCTGCCTGCTTTTAAATTGACCTTTTTATCTTGAGAGAACGTACGTTCACGCGTAGCTGTAAGAAACAATGCGGGGAGAACGTGTTCCCTTTACACAGCGCGCACTGTCACGGCCGGGCTGCCTCCCCACCCACAACCACTGCTCTGCTCTCCATTTCTACAGTTTTCTCGTTTCAAGAATGTTACACAGTCGACCCTTGAACAGCGCAGGGGTTGGGGTGCTGACGTGAGATGCAGTCGGAAACCCGTGTAACTGATAGTCGGCCCTCTGCATCCTCATCCTTGGACTCAGTCAACCTCAGGCCATGCAGTGGGGTAGGTTGTGCTTAGTGAAAAAAAATCTGTGTCTCAGTGACCCATGCAGTTCAAACCCGTGTTGCTCAAGGATCACCTTTGTATACATGGGCTGTAATGTATATAACCTTTGGGACTGGCTTTTTCACTCAGCCTGATTCTCTGGAGGTCCATCCAGGTTACTGCGTGTGTCAGTAGTTTGTTGCTTTTCATTGTCGCGTGGTGCTCCATGGTGTGGATGGTCTGCAGTGTGTTCGGCCAGTCACCTGCTGAAGGGCACTGGGTTGTCTCCGGTTTGGGGCTGTTGTGAATAAAGTTGCTATCAACGTTCCTGTGTGCGTTTTCTATGTGAACGTAAGTCTTCATTTCTCTGGAATAAATGCCCATGTTTAGTTTTAAGAAACCACCAGACTGGTTCCCAGAGTGGCTACACCATTGTACATCCCCACCAGCGGCGTGTGAGTGATCCAGTTTCTCCTCATCCTCGCTGGCCCTTGGGTTGGCATTATTTTAGCCGTTCTCGTAGGTGTGTGGTGGAATCTCACGTGGTTTTAAGTCCTATTTCCCTAGTGGCATCATTTCCCGGGGGAACATCCATCTGTGTGCATTCTTTGGTGAAATGTTTCTTTCTAATGGGAGCGTGTGTTTTATTGTTGAGTTTCTTGTATGTTTTGTTTGTTGGTGTGGTTTTCAGATATTTGCTCACAGTCCATAGCTTGTCTTCTCATCTTCGTAACAGGGTCTTTAGCAGAGCAAAAGGTTTTTAATTCCGATGGGTTCCAGTTCATCATTTTTTCCTTTTGTGGATTGTGCTTTTAGTGGCTAATCTGCACACTCTTTGCCGAGTCCTGGATCCCACGGATGTCCTCCTATGATTCTTGTAAACGCCTTGTAGTTTCATGCTTTACGTTTAATAAGCCCATGGTCCATTCCAGGTGAATATGTGTGTGGGGTGTGCACTCTAGGTGCCCGGCTGCCCAGCACTGTCTGTTGACAAGGCTGTCCTTCCTTCATTGCGTTGCTTGTGTACCCTTGTCAACAATGAGCAGGTGTTTTGTGGGGGCCTGTCTCTGGGTCCTGTTTTGTTCTGTGTGGTCTGCCTGTCTGTCTTGATGACTCAGACTTCATAGGCAGTGTTGAGATCAGTTACTGATCCTCCCACTTCGTTTTTATGATGTGGCTGCTTTAAAATTTTCTCAGATAATGCTGATGTCTCTGGGTCGGCATCATTTGTCTTTTTCCATTTGGTTTGAGATCTTCCTGGCTCTCAGTGTGATGAGTGATTTTTGATTGAAACCTGGACATATTATGTTACAAGAACCTCAGTCTTACTTGGACCTCTGCTTCAGCTGGCTTTCTCTCACGGCCTCCTGTTGGGGAGGGGAGACGCCGCCTCATCGCTGCCGGACGGGGCTGCACGTCCAGGTTCCCTGGCCTCCACTGGCACTGCGGGGTGGTGGCCTCCTGTGACATCCGCAGTGGGGAGGGGGCAGGCGCCTGGGTACCGCCAGGTGGGGTGGAAGTCCAGGCTCTCCGCCTGTTCTCCCTGACTCTGCATCGCCGGGGGGTGG
>NW_006779129.1:1288027-1308022 GCF_000442215.2 Lipotes vexillifer | reverse complement strand
GGGAGGGGGTCGTCACAGCCCAGAGGGAATGAGATGCAAGGCTCCCCCACCCCATGTCCTTGCTGGATGGGAGGCTGGGGCCTGGCTGAATAGGGCAGTTTGGTCTGTCAGGTTCCTGTCCTGCTGGGAGGTCCTCTCCTGGTCCCTTGGCCAGAGAGACACTTTTCCTTGGGTGTTTTGGTCTTTTGCCCATTGGTGTTTCCAGGTTGCCGGCTTCTTCATACTCCAAGCCTGGGATAACGATGCAAAAAGAAGACGTAAGGGACTCACCGCCACACTGTCCCCAGGCCCCCTGCTGCTCTGCCGCCTCCCCTCCGCCCTTCCGAGCCTCCTCGTGCTTGCTGTGTCTGTGCCATCCGGGGTTTTCAGTTGGGCTAAACGGGGGACGTGCCCTCAGTCTTCCCACCACACGAGCCCCTTTGCCTGCTCTGAATCCAGCTCTCAGCCAGTAAGAACAGAGTGCTCTGGACAGCTTGTGTGGTTGCTTTCAGAACTGATAACTGAGCTTCTCAGAAGCGCCTTCTAAGTGCCTTTCTCACACAGCCTCTGTGCTTCCCGCATGCTATACCTGTGCACGGTCTTCACAGTGTGCCCCACCCCCTCTCCTCCAGGATCAGCTTAACCATCACACGCCCTGACCGTGGCCAAGAGGACCCTTGGAGCACCTGCATCTCACTGAGGGCATGGGGCGGTCTGGCACTCGTGCCCATTCCAGACCTCAAGGAAATTACTTTCATTGAAACCATTCCCTAGTGGAAATATTAAAACACACACCGATACAGAATTGTGTGCTGAGCCCGAGTGCCCATCAGGCAGCGCCAGCATCACCAGCCATGGCCCCTCACTTTCATCCGTATCTACGTTTTCCCACCACGTGGGATCATTTTATAGTAATAAATCCCAGGTATCATTTCGTCTGTAAATATTTCAGTATACATCACTAAAAGATAAGCACTATTTCCACACCTAAACTGACTGAAAGTTATTTCTTAATACAATCAGCTATCCAGACAGTATTTTTATTTAAACTTCTCAATTGCAGAGTCAGTCTGATTCATTTTAGGTTCTTGTAATATCCAGTGCTGTGCATTTCATATAATAAACTTCCAGAAATTTATGTTGAAATAATTCATGAATATAAAATGTTAATGCTTTAAAAACTATCTGGAACACTCTCTTAAATAAACGAGTCTCGATAAAAACTCATTTAACCTTTAACTCATTTAACTGTATGTTTACCAGATATACAGTGAGAGTTAATGTCATTGACAAATGATTGTCACGGAAACTGTTTTACATATATGTTATATGAGAGAGATGTATAAGGTATAAGCATGATTTAGCACATTTTAGTCACCGTTTTCTTAAAAGCAATAAATTTGCCTCTTAACTGATTTATAATATAAATTTAATTTCTGTAAAAAAATGTGACTACAAAATTTGCAGATCTTTTTTCTCAATGGCAATTTGACGGGATTCTTTATTACAGATTATACGTTAGTACAGTCCTGCAAGGTATAGCCAAGGTATTTAGGAAGAGGAAACTCTTAAATTTGTTAATAATTATATAATTGGAATAATTGTTCTTTGAGGATTTGTTGTGGTTTCTCCTGACAACAGAATAATAAGTTATACTAAGAAATTAGATCAGATTTGAACAATTATGTGCTTTTTAGTTTCGTCCATGTGACGCTACTCAGTCCAGGTGAGGGGAGTAGTAGGGTGAATGCTGTGGCGTGTTCTTCCATAACCCAAACCAAAGTCTCCCCAGAGCAGAGATCAAGTGGCAGATGGGCGGGAGTTGTGTTTGGGGTTTGTCTTGATGAGAGGTGGCTTTCTGAGATTTAAGTGTGTCACCCTTCCCTTGGTTCGGAGCTCTCCATGGTCCTGAGCCCTGGAATCCAGGCCGTCCTCCGCAGCGTGGCCCGAAATCTTCCCTGCCATGGTACCCGCCCCCCCACCCCCCGCAACAGCAGAGTCCTGGCTGGGATCCTTGGGGGGACGCTGGGGGTCCTGTACCATGCTGAAGAGGTGGGAGAATGTTCTGTCCAGAGGGCAGACCTAACCGTCCTTGTTCTGCGATTTTTTTCCACAGAGGAGACTTACCTCGTATGACTGGTACACTCAGTGTCATTTTCTTGCTGTCTTTCAGACAGAAACAGTCTCCGCCAGTCAAGAAACCCTCAAAAGTATTTTGTCATGGATGCAGAAGATGAAGAAAACATGAGTAAGATCTAGGCCTATCACGTAGTATCAAGCGGCTTATTAAAAGCTTAGTGTTGTGAATTTATTGAATGGGACCAACTTGGGGAGGGTGATTCTTTTCCTTCGATACAGACTGTTAACGGTGGCATGTGTTTAATTTTTATGTAATCTCTACAGTAGGTATCGGTGTCTGCTGTGGGCATTTCCTTACAGCCGTTTGTCTGGATTTTCATTCCTTGCTGTCGTCCTGGGGTCCTGATGCACATGCCCGGAAGGGGAAGGCTTGCCTCCAGGTGCATGTGTCATAAAGCCGCATGGCTTCGTGCTCTGTCACTGCATGGTTCTCATGATCATGGTCCGATTTCCATCTGTGTAAATCTGAGATAACCTTTGAGATTGGTCATTTGGGGTGACAGTGCATAAAATCTTCCCTTCAAATACGGTGGGTTGTCCGTGCGTTTTGAAGGAAGGGGACTCGCATCAGTCTGTTGATCTTGTTTCCAAAGACTTTGATGGGCCTTTGGGCCGGCGTGGCCTGAAACCCCTTTCCACACTACCCTCTGGGATGGAGGGGATGGAGGGGACGGAGGGGCAGAGAGCCTCAGCTTTCCCCCTCTCGACATTGTTCATAGATGTTCATAGATGAAGAGTTCAGTGAATATACTTCTCTATTCTGTTTTGTCTTTAATCCCGGATAGAAGAGCATTTGCATAAGGTTAAATGCTCCCACAGAAGTTGGGAGCTTTCGGTAGGGAAATCACAACAGAGACATCAGTGTTCTGGTATGTGTGTAATGTGCATTGTTACTTGTCCATGTTGAGAGGTCCCGGGAAGAACCTGCAGGCGTGAGTGACGAACGGTCACCGAGGATGAGGATACAGTCCACCACTTTCCCTCGGCCTCACCCAGAACCCACAGCCGAGGCCTCGGAGTTGGCTTTGTCTGCACGCAGAAGCCAGGGGTTCTGCTCCACGAGTGTAGTGGGTGCCGTGGAGTTGCTGGGTCTTTGCTGGGTGACCCCGCAGTCATGTGCCCTCAGGCTGGAGGCCATTCCTGGGACGCAAGTGTGAGAAGATGTGACCAGGCGTGGTTTCATTCCATGTGGCAGCACCTCCTCCCGAGGCCACTGACTGCCCGTGGTGCTGCCCCCAGCACAGCTGCTCTCGGGGTCTTTGGAACCCAGCCTGTGTTCTCAGGGGTCAGCCCACTCCCCACTCCCTTTGTCACCCACGGCGCTGGTCATCAGGTATGGGAGGAAATGTCACAGTGTGTGTAGGGATATAACTATCCCCAGACTGATCCAGTAGTCTCTTACCGAGATAAAGAATCCTTCTGAATACATTTTCTGGAAAGATAAACTGTTGGCTCTAGTGCTGAAACTTGGAAATGCCAGTCCTGTACTTTCTATCATTTTGAAAGCGATGAAGAATTTTCATCATGGTTAATATTCACATTTATGAAATAAAGTAGCATGATATGGAAAGAGAAAGCATCTATTTAAGAAGAGTTATGATAGTGGGAGGTCTTTCTCCAATTTTAGTGTTTTATTTTCCTTTACATAGTAGCATTTTTAGTAAAGTAGAACATGAGCCGTATTTCCATGCTTCTGAAGCAAATAAGAACTTAGAATCTATGTGAACTATCTTATAGAAAGTGTATTTTTCTATAATCAATACGGATTATTTTTATTTTTTAAAAGAAAGCATTTGTTTGTTCCAGAGATTATAAACATTTGATTAAATGCATGTCAGGATATATTTATCGTGATCTGACTTCTGTTCAGTGGTGACGTCAGAATGTAAGCAGTCGTGGAGCGTGTGATGTTCTTGCTTTGTTAATCTCAATTCTGTCCTGCCCCACCCTTTCTAACCTTTTGTTTCCCTTGAGCACCGAAAGGAGTAACCTATTGAGCTTTTGCTGGAGGATGTTATAAATGAAAATTTAGTGTCCATTCCGTCAGCCTTGTCAACTGGGAGAAGTGGTGTGTGTCAGGAGTATGTACGCGTCAGGAGTACGCACGCAGGAGGCATGAAGTCTGTAGGGAAGGCGTGGCCATCTACCAATCTCTGCCACGGTGTGGTGGCAGTCTTCCCGTGGCCTGTGTTTAAACCAGGGCTGTTCTCACATCTCAGCTGAGTGGTGACAGCCCTGGGAATCTGAGAGCTTGAACTGTGGGGACTGGCAGCCGGTGACCCAGACTTGCTGCCACGTTAAGCCCCTCCTGTGGGTAGGGCCGATGAGCGTTTTCACTGTTTTTCTCAGTTTCCTTAGTATAGTCAGAATCTACTTTCACCTTATGTAGTAGAAACGGACCGAGGGCCACCGTACTGGGGTACTTGTAAACTGGCTTACAATTATGAAAAATATTTCCGTTGCTTAAAAGACTTATGTGGATTCTCAAAAACTAGTGGTAGGTCTTCAAGTACATTCATGTCAACAGTATTGTGAAGCCCTGTGATAGTTTACCCCCGAGCTTCCTGCGGCCAACAGCGTGTGCAAACTAACCAGGAAAACAAGGAGTTACTTCTTTTTCTCTTTTTAAAAAAGCTTTATCTGATAAACTTAAAGGGGAGAGTGAATGCTTTTTTATTGCCCTTTCTGCAATTAAAATCATATTTATTTGGCCATGAACTTTTAGAGTTCTAAAATTATCTTTATTAATTGTAAAAATAAACTACCTTTAAATGGTAGGATAACTAAATTATTCTGTAAATGCATCAAATATTTGTTTTTCTAAAAAAGACAAAGATGCCACCTTCAGTTGGGAAGTTAAGAGAGCTGTGGCCGTCTGCAGTGTCAGTCTTCCTATCTTGCCTTATATATGTTTTTCTATCATGGGATGTATTAAGGTTTCAGAGGCAAATCGGTCCCCATACATAATGAGAAAATGTTAAATGAATACCAGAAGTGAAGCTATATCCTTCAAAATAATTTCTAAAAGGCCAGAATACTTTACATAAGCAGTTTTCTAAGATCCATGAACCAAACCAAATAGCTGCACATATGAATTGCATATTTTAAACCAGAAAAACTAAGTAACTTGTGAAGGCACGTTTTAAATAATGTCTTCTTTTCTGGGAAAGGCTGCAATTGAAAGCCCAGCATGAGTATAGTTTGAGAGTAGATGGCATTGAAAAGGAAGAAAATGCCAAAATAAAGCGTACGTTTGTCGATACTGACATTAGATTTATTAATGTAAGGTCTTCCTGGGTTAGTTTATCGTCCCACATTTTGATAAACTTGAATAAAATGCCTCTAGATGCTTCAGAATATTCTTGTAGAAAAAGCTGATTTAAAAATGCACCTTATAATGCAAAAGCAGTCCGTGATATTAAATAGAAACAGGATTAGTAGTTGTTTCTCAGAACGTCAAGTTACTCCAGTCATTTCGGTTCAGGTGGGTAGCTCTGTGGTTAAATGCACAGCCCCACACGTATGCAGCCAGGAACAAAGTGTATAAGCACACATCACTTAACCAGTTACAGAGGGCGATAAAGGAATCTATAAATTTTGCATTTACAAGATCCTGCAACGAAGGCGTTGTAAGTTACTCTTTCTGGGCACCGCAGGTTCGAGCAGCACAGATGTTAAGGAAAACTGCGGTCTGGACGGCGCGCCCCCCAAGGACGGCAGCGCCCCGGGGCCTGGCGAGCGCGCCCCGCTCTCCAACGGGGGTGGCGGGGCCGCCGGCAGGAAGCGGGCCCTGGACGAGAGCAGCAACGGCCCCTCCAGGTTCCGCCTGAAGAAGCGGAGGAGGGCGCCGGGGCCCGCGCTGCCCAAGAACGCGCTGATGCAGCTCAACGAGATCAAGCCTGGCCTGCAGTACACGCTGCTGTCGCAGACGGGACCCGTGCACGCCCCGCTCTTCGTCATGTCGGTCGAGGTCAACGGGCAGGTCTTCGAGGGCTCCGGCCCCACGAAGAAGAAAGCCAAGCTGCACGCGGCCGAGAGGGCCCTGCGCTCCTTCGTGCAGTTCCCCAACGCCTCCGAGGCCCACCTGGCCATGGGCCGGGGCCTGTCCGCCCACGCGGACTTCACGTCCGACCAGGCCGACTTCCCCGACGCGCTCTTCAACGGCTTCGAGACCCCGGGCAGGCCGGACGGGCCCTTCTACCTGGGCGCCAATGGCGACGACTCCCTCAGCTCGAGCGGGGACCTCAGCCTGGCTGCGTCTCCCGTGCCTGCCAGCCTGGCCCAGCCACCCCTCCCCGTGCCCCCGCCCTTCCCACCCCCGAGCGGGAAGAACCCCGTGATGATTTTGAACGAGCTGCGCCCGGGACTGAAGTATGACTTCCTCTCGGAGAGCGGGGAGAGCCACGCCAAGAACTTCGTGCTGTCTGTGGTCGTGGACGGGCAGTTCTTCGAGGGCTCGGGGAGGAGCAAAAAGCTCGCCAAGGCCCGGGCCGCGCAGTCCGCCCTGGCTACTGTCTTTAACTTGCGCCTGGACCAGACCCCGTCTCGCCAGCCTGTCCCCAGCGAGGGCCTCCAGCTGCACTCGCCACAGGTGAGGAAAGCCGCCCGAGCGCGGCCGCGTGTTGCTCACGCTTTTAGACGGGGTGCGGTTGCCGTGGTCACTGGTGTCTTCTCGTCGCTCTGTCCTCAGCATGGGGAGGTCCTGGTAAGTCCGGCTGCCGGGCGGCCTTCCCGTGACTGTGCCGGTTGTGTGGCCGCTGCGAAGCCCAGCCAGGGCCGTGAGGTGCAGTGTGGCCAGTGCCGCCCACGGCGGGTGGGCCGAGGTGCCCTCCCTGTGCCGCCTGCCCCTGTGGCGACCACAGCCCACGGCAGCCTGTCGCGGAGGAGACGGGAGGGGAGGGGAGGGCCGGAGCCCTGGCACCCTGCCCCAGCTCAGTGGGGTCCCCCCTCCGTGTCTCACCTGGGACCCAGGTACAGGACAGGTGAGGCTGGCGGGTCAGCAGCTGAAACCCAAGTCTGGGTCAAGTGCCAGCGCCTCGCAGGTCCTGTCCAGGCAGAGGCCGAGCTGCAGCGGTGGCGAGCACACGTCAGAAGGGCCGGGGCGTCGGGGCCTCTGCAAGCGCTCCAGAGCCCGCCGGGTGCCTGGGGGTCTCGGCACCTGGAGTTCCCCAAGGTGTCCCTGCGGCTCCCCTGCTCAGCCGGAGGTGGGCACCCCTCTTGGTTTGGTCTTGGACAGGGCGAGAAGGGGGAATATCGGGGTGAAATTTCAGGGTGAAGAGAGGGGACATTTCAGGGTGGGCTCTGAGGAGAAGGAAGGAGGAAACGATGCTTTGTTGTCGTCTCAACACCCTAGAACTCCTCGGTTATTTATTGCTGCTTTTCCTGGAAATCCAAAATGATTCTGGTCTGTTGTAAAAACGTTCCTTTCAGGGAGAAAGTCTGACCCACTTCTCTATTCCTTTCTGTCAAAATATTATTCACTTTGAAGATAAAATACACACTGATCTGAGGAGAAAAAATGGAGGACTCCGAATTGACAGGACAGCCCACATTCGCTCAGGAAACTCGGCTTCCGTCTTGCCTTTCTGTAACCTCTGTGCAGTTGTCACCCGAGAGGACCAGTAGTTCTCGGCTTTAAAAAAAGGAAATTTATTTTCTTTCGCTTAAAGCGACCAAATACGGCATCAGTATAAAGTAACACATTCAGAGTATTTCGCTGATTTTTTATGAGCCAAGTAACCGCTTCCCGTGCATTAACTTGTTGTTAATATTATTCATAAGAACCGTTTAGTCCATTTATCATTTCACACATCGGTGGCGCTGGTTCCCAAGGGATTCTTTATTTTCAGGTTTACTATTTGTTAGAGTATTTCAGCCTGAGCCACAGTGGCCCTGTCTTCCTTTACCATTGGCAGTCCTGTGAAGAGACTGGACTCATCAAATGCCGTGACCCCCGGTGCTTGGTTCTGCGTGGGTGACACCTCGGCGGGCGGAGGTCTGCGTGTGCGTGTGCGTGGGTGTGTGCGTGTGCGCTGGCAGCCTGCCTCTGCCCTGGCTGTTATGTCAGTGGGGAGCAGTGACCAGAGCCCCTGGCTGGTGGAGCCTTGCCCGGGAGGGGCCGTCTCCGCCCTGCCCAGGTGGCCTCTGTGGCCCAGGCCAGCCAGGTCTGGGAAGGTGGAGCTGTCTCTCCCCCCGCCTGAGCCCGCCCCGCTCACAGGGCCCCCAGGGTGGCCCCCAGCCCCCGAGCGGTACCTCAGGAGGTAGTCGTGTCCTCATCGCAGGACCTGTGCCGGTCAGTCCTTTCTCTTTCCCCTGGGAATTTCCAGACGTACGGTCTAGAGGGGGTGAAACGTCCTGCTGTCTTGCGGGTGGAACTCTTGAAGGGCGTGGGCTGGCCACCCCTGGTCTCAGGACTTTTTGCCTCCATGGCGTTCACGGCGGCATCAGAGGGTTTAAGATCAGATGGCGTTGCCCACATGGTGTGTGCGCAGGGCGATCTGTCAGTGAACTTGGTGGACGTGGCTGGACCGAGCTGTCCCGCGGGGCCAAGCCTCGAGCTGACTTTGAGAGCATGTACCCTTCGTTATCATATCTGCCCCGAATCTAGAGGGAGATTGCTTCACGCCCAGTCCCTTCGGGGGACAGGAGGGCTGGCCTGGGCAGAGGCTGTCAGTGCAAGTGCCCGACTCCACGCTTTCCTGCTTTTCTCTGAGAGTCCCTGCATGGAGTGGGCCTCTGTTTCCTCTGGCTTCCCCTTCCCCTCCTGCCGTTCTCTTCCCACCGGAGGGCATCGTCGCCATCGTGTGATTGCACATCCTGACTTTCTGTCCGTGGCCTCGCTACCTTTCCTGCCTGCACACCTCCGCCCTCTGTGCCGCTGTCTAGGGTGCAGAGTGGGGCCCCGTCCCCTGCTCTTCTGGCCACACTCTGTGCCTTTGGCCTTAAGCACCGCCTTCTGGGGCTTGTTGCTGGCGCAGCGGCCGGTGAAAACATCCTGATGACGCTTCTTCCCAGAGAAGCCACCGTTTAGGGCAGGTGGCCTTTCTGTTCATTTGGGAGTATTTAATTGCGGGCCCAGCTGGGGACTCCAGACCAGTGTGAGCTGGTGGGACGTGGCTCCCGCGTGGCTCCTGGCACACACCTCCCATCAGGCATCGTTTCCCAAAACACCGAGCGTCCGTTCTATCCAAGATGAGTCATAAGCTGTGGAAGTAGGACCGTGTCCAAAATCTCACCGATGTGTTCGCTTCTGAGAGGCACTCCCTTCAGTCCAGTGGCTCCCTGGCCTGGAAATGCACCACGAGAAGTCTTCTAAAATCACATTACACTTGCCCTGTACAAGTGTAGCCTCTGGTGCATTCTGGTGTCACTCGATCTAAGTGACAAATGCCCTTACGGGCTCTAAGCGATGCTGGTTTCTGAGTGGCTGGGCCGCAGTAATTAGTTTTAGATGTTGACATCACTGAGACACACATGGACCCGGGCGCCTTTGGGAGGGAGGTGCTGTGAGCTTAGTGATCCTGCAATGTGACCGCCCTTCAGACCTCCCCTTTCTCTTCCCACGTGTCCCCCGTGGGGCCTCGCCAGCCCTGAGCTGACTGGGCCGCACCTCCTGTGGTTTCACTTCTTCCCGAAGCCCTGCCACTCGGGGGCTGTGGCTGCGGGACTCGGAGCCGCAGAGGGTGGGAGGGGGGTGACCAGGCAGGCGCTCTCGCCTCCGGGCCTGGGTCCCTCCCCCGGGGCAGGGCTGTTGTGAGGAGGCCTCACCTGCTCAGGTGCTGGCTCCCATGCGGTTGGGCTCCAGACTGTCCTTCTGCAGAGACCCTCGCACGCCCCTTGGGCGTCTGTTTCCAAGGAATGTCTGGGAGGAAAAAATGTGCGCGCACGCACACGCACACGCACACACGCGCGCGCTCGTTTGCCAGACTTACCTTTGTGGTTCCAGAGGAGAGGCCCCGGAACGTGGCCCCAAGGGGAGCACTGAACCCCTGCTTGGTCCGCAGGTCTTAGCCGATGCCGTGGCGCGCCTGGTTCTGGAGAAGTTTGGGGACCTGACGGACAACTTCACCGCCCCCCACGCGCGCAGGAAAGTTCTTGCTGGAATCGTCATGACAACAGGTAACCACGTTGGCGGTGTGTCCACCTGCCTGCTTTCATGCTTAATAAAGGTGAAATGCTTTCAGTCTAGAAAAATCTCTGTGACACCAGCAGGAGGTCACTTTTTCATTCTCCTTCAGAACGTTCACCGTGTGCAGATAGAGGAACTGCGCTTATATTTTTCTGCTACAGGTTGATCTTTTTAACCTAAGGTTTTCATCTGGAGAAAGAGTCCTATATTAATATTTGATCCCTGTAATCTTACGGGAATGGCCTTGATCGACCCTGGAAACCTGCAGGAGAGCTGTTAGTTCTTACTTCACTTGGAAGTAGGACTTAATCTGATTTATCCGTTAATGTTAACGCTGCCAGATAAGTTTCTGTGTGACTTTTACGGGGGAGAGAGGAAGCCCTAGCAAGAGTAGAAAATCTGTGGGGGTAAAGCACGCTTTGGGATAGCAGAAGAAACCCTATTAAACTTGTGTCTAAGTTCCCAGCAGCGAAGGGAACCCTTCCTGAGTTCTCGTCCCACATCCCAGGAGTGAGCCCGCCAAGCAGCGTCTCCGTGGGTCCCTCCTGGGAACAGGAAAGCACGGCCTCGGCCAGTGCCTGCATCTTTGGGTGGCCGGGAGGACCCTCTGCTCCTTGGGGCTGAGTCTGGGGCTGTCCCTTTCTTCTCGGAGCATCTGCTTAGCCCAGCTGGCCAAGCCTGGCCTGCTGTGTGTAGGAAGCCAGCAAGAGGCCAGAGAGGGGGGCGGCGGGGGGTGGTTGATCTGTCTACACCCGGCGGGCAGGGGCAACCCCAGTTCCCATGGGGCGACTGCCCGTCCCTTTCTCCTGAGGCGTGGTTCACCTCTGATCATGGACAGGACCTGATTCTCTGATCCTCAGAGCTGACCACGCTCCGTGCCCTAGAGGACAGGATCTCGTTTTCTTGCTGTGTCTTTACCTTGGCACAGCTGAGAGCTGTCTGACGGGTAGGATGAATGCTCTGAACAGTCACTTGGGTTTCAGTGTTTGTTCTGATGTGAGCTGCCTGTATTTTGTCCCTCTGCTCCCTCCATCTCCTTGCTGTCATCCTGTACACACGTAAAGGTGAACGCGTATGCTGCTGGATGATGTAGTTTCCTAAGCAAGGCGCTGCCCTTCCCGGTGACGGGAGTGAGCGAGCCTGTGGTTTTTCATCCAGGTGTTTTAACCGCCTCAGAAGGGGCACGTTACCTCGTGGGGGCATTTTGCCCCATAGTGTGTGTTGCACTTGGGACCCTCCGCTCGAAGCCACGGTTTACGCCTGAAGGCAGCACCACACTGCGCGTAGCACGTGGTCCTGACGTCAGGAGACCTGGTTCAAATCCCCAGGCCGACTTTGAGGGCCCTGTGCCTCAGTCCCCTCATCTGCAAATGGAGACAGTGGTAGGATGGGCCTCGGAGGACATGGGAGGGAAGTGAGGTACCTTCCCCGACAGGCCACGCACAGGGCCTGCACCCTGTCATACGTGGTCTGTCTGTCGACACCTGCATATCAGAGTGATGGCTCCCGAGGTTCCCCAGTGCTGACGGCTGCACTCACTCCCCGTGCAGTTAAACGGTGCCAGACCGCCGACAGCCCCCTGCATGACTCCTGGGCCCCCGGGGTGAGTGTCAGGCAGTCCTCCCAGCCTCTGCAATGCTTTGATGTTACTTCCAGGATTCATTACCAGGCCAGTCTGTCTCTACACAGTGCTCCCCCATGTCCACTGGGGAGTGTTCAAGAAAAGACTAGTGCGTTCCAGGTGAAGTAACTTTCCAGGTAGAATCTTTACACGCAAGAGTGGGGAGGGTTACCCTCCCGGAATGTGCAAAGCAAGGCTCGGGGGGCCCGTTAGCAGCGCCCAGGTGAGGGTCAGTGGCAGGGTGCGAAAATGAGCTGATGTCTCCCAGGTCAGTCCCTGGGAATGTGGGTCCAGCCCGGGCGTGGCAAGGAATAGCGAGGAACGATTTCTCTTCTGTTTTTCAGGCACAGATGTGAAGGATGCCAAGGTGATCAGTGTTTCCACAGGGACAAAGTGTATTAACGGAGAGTACATGAGTGATCGCGGCCTTGCGCTGAACGACTGCCACGCAGAAATCATATCTCGAAGATCCTTGCTTAGATTTCTTTACACACAGCTTGAGCTTTACTTAAAGTAAGTTTAGCAAGTAAATAATAAAGGAAGCTGTTTCTTTTTAATTGTCCTCTCATCAGAATGTACTGCAAAACTTTCCACTGCTTCTGTAAGCACTGAAAAATTCTCAACCTAGTAACTTTCTGGGTAACAGTGAGGTTGGATCCCATTTCCCCATGAAGCCGAATTATAACACAGACACTTGCATGCACATACACGCCACACGTGTAGTCAGAGGGGCCATGTCTGTGTTTCAGACCCCGAGCTTTCATTTTATGCAGAAGTAAGTGCTGGGGAGGTGGGCAGTGCTGCCCCAGTCACTGTGCCCAGAACGGCTGACCGTGGACCTGACTGCTTCTCGCCACAGGCCACATCTGACACGCTTCCTTTCTGTTCTGAGGTCATGAATGAGGAGGAGGGGTTCCTTGCGTATTGATGGCCTGTCCCACTGGTGAGCAGACAGGAACTGTGCTAATTATCATTAACATATAAAATAAATACCCCGTTGTAAACACTGGCCTTTGCAAATCATCGTAAGCTATGACAGACTAAATTTTGATTGTATTCAGCTTTAAAGTTTATCTTTGCAACTTGTTTCCTTTCAGTAGCAAAGATGATCAAAAAAGATCCATCTTTGAGAAGTCCGAGCGGGGAGGATTTAAGCTGAAGGATAAGGTCCGGTTCCATCTGTACATCAGCACCTCCCCCTGTGGGGATGCCAGGATCTTCTCACCACACGAGCCCGTCCTGGAAGGTATGGCACTAGGCTCGTCCACGGCCGCAGTGTCTCAAGAAAACTCATGAAACACCTACATTAATATCCTTTCCTCTTTAAAAATTTCCACCTTGGATGTGGACCTGGTAGGAACATATAAAAACGTGAGGTTTTTCTTCTCAGTAAGTTGAAATTTTAATGAATGAAAATGTGGATTCTAATGAGAAGTTAGAGTAGAGTGAGGATATTAGATCAAAATTGTTTTCAGTTTTTAAATTTGGGTAATACCTGTCTCTGAATTGGAAGTGTACGTCATCATCCATGTTTCTGGGGAGTCATAGTTTAATGAGTGTGTAATCGAATTAGAAAAGCAGGTGCAGGCTGGTGGCCACCACGTGCCCTCCATCCTCCCTTGTTCTCACGTTTGTTAGTGCTCTTGTTTCATAGGAGTTTGTACCCACATCCCTTCTCACAAGCTTAAGCATTATTCATTCCAAATAGAACATTTGATTACATTATTTTTCTTGATTATAAAAGCAACATATACCCACTGTAGAAAGTTGCTAAATATTTTTAAAACATAAGAAAGAACATTTAAATCACTCCATAGTCATATAACCTGGAGATAATCGCTCTGGCTGTTTGTGAATGCTTCCTCTGAATTTATTTCTGCATCATTATAGGTTTATTTTTGAAAATTTAAATATACAGCAAAGAAATATAGCAAATACCCAAATATCCATCACCTAGAATTAGCAAATGTTAGCATTTTGTCCTGTCTGCTTCAGCTCGTTTCTAATGATAGAAATAAATCATTTTGATTAAAATGGAAGCCCTCTTTTCTCCCAACCACTAAGGAGACCACCTTCTTGAATTTGGTTTGTAGTACCTGTCAAATTTTATGTACTTACATTGTACACATATATCTTACGTGTATATGGCGTAAACATATGCACACATAAGTGAAAAGTGTATTTTGAATCGATAGGGTGTTGTTAGATGTGCTTTTCGGTGAGTTAAGTATATGGTCAACTACCGGTGGACCCTCCCAGGAGGATCTTACGTTTCTGTCTTAGAACCAGCAGACCGCCATCCGAATCGTAAAGCCCGGGGACAGCTGCGGACGAAAATAGAGTCTGGTGAGGGGACGATCCCAGTCCGCTCGAATGCCAGCATCCAGACGTGGGACGGGGTGCTGCAAGGGGAGCGGCTGCTCACCATGTCCTGCAGTGACAAGATGGCGCGG
Source organism: Lipotes vexillifer (assembly GCF_000442215.2). Classification (NCBI taxonomy): domain Eukaryota; kingdom Metazoa; phylum Chordata; class Mammalia; order Artiodactyla; family Lipotidae; genus Lipotes; species Lipotes vexillifer. The sequence goes on along the minus strand of NW_006779129.1, from coordinate 1,293,702 downwards.
TAAGCACCCCCCACTGCCGAGTACGTGGGGCGCATGCTGCCATTCCCAGAAACACTGGGGCTTCACCCCCATTTCCTACCTCATGTGTTCCACAGATTCTCTGAAGGACTAAGGTTCTAAACAGGCTTCGGGGGTCACCTTGAGGGGATAAAGGTGGGGTCTCCGTGGGCAGAGGCTCTTGAGCCCTGTCCTTTTGGGTTTTTATGGAGGCGTCCCTACAAAGGCACTGTTGATTAGAATCATGGGCAATTGGTGTTTGAACTCAACCTCCAGCCCCCTCCCCATGCTTTAAGCAGGTTCGCCTACACCAGGAGATCAGGGGGGCAGGACTGAAAGTTCCCACCTTCTATAATCACGTAGTTGGCTCCACAGACAACCAGCCCCCCATCCTTAGGTGGGTAACAGAGTCCACCTCATTAACATAAGACACCTTTATGGCTCTAATCACTTAGGAAATTCCAAGGGTTTGGGAGCTGTGAGCCAGGAACCCCAGAAGAAGACCAAATACGTATAAGAAAAATACATTTTTGGTCATCTGAATGATCAAGTGTACTTTTCTGATGAATCACAATATAATTACTGTAGCTTCGTAGTAAGTCTTGAGGTCAGATAGTCTCAGTGTTCCAACTTTGTTCTCCAGTGTTGTATTGGCTGTTCTGGGTCTTTTGCTCCTTCATATAAACCTTAGAATCAGTTTGTCAACATCCACAAAATACTGTGCTGGGAGTTTGATTGGGTTTGTGTTGAATCTATAGATCAGGTTGGGAAGAACTGACATCTTGACAATATTGAGTCTTCCTATCCACGAACATGGAATATCTCTCCATTTACTTAGTTCTTTGATTCTTTTGTCAGTTTTAGAGTTTTCCTCATATAGGTCTTGAATATGTTTTGTTGGATTTGTGCTTAAATATTTGATTTTGGGAGGCGTTCGTGTAAATGGTGTTTTGTGTTTTTAATTTCAAGTTCTCCATGTTCATTGTCAGTCACAAATGATTTTTGACCAAAGGTTCAAAAAGCCAATTCGGTAGAGAAAGAACAGTCTTTTTAACAAATGGTGCTGGGACAATTGGACATCCCTATGTAGAAACAAAAAAAAATGAACCTGATATTTTGCACCATATACAAAAATTAACTGAAGATGTGTCATAGACCTAAATGTGTAAAAGTTCTAGAAGAAAACAGGAGAAAATCCTGGCAACTGGGATAGGCAATTTCCTAGACACGATACCAGAAGCACTCTCCATGAAAGGAAAAAGTGATAAGTTGGACCTCATCAAATGAAAACTTACTTCTTTGAAAGACACTGTTAAAAGAATGAGAAGTAAAGTCACCGACTGGAAGAAAATATTTACAAATCATGTATCTGATAAAGGGCCTGTATCCACAATATATAAAGACCCTCTAAACCCAACAAGGGGGAAAAACAATTTTTAAAATGGGCAAAATATTTTAATGGACACTTCACCAGAAAAGATGTCAAATTAGCACACGAGAAGACGCTCCACGTCGTTAATCACGGGGAGTGCAGGAGGGCTGTGAAGGCACGTGCTTGGCTCTAAGGCTAGACCCCTGCCCGGCGCGGCGGGGACCGCAGGAGCTGGAGCGCCATCCTCCCAGGCTGGGGACCGATGCTGCAGCCATTCTGAGGACAGCTTGGCAGCCGTGTGCCCCAGCTGTTCCACTCCTGTTTCCCGAGAGAAGGGGAAGCATTGTCCCCAGAGACTCACATAGGAGTGCTCACAGCAGCTTCCCTGTACAAGTCAAACACTGGAAGCAGCCCGAACTGCTGTCAGTCTATAAACGGGGGTAAGCAGGGGGTGTGTCTGTGCCACGGGGCACTGCTCAAGCAAGGGACAGAATAAACAGTGATGTACAGTCAGTGCATCAATTTCTAGAAAGTGCAAACTACGTCACAGTGACAGAAAGCAGATCAGTGGTTGCCTGGGGATAGGGGGCCAGAGCAGGAGGGGGCAGGAGGAAGGCCTAGAGCAAGGTGTGAGGAGACTCTGGGGTGGTCTCAGGGGTGTGTAAACATCAGGACTCCCCAAACCCTGTGCTTTAACCACGTGCGGGGCACTGTGTGTCAGCTGCCCCTCAGCAGCTCACAGAAGAGGTCACAGTGGAAGTTAGGAAATGGTTGTAAGTAAGTGACAGAAAGCCCCACAGCTACTGAGTCAGAAAGAGAACAGTGGAGCAAATCCAAATAAGTAGAAAAAAGAGAACGATAAAGACCAGAAATTATTATTAGACGCAACAGAGATGAGCAGCGAGGAGCACCGAGACCCAGTGACGCTTCTTTGAAAAAGGTAACGAAATTGGCAGAACTTGGGCAAGTCTGACCAAGATAGAAGGCCCAGCCAAGCCAGATTAGGGGAGGAAAAGCAGGTGGTCAGGGACGCAGCAGGAACGGAAATGTGCTCAGGTAGTTACAGTGAGAATTACAGACACTGCGTTACAGATATCTTTTACAACTGAGATGAAATAAAAACTTTTTAGAAAAGTGTACATTTGTAAAATTGACTCAAGCATCGGTAGAAAATTTGAATGGAATTCTAGCCATTAATTAAACCAGTCACCCCCCACTCCCAAGAAATAGATAAATTGAAGCAAGTCAAAGAGGTGGCTGTGGAGAAAGAGGACGCAGGTCTCCCAGGAGGCTTTTCTGTGAGAGGCTCTGCATTTGGGGGGCTGCCTACCACCTGTATCCCCAAACTAGACCAGGAAGGAAAACAAAATGACAAGCCATCCTCAATTATAAAAACACTCACATTTACACTGAATCCAATCGTACTTTTAATAGCTTGATTGGTTTTTTCCAAATCTATAACTTCAATCAAAATCTCATTTTTCATAGCACTTGACACTCAAGTGGAAAAGTAACCGCGTCAAGCTGAGTGGCAAAGGCAGCAGGGAGGTGTCATAGAGCACAGACAGACCTGGAGAGGGACATCCGGGTACATTGTGCCCCAGTTGTGAGCAGGTTCGCCTACACTGAGGAGGAAACGTAACTGGATAGAAGTTTATTGATCTCTCATGGAAATCAAGTTTGGGAACAGGTCACCCGGAACTGCTGTGGTCGGCTGGTCACCCTGAGGCCAGGTTCCGTCCTCCTGCACCGCCACTGTGTCGCCTGTCCTCAGGGTCTCCCCAGTGCCCAGAGCTGGCCAAATCCCCAGCAGCAGGAGGGCCAGATGGGCAGGCCTCCAGCGGCTCGGGCTGGCAGGGCAGCTGCGTTTCACCACCGAGGACCTGGTGTGCGGCCGCATCTCCTTGTGGAGGAGCCTGGGTTAGCTGCCGTCTGGAGGGGGATGGAGGCCCTGTTGCTCAGAAGGGAAGGGACGCAGGGCTGCAGCTGTGGTCTGTGCCACGTGGGGGACTCGTGGATGAGGTGACCCGGCTGGCGTCCATCCTGAGCCAGGGCCACGTACGCAGAGGCACCTGCCGACAGATAAAGACCCGGGGCTGCACCGTGGTGCCCAGCACTGCTGGCGGGCCTCCACCTCAGCAGGCTTCTTCAGCAGGGCACAGAAAGCCCAAATGAAAAAGAGAACCATGAATCAGTTCGACCGTATTGAAATTTTAAAACTTATTTACCAAAACCCCCATAGATATATTGGAAAGAAAAGCCACACTCTGGGAAAAGAGATCTGACTCACATAACCAGCAAAAGGTTTATAAAGATAATTCCCACAGCTCAGCAAGTCAGAGGCATGGACTGGAAGGGCCTTTGCTGGGGGGCTGTGAATGCTCCATCTTCCTGAAGTGGGGCTCCACGCATGCACATAAAAGTCAAAACTCAGGGACGCAAGCCCTTAAGATCTGTGCCTTTCACCGTGTACAGTGGTCGTCATCTCGAAGAATAAGCAGACGCAAGGCAGGAGGAAGGGGACAGCGTGGGGACAAGTGCCCTGGCCTGCCCCCTTCCCAACCCTGTGGCTCCACCACCCAGGGCTAGCGCTCGGCCCGTGAAGCTGACCCAGCTCAGACACGGGGGCTGGGATTGGGGATCAGGTTCCCACACACCCCTGACTTGGCTGCAAATCGAGGGTCCCATCCGTGGGTTCAGTAGGTCGCTAGGAAGGCTCACCAGTCAGCCAGATGGAAGGGGTACGTGGGAGGAGGAGCCCACCCCTCAGCCTGGGGAGCTTCCAGCCCTGTCCTCAGGGGTCTCTATGCAGACGGATTGAATCCTTGGTCCTTGGTGATTAACTCAACCCCAGCCCCTCTCCCCTTCCGGAACCACCCTCTAATCCTGTGGTTGGTTCCCCTGGCCACCAGCCCCTTCCTCCCGAGTCACCTGGTCAGCATGAATTCGGCATGGTTGAAAGCGGCTAGTTGCTCAGTATCACACCAGCAAATGGCCGGATGGCGCCATGAGGCGGCCAGCTCCTTACAAGCCCCTCCCGTCCCTGCTGTGGGGGAGTGAAGAGTCCCCTGGGCTGTCCCGTCCCTATGGAAGGCCCACAGCAGGTACGGGGAGGGCTGGCCTGGGTCTTAGAGAGAGGCAGGGCCACCTCCCACAGATGGTTCCAGATGGGGACAAGGGCAGTGGGCTGGCTTTGGAGTGAGGCCACAGTGGGCTGGGGTGGGGGAGGTGAGCCGTGCTGCCGGGGTCCATCTGGAGGGCAGTCCCGGGAGCGGTGTGGGGCCTGGGGTGGGAGGGGCCCGCGGGGGGCTCCCCGCCTCTGGGTGAGTTCTGTCGGCTGGGCCAGGCGTGGGTGGGAGGGAGGGAGTTCTCGGCACTGCTGAGCCCGGAGGTGGGGGGAGCAGAGACCACCTGCCGGAGGGCAGCAGCTTGACTGTTCAGAGCGCTGGGCGTCCACCACCTTCACTGTGTGGGCGCAGACTCAGAGGTGGGCCAGGAGGGCGAAGGGGGGTTTTGGCTGTGCCCCTCCGGGATCGGGGGGAAGGCTGTAGGTCGGCACAGGGGAGCTGGGCCGGTACGTGACAGCACGACCACGCTCTGAAGCCTGTCCTCCGAGAAGTGACAGAGCAGGAGGGACGCCTGTGTGCAGACACCTGTGTGCTGCGGCGCCAGCACTGCAGCCCCTGTGAGGCGGGGTCGTGGGGTGGGGCCAGTTTCCAGTCTTCACAGAGGGCTGCCCTGGGGCGGCGGGCTGCAGCGCACACACCCTACGCGTGCACATCCTCGCTGTTCTCTGGAAGGCTCACTGGCGGGAGATGCAGCAGAGTGGCTGGTGTGCCAGACCACTGCCCACCAGGGCCTCCGCAGAGCAGTGGTGCCTAGAGTTCGCGAAGCATGTGTTCAGAGCTAACGGCTTGTGTGTAACAAGTTTAGGTCTCTGCAGGATCGCTGGTTTCAAGTTTGCCCCAGGGGTCTGAATTCAGCTCAGCTTGGCCTAAACCCACAAAGACGCTTCTGATTCACATAAGAAAGGGTGCGCTGTGGTTTCTGTAAGCGCCGAATGTTTCTTGCTTTTCTTCGCTAGATAGGAAAACGTGTGTTTTAATTTCCTCTTTAGAGGGTGGGAGGGATGGGATGTAGCAATTTGAGGATTTGTCCATTCAGCACCTATTGATCTGTGTATGCCAGGTGTGTAGGTTAAGTGCTGGGGTATTTCCAGTGAACTAAACAGTCCAGTCCCCCTCCACGTGGAGTGTATGTACGGGAGGGCGGGTGGTGGCGCACGGTAAGTGCTGCAGGAGGTTGG
>NW_006779129.1:1274659-1287476 GCF_000442215.2 Lipotes vexillifer | reverse complement strand
GGAGTGGCCTGGCCTGGGTTTCCACAGGGTCACGCACGACTGTCCGGGAGGGGCCCCGGGGGTGGGGGCGTGTTTGCTGGGCTCCCCGTGGGAGGGGGCGGTGAGGGGGGCAGGGAGGTGACCTGACCCGGGTCCAGCAGAGGCCATGGCGGCGTCCCCTGTTCTGTTCCGAGAGGCGGTCCCGCAGGTTTGCTGGCCGCGGGCCGCTGACAGGAGTTTGGCCTGAGCCACGGAGCACGGGCTGGGCAGCTCAGGAGTTTGGGCCACCTGCCCTGCTTACTGGCGCCGCGGTGCAGCTGGTGAGAGTGGAGCCGGGCAGGGCCGGGCCGGGGCTCTGAGGGCGGAGCCTGGGCCTTGCCTTCCCGCCCCCAGTCCTCTCAGGGTCTGCGGGCCCCCAGGCGCCAGCCCTGTCCCCACGTACTGCTGACACGTGCTGTGCGGGGGCAGCCCCCCTGCGGCCTCCTACCTGCGGTCTGGGGTGCGGACCCGGTGGGTCCTGTGCTGGGCTCCCCGCCTGAGATGGAAGAGCCCTCGCTGCCCCTCCCCCAGGACCGGCGGCCTCCCCATTGCTTGCTCCCTGCCTGCCTGGCCGCGTCCCCCCGGGGCCGTCCCTGAAGTGCGCGCCCGCCTTATTCCTCGGGGACTCTGCCTCCCTCAGGGTTTAGTTCTTGCTTCACATGTTTGCCTTGTTGCCGCTTGCCCCGTAGGACGGCCCGCTGGCTCCAGGGGCGCGTGGGCTGTGCCCCTCAGCTGCCCAGACTCAGCACCCGGCAGCGCGGGTGCTTGGACGTGGGCTCCCAAGGCCCCCGGAGAGCGGCCCGCCTGCTGTGTGTAGGGACTCGGGCAGCGGCGTGTCTGGTGGTGTCGAGAGCGGAGCCCTGGAGGGTCGGTGGTGTGACGGGGTGGGGGACCCTCACACACGCCAGCCAAACGCAGGGTCAGGGCGGTCGGCCCCGCTGCCAGGGAGCAGGAAGGGATCAGTTCCCGGCCTCCGGGGGCCCTCTGCAGCTACCTCTGTATTTATTAGAAGTAATAAGATAAAGATTTGCTTTTCCTTTCGCTTTTTCTCACCAGAAACGTGGCTCGTTGATACCTTTTCTGAGCTAAATAATCCTCTGTCATCGTGGGAAACAAAGGCAAAGATCGTGCCTCTGCAGAAGATAATTTTTAAGCAGATCTTTTAAAGTTTCAAACTGCTCAGTGGGTTATTTTTAACCGCTGCCCTCTGGCAGTTGGCTGACACTTGCACAGGGTGAGCGGTGCCGCGTAAGCACACCGCTGCGGAGGGCGCGGGCCGGGGGGGGGCCGCACTGAGGAGCCTGTCCCTCTGCCTTCAGGTGGAACGTGGTGGGCATCCAGGGGTCCCTGCTCAGCGTCTTTGTGGAGCCGATTTACTTCTCCAGCATCATCCTGGGCAGCCTGTACCACGGGGACCACCTCTCCAGGGCCATGTACCAGCGCATCTCCAACATAGAGGACCTGCCCGCCCTGTACACCCTCAACAAGCCTCTGCTCAGCGGCAAGTATCTCCGGGGCGGCCTCCTTCCCGTGTCCCACGCACCTGATTTTGCAGCCTCTGAGTCTTAGGAGGGAAGCACCAGAGGGAGGCTGCCCTGAGGCTATGGGGGAGCCCGGGCCAGAACGGAAGGCGATGGGGTCATTTGAGTGAGTCCCTCGAGATTGCTCTCTCTAGCTGATTGAAAACCTTGCCATTTATGGGGAAACTAGAGCCCAGGCTCAGCACCTGTGTGCTTTCCTTTCACCCGTACTGGTGTGTTCAAGTCCTGTGTCAGTAGCAGAGGCTCACAGATGTTGTGAAGATCCCGCAGGCAGCGGCCGCCCGAGATGAAGCTGGGCCGGGCCCCGCGGGTTACGTCAGCACAGTGATGAGCCCTGCAGGCGGCCGGCGCCGCACCCCCAGGCCTGCTCGCAGAGCAGGCGATGGGGTGTGTGTGCCCATGACGAGCAGTGGTGTCTCTCAGTGGGGACTTGCCCCTACCCAGCGTGCCCTGTGCTACCAGTTGTTTGTTGTTTCTCTTTTAGAATATCAGTGGCTAACAGTAAAGTCAACAAGAGCTTTTGAATTCAAGGGTCCTAACTGCTCAGGTCACCTTTATTTAAAAGGACGCAGTTAAGGTATTTTTATCCTTTTGGAAATATCGCTTTACCTACTTTTTTAGCTAGAACTAAAACCGTAACCCTGAACTAGAATGCCTCTTGGTGTGCGTGTGTTTTGCCGTGGTCTGTGGTCTTGCTACTAGCCCATCTCTAACTAAGCAAAGCAACGTGGAACTTTATTTGAAAGCATATCTCTTAGAGCACATGAATTACACAGGAACGGAGAAAAACAAAAGTTGTTTTGGATCAAATTTTACAGCTCTCTAACTTTAACCGTTATCTTTTAAAAAAAAAAAAACAGACTGATAAAATTTGGTGGTTGAAATTGTAGCACCCACACCCATTGAACTTCCACTGGTAGATACGACGTAAGTGTACTTTGGTGTGTGTTGGTGTGTAAATTTCTCACGAGCCAGAAAATAATTTTCCCTGCTTAGTTTGTGTTCTACGTTTGAGGAGACAGTGCTTTGTTTCATTACAGCCGTCACTTGTCTCTTAACGTTCATAGCCACCGAAAACATCGTGTTTGAAACACGCGGCATGCAGGAGGCGGTCGGCCATCGTTGCTGACTAGTGTGCCCTGTTGCGTGGTGCTTACTAGGCGGTGTTGCTCCACCACTGTGACCTAAAAAGACAGGACCATTTTGCTAAAGGAATATTCCAAGGTGTTGAAAGGATAGCTCACCTGTGAAAGTCAAATGTGTTTTACCACATCATAGGTATGTGAAGTGCATCTGTATCTGTGAAAACGTGGAAGAATAGTGTTTCAGCTGGCGCTGCACCACATGTATTTGTTAAAAACGTGAAATTATCAATAAGGAAAGAATGTGCTCTTCCTTCTTCCTCCCCGGTATCATCTCTGACCCCAAAGCCTGGGACCCACAGGTACCACGGCGGGTGTTGTCACAGACAAAAGGATTCGAACAGCAGAAGTCTGGAGGTGGGGGGGTGTCAGTGTCTTAAGGTCTTGGGAGGTCACACTCCTTTGAGATGGGCCCCACAGCAAAGCCCTCAAAACTTCCTCACAGCGGGTCCCGCAGTTAGTAAGTGCCCGGGACAGGGGAGCACCCAGCACGTGTGGGTTGTCCCATTCTGGTCCTCTGGCTGTGCACACGTGGTGCGCATCTGTGTGTTTAACAGTTCGCGTCGTGTTTGTTGTTCCTTTTTCACTTCACGGTTTATCGCAGCTCATTCCCACGTTGAAAAGAGAACGATACGTGGCAGCAGCAAGAGAACCATAGTGTCGGAAGGGAGCAAGGAAAACAGACCTGAACGCCGTGCAGAGAGAGGCTGACGTAACTAAACAAGGTTTCCTGGAAACCAGAGCAACTCTAGGTGGACTTATTTAAAGACTTAGCAGGGAGCTGTTTTTGAAGATGCTGTCGAGGTTAAAATGAGAATTTTATTTTAATTTCAGCATAAACAGCATGCGTTTACTTTCAGAAAGAATTTCCTGGTGGTGAGCCTTTGCCTCGGACGCTCACGTGATGCTCTTCCCCGGCCTCCTGAGCTCTCTCGTTTCTCCTTTTCAGATTAGTTTCAAATCCAGCACCTGCACGTTTCAGGACAGTTCTGGCTTCTCCACTAGACCCCTGAGTCTGAGCTTCTCAACTGGCCCAGTTTGCTGTCCATGTGCACTGGGAGAACTCAAGAAGAAAGACCAAGGTGCTGGACTGGCCCGGTGCCCCAGCTCCAGGGGCTGTGGTCACAGCCAGGCTGCCCGGGGTCACGGGGTGAGACTCCCCACAGTGCTGTTTTAACTGCCAGCGATGTCACAAAACAGGAGCACCCAGAGGAAGAGGCCAAGATGGGGAAGCAAGGGTGTGAGCTCACCTCCCCGTGAGCTCCACAAAGATACCTCCACACATGGAGCACTCCTCACTGAACACTAGCTGGAAACTGGCAGGAGGATGGCTGTACAACCAAGGCTGCAAGAAGGAGACACACATCATTGGGTGGGACGGGAAGCAGAGCGGCGGGTCGTGACCTGTGCCCCCGGGAGGGGACTCAGAGGAAAAGGGAGATCACAGGGCTGACACCAGCCCTGGGGAGTGAGTCGTGAGAGCCACAGACAGGGCATCCTAGTCCTGGGCTCCTGCATGTAGGAGACAAGCCTCTTGTTCCTCGGAGAGCCGCTGGGACAGTTGGAAGGGCTGGAGAAGGCTGGACTCCCCGCTGTTGAGGAACGCGGGTGCTGGCTGACCCCAGGCAGGGAGGGGAGAGGTCTGCCTTAGTGTCTGCTTCTGTTCTGCGCTCCCCAGCCTGAAGGGAGCGACCACCCTGGCCCTGCCCACCCCACACCACACCTCGGCACTGGACCTAGGGCAGCCAGGACCTGGGAAAAGACTTGATCTGAGGATGCAGAGGTGACCCAGAGGCCTGGGGTGTGGTCTGGGTGGGGTGATGTCAGCCACTGTTGGTGCTTACTCAGGTGGCCACCTGAATTCCCACGACCGCCTCGACACATGTCCCAGCCCAAGCTGAGTGAACAACCCGACCCTGCCCACTCCACTCCACAGCACAGCACTAGACACGGGAAAAGATGTGACCATGGGCTGCATCTGAGCAGAGCTGCAGACATCTACACAGGCAGCACATCAGACCTCTGTAAGCACGCGAGCCCCTTTGGCTTCAGCACTCCCCTCCCTTGGGGCAAAGTACTCAGTGCAGGAGACGGAAAAACACACACTTCAAGGGCACAGAGCCAACTCGAGCCCAACCCTCAGGGCTTCCGCTCCAGCAGCTTGGTTGCTGACCTCACCCCTGACAGGGTGGCGATGGCCACTGAGCAGAGAGGAAGTGCCCCGCACAGGCTCTCGCCCCTCCATCTCCAGCCACATCCCCTGCCAGGGGGATGTGACAGTGGCCAGCATACCCTGAGGAAAGATGTGACTGGTGTCCACATCAAATCCAGCCCTCACAGCAAAGACACTGGGCAAACAGTCTGCATAGTGATGCCCCGACATGGGATCATCCCTTGAGGACCACCATAGGTAACTGCTTCAGGTAAATGCATAGAGACAGGGAAAGTTAAATAAGATGAAAAGGCAGAGGAACTACTCTCCATTGGAAAAAAAGAGAAAACCCCAGAAAAAATAAATAATGTAACAGAAATAAGCAATTCACCAAAGAATTCAAAACATTGGTAACAAAAATCCTGAGTTAGGGAAGAGGATGGCTCTAAACATAGATCTTCTTAATAAGGAACTAGAAAATATAACAAAGACCCAATCAAAAGTAGATAATTCAATATCTGAGATTAAAAAGCATTCTAGAAGCCACGAGTAATAGACTAAATGCCACAGAAGAACACATAAGTGATCTGGAAGATAGAATAATGGAAATCACCCAATCAGAACAGTAGACAGAAAGACAAATGAAAACAAAACAAAACCAAAAAACGAGGAGCATACGAGATCTCTGGGATAACATCAGACATGCCAACACTCGCAGTTTAGGGGTTCTAGGAGGAGGAGAGAGAGAGAGAAGGGTATCGAAATTATGGCTGAAACTTCCTAAACCCAAGGAAGGAAACAGATATCCAGGTACTGGAAGTACAGAGGGTCCCAAACAAAATGAACCCAATCAGACCCACCCACACCAAGATATATAATTAAAATGGCAAAAGTTCAAGATAATGAATTCTAAAGGCAGCAAGAGGAAAACAAGGAGTCAGTTACATGGGAACCCTGATAGGTCTGTCAGCTGATTTCTCTGCAGAAACTTTGCAGGCCAGAAGGGAGTGGCATGGTATATTCAAAGTGCTGAAACCTGGGATACTCTAACCAAAAAGGTTATCATTTAGAATAGAAGAGATAAAGGATTTCTTAGACAAGCCAAAACTAAAAGAATCTGACAATACTAAATTTACCCTAAAAGAAATGTTGAAGGGTCTTCTCTAAATGGAAAAGAAGTAAGAATATGTAGGAAAGAGAAGATCCCAATAGGAAAGGCAAATATATAGTAAGGATTGAAGATCACTTAAATAATCCAGTATGTAATTAAAAGACAAATGTAAAAGCAGCTGTGACTACAGTAAACAGTAAAGGGGTAAACGTGAAGATGTAAAATATACGAAAAGTACAAAATGTGGGGGAGGAGGGTTAAAAATGTAGCTCTTTCAGAATGCATTTGAACTTAAATGACTCAGTTTAAATCAAGTAGTTATGATCATGGGTCAACATACAGGAACCCCCAGGTAACCACAAATCTAAAATCTACAGTAGGTACACAAAAACCAAAAGGAAAGGAACTCAAGCATACTACTGAAGAAAACCATCAAACCACACAAGGGAAATGAAAAGAAGAAATGAACAGAGAAAAACTACAAAAACAACTGGAAAACAAGTAATAAGATGGCAATAAGTACATACCTATCCATATTTATAGTTTAAATGTCAATGGACTGAATGCTCTGATCAAAGGACATAGGGTGGCTGATTGGATACTAAACAAGACCCTTCAATATGCTGCCAACAGGAGACTCACTTCAGGGTAAAAGGCACACACAGACAAAAGTGAGGAGATGGAAAAAGATATTCCTTGCAAACAGAAACGACAAGAAAGAGGAGGTAGCAATACTCATATCAGACAAAATAGACTAGAACAAAGGCTATAACAAAGACAAAGAAGGGCATTATATAGTGATAAAGGGAATCAATACAAGAAAAGGATATACTGTTCCTTAACATATACACACCCAATACAGGAGCACCTAAATGTATAAAGGAAATACTAACAGACATAAAGGGACAAATTGACAATAATACAATAACAGTAGGGGGCTTTAACACTCCCCTCACATCAATGGACAGATCAGACCGAAATCAGTAAGGCAGCTGTGGTCTTAAATGACACAATAGACCAGACTTGGTCTTGGACTTGATTGATATCTATAGGGCACTACATTCCAAAACCAGCAGAATACACATTCTTCTCAAGTGCAGATAGAATGTTCTCCAGGATAGATTACATACTAGGTCACAAGAAAAGCCTTAACAAATTTAAGAGGATAGAAATTATACCAAGAGTTGTTTCTGGCCACAATGTTGTTTCTGAAATCAACTGTTGAAAGAAAAACAGGAAAAGAAGAAACACGTGGAGACTAAACAACATGCTACTGAAAAAACAGTGGGTCAATGAGGAGATCAGAAAATGCTTCAGGACAGATGAAAATGGAAACACAACTTCCCAAAACGTATGGAATGCAGCAGAAGTGATTCGAGAGGGAAGTTCATGGCAATACAGGCCTTCCTCAGGTAACAAGAAAAATTTCAAGTCAACAACCTAGGCTACCATCTAAAAAAATTACAAAAAGAAGAACAAACAAAGCCCAAAGTCAACAGAAGAAAGGAAATAATAAACATCAGAGAAGAAATAAATAAAAAAGAGATTTAAAAAAATTGAAAAAATAAATGAAACCAAGAGCTGGTTATTTGTACAGATAAACAAAATTGATAAACCTTTAGCCAGGCTTATCAAGAATAAAAAAAGAGAGAGGATCCAAATAAATTAAGAAATGAAAGAGGAGAAATACCAACTGATACCACAGAAATACAAAAAAAATCATAAGAGAGTACTATGAATAGTTATATGCCAACAAATTGGGCAGTCTAGTGAGAAATGGACAGATTTCTAGAAACATACAGCCTGGCAAGACGGAGTCAAGAAGAAACAGATAATTTGAGCAGAGCAATCACTAGAAGTGAAATTGAATTTGTAATTAAAAAAAAAAAAAGGGCTTCCCTGGTGGCGCAGTGGATGAGAGTCCACCTGCCGATGAAGGGGACACGGGTTTGTGCCCCGGTCCGGGAAGATCCCACAGGCCGCGGAGCGGCTGGGCCCATGAGCCATGGCCTCTGAGCCTGCGCGTCCGGAGCCTGTGCTCCGCAACGGGAGAGGCCACAACAGTGAGAGGCCCGCGTACCACAAAAAAAAAAAAAAAAAAACCTCCCAGAAAACAAAAGTCTAAGACTGGACAGCTTCACAGGGGAATTCTACCAAACATACAAAGAACATACACCTATCCTTAAACTATTCCTAAAAATTGAAGAGGACGGAATGTTCCCAAATACATTCTACGAGGCCACCAATTACCCTGATACCAAAACCAGACAAGACACCACAAGAAAAGAAAATTATGGACCAATATCTTTGATGAATATAGATGCAAGTATCCCCAACGAAATATTAGCAAACCAAATCCAACAATACATAAAAAGGATCGTGTACCATGAGCAAGTTGGATTTATTCCAGGGTCACAAGGATGGTTTAAAGGTCACAAGTCAATCAGTGTGATACACCACACACCACATCAACAAAATGAAGGATAAAAATCACATGATCATCTCAGTAGATGCAGGAAAAAGCATTTGACAAAATTCACCATCCATCATGACAAAAATTCTCATTAAAGTAGGTGTAGAGGGAATATACCTCAACATAATAAAGGCCATTTATGACAAGCCCACAGCCAACATAATACTCAGTGGTGAAAAGCTAAAAACCTTCCTGCTAAATGCAGAAACAAGACAATGATGCCCACTCTTGCCATTTCTATTTAATATAGTATTGGAAGTCCTAGCCACAGCAATCAGACAAGAAAAAGGAATAAAAGGTATCCAGATTGGAAGGGAAAAGGTAAAACTGTCAGTATTTGCAGATGATGTGATAATTTTTATAGAGAACACTAAAGTCTCCACCCGAATCCTGTTAGAACTAATAAGTCAGCAAGGTTGCAGGATACAAGATTACTATGCCGAAATCATTTGTGTTTCTGTACACTAATAATGAAATATCAGAAAGAGAAAATTTAAAAAGATAATACCATTTAAAAATCACATCAAAAAGAATAAAGTACCTAGGGATATACTTAACCACGGAGGTGAAAGACCTGAAAACTATAAAATATTGATGAAGGAAATTGAAGGTGATACAAAGAAATGGAAAGATATCCCATGCTTTTGGATTGGAAAAATTAATATTGTTTAAATGGCCATTCTACCCAAAGAAATCTACAGATATAATGCAATCTCTATCAAAATACCCACGACATTTTTTCACAGAACTAGATCAAATAGTCCTAAAATTCTTATGGCACCACAAAAGACCCTGAATTGCCAAAGCAATCATTAGAAAAAAGAACAAAGCTGGAGGAATCATGCTCCCTGACTTCAGACTATATTACAAAGCTACAGCAATCAAAACAGTGTGGTATTGGTGCAAAAACAGATACATAGATCAGTGGAACAGAATAGAGAGCCCAGAAATTAAGCCACACACCTACAATTAATTAATCTTCAACAAAGGAGGCAAGAATAGACAATGGAGAAAAGACAGTCTCTACAGCAAGTGGTGTTGGAAAAGCTGGGCAGCTGCATGTAAATCAGTGAAGTTAGAACACACTCTCACACCATACACGAGAATGAACTCAAAATGGTTTAAGGACCTAAATGTAAGGCCTGAAACCAAAAAAACTCCTGGAAGAGAACATAGGTGGAACACTCTTTTTTTTTTTTTTTTTTAAATAAATTTATTTATTTTATTTATTCGTGGCTGTGTTGGGTCTTCGTTGCTGTGCGCGGGCTTTCTCTAGTTGCGGCAAGCGGGGGCTACTCTTCATTGAAGTGCGCGGGCTTCTCATGGTGGTGGCTTCTTTTGCTGTGGAGCACGGGCTCTAGGTGCGCAGGCTTCAGTAGTTGCAGCACACGGGCTCAGTAGTTGTGGCTCGCGGGCTCTAGAGCACAGGCTCGGTAGTTGTGGCGCATGGGCTTAGTTGCTCTGTGGCATGTGGGATCTTCCTGGACCAGGGCTCGAACCTGTGTCCCCTGCATTGTGAGGCAGATTCTTAACCACCACGCCACCAGGGAAGCCCGGTGGAACACTCTTAGATATAAATTACATGGTATTTTCTTGGATCAGCCTCCTAAGGCAAAAGAAATAAATGCAAAAATACATAATGGTACCTAATTAAACTTAAAAGCTTTTGCATAGCAAAGGAAACCATCAACAAAGTGAAAAGACAACCTACGGACTGGGAGAAAGTATTTGCAAATGATATGACTGACAAGGGGCTAATAGCCAAAATATATAAACAGCTCATACAAATCAATATCAAAAAAACAAACAACCCAATCAAAATATGGCCAGAAGACCTGAATAGACATTTTTCCAAAGAAGACATACAGATGGCTAACAGGAAAAAATGCTCAGTATCACTAGTTTTTAGAGAAATGCAAATCAAAACCATAATGAGGTATTACCTCACACCTGTCAGAATGGCTGTTATCAAAGTCTACACATACCGAATGTTGGCAAGGATGCGGAGAAAAGGGAACCCTCCTACACTGCTGGTGGGAATGTAAATTGGTGCAGCCACTATGGAGAACAGTATGGAGGTTCCTCAAAAAACTAAAAAAAATTGAACTACCATACGATTCAGCAATTCCACTCCTGGGTATATATTAAAAAAACCCAAAACACCAGTTCAAAAAGATATATACACCCTAGTGTTCACAGCGGCACTATTTACAGTAGCCAAGACATGGAAGCAACCTAAATGTCCATTGACAGATGAATGAATAAACAAGATGTGCTGTATATACACGTATATGTCTATACACACACACACACACACACACACACACACACAATGTAATCTTAGCCATAAAAAAGAATGAAATAATGCCATTTGCAGCAACGTGGATGGACCTAGAGATTATCACACTAAGTGAAGTAAGTCAAAGACAAATATTATATGATATCACTTATATGTGAACTCTAAAAAATAATACAAATGAATCTGTACACAAACAGAAATAGACTCACAGACATAGCTAAAAAGCTTATGGTTACCAAAGGGGAAAGGGATGGGGAGATAAATTAGGAGTATGGGATTAACAGATGCATACTGCTATGTATTAAATAGATGAACAAGAAGGATTTACTGTATAGCACAGGGAATTATACCCAGTATCTTGTAGTAACCTATAATGGAGTATAATCTGCAAAAATACTAAATCACTGTGCTGTACACCTGAAACTAACATAATATTGTAAATAAACTATGCTTCAATTAAATAAATAAAAGCAATCTATAAAAAAAATTTTAGAGTTAAAAATAAGAGCTAACATCTTTCTTAAATAAACCAAATACATGTTTTTAAAAACACGGTAACGAGGCAGCGTCGGGGAGCGAATCCTGACGGATCTGGTCTGAGTTCCGAGGGTCTCTGGGGAGATGGTATGGGAGTAGAGTTGCCGGTTGTGGTGCTGTCAGACCAGGACAGAAAGCTGCACCGCCTGTCAGGGGAAAGCACGTGACTGTTTATGATAATTGGTGAAAAGAGCTGCTTTTGTGTCAAGACAATGAAACTTAAATGAGGGAGAGAATATAAATATGAATAAGAATGAATGTGTATGTGTTTTCCAGGCAGGAATAGGTGTGGATGTTTTTCTCCTTGCCCCGGTGTCTAGAATAGGGGTCTCCATGCTATGTACGCATCCTTCTAGGACAGAATGACCCCCCGAGGAAGCAGGAGGGACCAGGTTTGGACCCAGGGTGTGAATTCTTCATTCTTCGTTTTGTCTCATATACTTTCTGGCCATTATACCTTCTCACTGTTATTTTCTTCCCCTTACTTTTGCAGAGTGGATTAAATTGTCTTTTTCTCTTTCTTTGTGCTTGTGGTTTGGAAGTTTTAAATCTTGTTTTGTTTTCCCCAGTGATAACCCTTAAATTTTTATTTTTTTTTAATTTTATTTTTTTTATTTCTGGCTGTGTTGGGTCTTTGTTGCTGCGCGCGGGCTTTCTCTAGTTGCGGCGAGCGGGGGGGCTGCTCTTCGCTGCGGTGCTTCTCATTGCGGTGGCTTCTCTTGTTGCAGAGCACGGGCTCTAGGTGCGCGGGCTCAGTAGCTGTGGCTCACGGGCTTAGCTGCTCCGCGGCATGTGGGATCTTCCCGGACCAGGGCTCGAACCCGTGTCCCCTGCATTGGCAGGCGATTCTTAACCACTGCGCCGCCAGGGAAGCCCACCCTTAAATTTTTAAAAGTGGTTTAAACATATTTGATTAAAATTGAGCATGAAAAATTAATCAGTATTTGTAGAGGTCACAGCTGGAGAAGAACTACAACCTCAGGGTTGTTTTCAGTCCACGTTCTTCTCACCCTCATCCTTCTAGATTCTGGTGTCATCTTGAATTTTAGAAACTTTCAAAAAAGCCCTTCTTAATAAGCCTTCCAGACCTACCATCAACAGTTGTTTGGACAGAAAGAGAAGCGCCACCCGTCCTCCTCTAATCACTGTTTCCTGTACCCGTGGGCTCCCCTCTCTTTAATTCCACACTCAGGTTTATTTTTCATTTTGCTGAAATGCGTCCTTAATTTAGTGGACAGAGTAGAGTTGTTTGTTGATTGCTTCCTGTTTGATTTTTGGGAAAATGCCTGCGCGGGCGGTGCTCTGCGTCGGGACGCGCCTTCACCCGCTTGTCTGAGGACCGCAGACATCGCGAGCCTGGCCCTGCCCTGAGAACCCCAGCCATCCTCCTGTCTCCTGTGTCACTAAGCCACCTCGATTTTCTTCCCTTCCCGGGACCTCCTTTTGTTTTACCCTTGGAGCATTAAATTTATCGCTTTCCCCTAAAATTCACAGGTTTCAACAGATAAAGCCCAGGTGTGTGGCCGGTTTTCCTTTTTCCTGCT
>NW_006779129.1:1251679-1274647 GCF_000442215.2 Lipotes vexillifer | reverse complement strand
TGTGAGCACTTTGATCTGGGTAATGGAGTCTTCAGGTCAGAGAGATTTTCTTCCGTCTTATCCTTTGCCTTTGCCCCCATCCTCTCCTGGGGCAGAGCTCACAGGTCTCGTCCCGAGCCGCCTGCTTCATTCACTGTGTCCTTTGGTCTGCCCTGCTAGAGACCCCCCGATTTGCTCGCTCACGGCCATGCCAGGGGCCTCACACTCTGAGGGACCAGCCTTTGATGGGGGGAGCTGTCGAGACCGTATGGAGGCCGGTGCCCTGGGACCCACCGGGCGTTGTCACAGCTGTTCGCTCACAGTCGCCTCCTCCTGGCTCTGATCCCCATTCTGAGAGAAGGCGCCACGTCTCCAATTAGGTTTTCAGTTTGTGGCCAAAGAGAGAAACCTTCTGGTGACTGAACTGTCTAGGGATGCTTCCTGAGAAGGACGAGGTGTCCCAGGTGGAGTGGATGGCCACTGCCTGTTGTGGATGCACGTGACCTCAAAGTGTGTTCTAAACACTTGAGAGCTATGGGATGTGATTGGCCTGTTGCTTTTTAAAATTCTCTCTGTGTGGGTGTCTTTACCTGTTTCATTGATGACACTTTTGAGGATTTTTCAAAAACAGTTGCTAAGCTTCACTGAGCATCGTCTTCAAATCGTATCTCGGGGCAGGCACATGCTCCTTCCTGTCACGGAACCCGACCCCTCACACCTGCCCTTGGATCGTCCCCACCCCGTGCGGTGTGTTCCCCGTCACCGCTGCCCTCCCCCTTCCAGGTGCTGCTGCAGCAGGGCCCCCGGAAGTTCACGCGCTGCTCAGAACATGAACCTGGCCCAAAGTGCCGCCCGCAGGACGCAAGCGCCGCGTGTCCCTCTGGGCCTCTGCCGCCCCCACCCCGCCCAGGTGTCCCCCTTTCCCTGCGTCTGCACCAGCAGGTGGAGTCCCCGTCTGGCCCCCCCAGGTGCATTGGTGGGGAAGGGACTTTCCCTTTCGTGCACCAGCCCTGTGCGGTTCTCGGGGTGAGGCCGGCTTGACCCCCTGTCCGTGCGATGGGCCCGCCTCCCGGCCGGCTCACCAGCAGCACGCACGTCGCCTTCTGGACCAGAGCGCCTGGGCTCCTTCCCGGAGTGGGTGTTTTAGCCACCCCCCCCTGGACTCGTGTAAGAAAGGAGTCTGATTCGGCCCGAGGTCCTCTGCGCAGAGCCGTGGCCCCATCTGGGACTGGGGAAGACAGCAGGACAGGTGTGTGTGGCCACCTCGCCCTCACCAGCTCGTGCTGCCCGCTGGTTCCACCCCCGCTCCGTCAGCTCAGGGGGCCTTTTTGAATGAAAATCAGAATGGAAGTCTCGAAGGTGCTCTGCTCCAGGGGCTGCAGGCTCGGGGCTCACGGCCCCGGCTACACGGCCCGTGTCACCATCACTGTCGGGTGCTGTGTACTCGGTTTTCTTCCACTTCAGCTCGACTCAGGTCTTTGTGTATGTGCAGAACAAAGACCACTTTCAGTCCAGGCTGTAGCTACACATTTTCCTGACCATGTAGCAAGTGACTGGCAGATTCTGTAACGGGAACCCATGGTCACCCTGGATATCTGTTACTCTTCGTTCTGTATGTAATGCATTTGATTACATGTTACTATGTGAGGAATGTAGGAAGTGTCTTTACAAGGGAAGTAAGAAAAATATCAGTGCCAGCTGAGTTTTCTAAGTTTTTACTTGTATCAGCTATTAGGCCAATTCACAGTTTCTCTGTACTTTTGCTCGAAAAGTTCTGATTCAGCACACTTAATTTACAGCAACAGAGGGACTCTCATTACCAGACAAAGTTGTTCTTTTATTGTTTTCTGCACCATGGTCTGTGATTAACTTACTACCCTGGTTCTTGCTTTGCAGCCCCGGAAAGATAAGCTCTTCTTGGTGTCCGTACTACAGCAGTGTTGGCCCCAGAGGCTCATAGAAATAAGCTCTTGGGCCCATTTGGGGCTCTCTGCTCCAGAAAAAGTGTATGGTTAGTGTTGGAACCTTGGGCTAGCTATTTTCTTTTTGCCTTATTTTCTCCATTCTTGCTAAAGATGGTAGTTTACTCAGCTTAAAATAAATTTTAAAACTTTGAACAATTAATTGACCATTTCTAGTTTTAATGCAAAATGTTGTAATTCTAGGGTTTAAGTATCATTCAACAGTAACCCTTGATTTTGACCTTGTTGTAGAAAAGTAATGGAATTGCAAAGGAAAATAATATAATATAAGCATTATCCATTTATTCATGAAAGATTCCCCCACCAATTGTACCTAAACAGATTTCCCCCCCTTTCCCCCCAAACCCCTCCCTGACTCCGTACTTGAAAGGCTGTGGCCTTGAATAAGCTCAGCGGCAGCTCGGTGACCTGCAGGAACTGACTGCGCGCCAGGCAGGTGTGCTAGTGACAGCCGCCCAAGACCCAGACACCTGGCAGAACTGCCGGTGGAAAACCCCAGAGCTCAGAGCAGGCGTATCCTGGCAGCAGGGTGAAACGAGGAGATGCTGAAATCAGGACTGCATTTAACTCCTAACTGGCTGGCTGTCCCATGCCCTGGGGACATCCAGGAGGAGGCCGGAGCTCCCTCTACTGGAGTCCGGCCCATGGTGAGGCTTCCAGGCAAGGGCCAGGCTGGACTCTGGGCTCTCGGTCCAGAAGGGACTTGGGTCCTGGCTTTTCCTCCAGGCTCTCCCTGGAATTGGAGGCCCATCCCAGAAAGAGGCACAAGAGGCCATGCCGACTGCCTCTGTTCAGCAGCCAAGATGTTTACTCACAAAACACGAATGAACAGCCGCTGTCAAACTTTTGAGGAAAGTAAACACAAAAGAGGTGATCTATGTAAGAAAATAGAACAACTAAGAGGAAGTGACTCCGAAAACAGAAGAGGCTAGAAAGAATAAACCTTACTAATTTGTGGAGAGTATTTAGTAAGTATAGAAATCAAATATTAATTTGAAGGTCTGGGAAATACTCATTTAATGCATATCGAGGCAGGCAGCACCGGTCAGTGCTGTGGGGAGCGGTGCGGGGGGCAGTGGCTGCCACGGGGGAGGGGCAGTGACAAGGAGAGGGTGTGGGGGGGGCCCCTCTGGGACCAGAGGCTCAGTTTACTGAGCAGTTGCTGACTACGGGTTGCTCACTCTGTGAAAAGTTGCACACTCTGTTATACTTTAGTTAAAACATTCATGGAAGGTGAAATAACTCAGCGCTCACGTCTTCGAATGAAAAAAATGATTCAGCAGTTTAATGGAAAAGGCAGAACCTGGAAGGAACCCTGAAGCTTTTCTCAGAACTGGGTCTGTCTCCCTAGGGGGTAGTTTCTAAAGTCCCTGCGCTGAGCCCCGAGGCTGGCTGCTGGGGAAGGGGCAGCCCTGGGGCACGGATAGAGGGGCTGCACCAGGTGCTGGCTTTGCTCTCAGGAGGATTCCCATGGGCGGGCATCGTGTACCTCTGAGAAGGCAGGCGAATAGCCGGGCCTGGAGTCCGGAGGAGAGGTCAGCCAGAGGTCGGCACTGGCGGGGGGACCTGAGCTCCCTGCTCTGTCCGCAGGGTGTGCTTTCCACCCGGCCTCACTGGGGGGACTCCGACCCCTTCCACGTTCAGACTCTTCTCTGTCTTTCGGGGGATGGTGTGAAGCCAGCCGGTAGCTGGCTTTGCCAGCTGGACCGCCTCCGTGGGGCTCGGATGAAGACCCCAGAGGAGGCCACTGTGGCCAGGAGGACTTAGGTATCCGAACAAAAGATTAGTAGGTGCTAGGCAGTTCTGTGGTTGAATGAATAGAAGGCAGGGCACCTCTTCTTTTTTCATACATTTAGTTTATTTTTTTTAATTATTTTTGGCTGTGCTGGGTCTTCGTTGCTGCGCGCGGGCTTTCTCTAGTTGCGGCGAGCAGGGTGTCCTCTTCGTTGTGGTGCGCGGGCTTCTTGTTGCAGTGGCTTCTCTTGTTGCAAGCGTGGGCTCAAGAGCGTGTGGGCTTCAGTAGATGCAACGCGTGGGCTCAGTAGTTGTGGCGCACGGGCTTAGTTGCTCTGCGGCATGTGGGATCTTCCCGGACCAGGGCCCGAAGCCGTGTCCCCTGCGTTGGCAGGCGGATTCTTAACCACCGCGACACCGGGGAAGAATGCACCTCTTAATCTGCACTCCACCTGTGGACAGATCATCATTTTTTTAAGTGTCCATTTAGTGACCCGAAGTCACCCTGCGATTCCCCTCAGATGCTGCGTTAGAGCAGGTCATCCAGGGTGTGGTCCACCCGGCCCGGGCGAGCTCCGCTCAGTGCCCGAGGCTTGTCCCCCACATAGGGCCCCCCCACCTCCGCCTGCCCCTGGAAGAAGCCCCGGCCAGCGCCGCCAACAAGAAGCTTCTCCATCACGTCCGGATGTCAGTCCAGAGCCAACCACCCCCTCCGCCTGCGACCAGCCAGTGAAGGGGTAAAGGGCGGGCTGGACAGAGCGGGTGCCCATGCCCTCCCCCGCACGCCCTGGGGGGAGGGGAGCATGGACATCCCATTAAGCGTGTATCGTCCCTTTAAATGCATTTCCCCGAGGTTGGTGGCCTGTAAACATGAATTTTCTTTATTGTCTTTTCATGCTGCTTTCAGATGAGCTGCTGTCTTGCCCTGAAGACGTGAGGCTTCTGAGCAAGGCCTGGGCGCCAACTGTGGGCTGCCTGGACCTGCTGTCCTGGCCTTAACGTTCTGTGCGAGGGAGGAGTAGATGGTCACCAAGAGCGAGGGCCGGGCTGAAGCCCCCTGGAGGGTCCAGGTGCGGGCCAGCTGCTGTCGTAGGCGCCGTGGCCTTGCGTCTGCCGTCTGCGGGGTCGAATGACCGGGCTCTACACGCAAGGGGGGCGGGGACGTGTGCATTCAGTCCCCAGCGGCGACCTGAGTGTGTCCCACTTTTAGCCGCAGGACATGAGCGTCGGTTGGTCAAGACAGGAGGGTCGAACCCTGCTGAGGAAGCACCGTCTCGCTCGTACATGCTCCTCGAGAGTCGGGTTTCCTGGATCGTTCGTGTCTTGTGTGTGAGGCGGGGGCTGAACGCGCCTGGCCCCGGCGGGCAGCGTCTGAGCGCCAGGCACGCTAACAAAAGGAGCGCAGTCGTGTGGGACCCTGAATCACTCCTGGAAGTGGGGCCCCTCTACACCCAGGCGTCTAGAGATTTGGCCCCGAGTGAGCTCGGGAGTGTGTGAAGTCTCGGGGTGAGGGGTTTCTGTGGGCCCACCCGCCTCCCTGCACAGACAGGTGTGTTTCTGGGCAGCAGGGACTGGGGCGGGCTGCTGGGAGGGCAGGCGCACCTGGCCGGCCACTGTCAGGCCGTGTCGCCGCAGCACCCACGCTGGGCCCCACGTCACCCGCTCCCGTC
The DNA here is from genome assembly GCF_000442215.2 of Lipotes vexillifer. Classification (NCBI taxonomy): domain Eukaryota; kingdom Metazoa; phylum Chordata; class Mammalia; order Artiodactyla; family Lipotidae; genus Lipotes; species Lipotes vexillifer. The sequence continues at coordinate 1,269,282 of NW_006779129.1, read as the reverse complement.
TCGTTCCAGGCATCAGCAACGCGGAGGCGCGGCAGCCGGGGAAGGCCCCCAACTTCAGTGTCAACTGGACGGTGGGCGACTCGGCCATCGAGGTCATCAACGCCACCACAGGGAAGGACGAGCTGGGCCGCGCCTCTCGCCTGTGTAAGCACGCGTTGTACTGTCGCTGGATGCGTGTGCACGGCAAGGTACTGAGGCGCCCTTCCCCACCAGCCTGCCCGGGTGGCCGCCCCACACCTTGTCTCTTCTGGGCGCTCTTGGCTGACAGTCTGGCCCTGGCTCCTCAGATTCAAAGCAGGCTCAGCCCCCCACCCCCAAACTCCCACCCCAGCCCGCCGGAACCTGGGACTCGGCACTCCCGCGGAGTCCTCCTCGGGGCCCGCAGCTCTGGGGCGCCCTGGGTTCCGACCTGTGTGTTTAGAGGGCTTCAGTGGGGGTTGGGGGCTTTGCAGCAGCAAAGGCCCTTCTTCCCCACATAAACTCTCCTCTGGTGAGTCAGTATGTTCCCAGTTTCCATTTACTTGTAAGTCGGGTCAGTAGCTTTTATTTGTGATGGGCAGAGGTTGCTGCATCCCCGTGGCGGGACCCTCACCCGCGCAGGGGGCCGTGGGTGGCTGCCCTGCTGATTCTAAGATCTGCACAAAAAATGGGTTGGAGGAGGTGCGGGGGGGCTCGAGTTCTCCCTGTGACCAAACGGCCGAGGTGGTGTTTGTTAATGACCTGCAGGTGTGAAACCCGACCTTGGAGTCTGCTGCTGGCCAGCAGCCCCTGTCTGTTTAACCTGGAAGCCGCCACTTGGGGCTGAGGATGCAGACCCTCAGGGGGTAGCCAGCGTGGCTCTGTGTGACACGGTCCCTGGGGATGGCAGTGTCCCTTGGTTCCCCCCCAGAAGCAGCACTGTTTGAAACGCCGTTTTTTGAACATCATGCTGAGTTTCATTTTCTACCGTTGTTGCTTAAACAGTTGCACTTGTTTTTTCTTTTAAATCTTTTTACAGGTTCCCTCCAACTTACTGCGCTCCAAGATCACTAAACCCAACGTGTACCACGAGTCCAAGCTGGTGGCCAAGGAGTACCAGGCCGCCAAGGCCTGTCTGTTCAGAGCCTTCATCAAGGCCGGGCTGGGCGCCTGGGTGGAGAAGCCCACGGAACAGGACCAGTTCTCACTCACACCCTGACGGGCGTGCAGCACGGCCCCAAACCTCGCAGCTGAACCGGGGCAGGTGTGGGATGTGTGGGAGCTGGGCGCACGGCACCGTCCCCAGGGGCGGGCGCGCGGGGCGCGGGGTCTGGCGTCAGGGTCCCGTGTCACCACCTGGCATCTCTCTACAGCAGTGTTCCCCCTTTTGAATCATCCAGTGACTGCTTTCAACCTCAGTTTACATTTAGAAGTTGAGTTCTACTGAGTAGGGCTTCCTGAAGTTTAGGAAAAATAGAAATTACTTTGTGTGAAATTCTTGAATAATTAATTTATTCAGAACTAGGAATATGGTTTATAAAATAAGAAATAACTATGTCAGGTCACTCTTATGCCACATTACTTTGATTGCAAAGAAGCATTTATATACGGAGGGAGTGAGGAGATAGATAGGAGGCAATAGCCTAAAGAAACTGTACCCCTGTCCACATGTAGGTCCCTGTTCCCCGCTCGGAGCCCACGTCCACAGCGCAGCGGCCCGCAGTGGGGCGCATGGGGTCGCAGCCAGGTCCCTGCAGCCTCCAGCGTCCTCTAGAAGTTTCTGTGCTCCTCGTAGGACCATATCATGGAAAATCGTCTCTCAGTTGACTTCTAAATAATCAGAGGTCAAACATGATCAGTAGGCGTGGCCATTCATTTGGGTTTTTTAAGCAGTATTTAACTTTTAGGGACTAGAAGGGATCCACAGGGGCTATTGCACAGTAAATAACCTAGAATTCCCTCTGGTCCTTCCTCTGAACCTCCTGGATGTGAATGACTGTCCTAAGATCTTCACAGGATGGAAATAGAGCTAAGTAAGTAGGTATTCATTCTTGGAAAATGCCACTTAAGGCGTATTTGCTGATTATTCTTTCCAGCTTTATCAAGGACACGTTTGCAGCATAAGTGTCCAGGCTGAGAGCTGGCGAGACAGCGTGTTGCTGGTGGGGTCTCGGCCAGGTTGGGATGTTGGTGTCACGGCAGGGAAGGGGGTGGGTGGTGTGGAGTCGAGGGTGCCCGGGACACTGCTCGGTACCCCAACAGCACACAGGCCAGTCCCAGGCGGGCCGAGCGAGCCGGGGGTCAGGGCAGGCGGGCAGGTGGGGACCCCGGGAGGCCACCCCGCCCTGACGCAAAGGGCACAGCACGCTCCTCCCGCTTCTGTGGAGGATCGGAGAGGAGCTTGGTGCCCTTTGCTGAGTCAGCACCAGTTCCTGGTTCTGGGGGGTCTTGGGGGTGCCATAGGCAGAGAGGGCCCTCCAGCCAAGTCCAGGCATCAGGCTGTGTGCCTGGGTGTCCCATGTCCTTTATGGGCTCAGAAAACTCAGAGCAGGAGCAGGACGGCCACTGGCACTTTGGGCCAGAGCCCGGGCGCTCAGAGTGGGAGACGTGGTCCCAGAAGGTCACGTCTCCAGGTGTCTCCGCGTCCGCATGGAGACTTGAGGTGCTGCGCCCCGTGGGCGCGTGCAGGGCAGGGGGGAGGGGGCCACACTGCCGGGGCCTGGCCGTGTCAGAGGACGAGGGTTGCCCACGCCGCCATCTCTGCAGGGCGTTTTCTTGTCCCGACCCCGTCGGCACAGGGCTCGGGCCCGCGTGGCCCGGTGGGGCCTGCTGTGGTTTCACCCGGGAAAAGAAAGGTGTCTGGCGGCGCCGGCCGACCACAGCAGTCTCCTGCACACTCAGAAAAGACATCTGTGAGTCCCTGCATTTTTATTCTTATCTCTATAAATGGTATTTTTTCTAATGGGGATTGGGAGATGGACTTAGTTTTTAAAAAATATGTGGATTTTGGTTACAAAGTCCAGAGGAATGATACTGCACGTGCACACGAGCAGTCCAGGACGCCCGGCTCCCCCTCTGTCAGCCGACTGTGGACCTGAGCACGATCCCCCCCCACCATGCCCCAGCCCAGGTAAACGAATGCCTTACTGTGTGGGTCCGTGCCGCGTGGCTATGCCCTGCTGCCTCTCCCGGCTCACATTTGTGCGACCGTCCAGGACGGACCTGACGCGGGGCTCCTGCCCCGAGAGCACGCAGCCCTGGGGAGGAAGGTAGCCAAGGATCGCGGGCGAAGGGGTCGGGGACCGCTGGGCGGCAGGGCCAGGCGGGGCTGCGGGGAGTCGGGCTGTGGCAGGAGGCCTGCACAGCCCCTGCTCCTGGGACAGGGCAACTGGCACATTCCTCTGTAAGCAGGAAAAAGGAGGAAATGCACACCCCCCAAAAGACGAATCAGGGAGCGCAGCCCGCCGTGCATCACCACGTAGGCATTTCCTTGAGGTGTCGTTCTGCATCCAGGGTCCTTAATCTGGGTTTTAGAAACTTTGGAAATCTGACACAACCAAGCCCTTGATCTTTTGAGAAAAATCTTAAACTTTGAGGACATTTTGACCGGTGGGGTTTGGGAGGGTTTCTGTTCTGTCTCGTCAGCTAAGCCTGTAGTGTGTATTCTGCAAAGACACTGGCCCTGCTGTGGTGCCTGGGGCCACTGGGCAGCTGTCCTGCTGGCAGGAAGGTCCGCCATAGATAAGTCTCATTTTATGACCCGAGCCAGGGCTTGTGGAGAGGGTGGCCAAGGTGGGGGCCGTGATCACTGCTTGCTCAGCCCTCAGCCCTGCTCGGGGTCGGGAGGCCTCACCTCCTCCCTGCAGTTTGACTCTGAGTCTTAATGGGGCTTTTTGTCATCTTTTTCTATTTAGAGATTTTTATTATAATCAAAAACAGTTATTTTATTTTAAAATGTACAAGCCCACATTTCACGAGGTATTAACTTCTCTGGAATTTATTTTTTTTGAATAATTTTGTTGCTTTCCAGACTATAGAATCCCTGCTTTCCTTGTAATTTCACGTGGCCGAGCCTCCCAGTCTCCTGGGGTGGCAGGTCCCAGGATGGAATTGGTGGGTGCTGGGAGCGGGGAGCACGCCCTGCCCTTTTTCTCCAGGAACAAATGAAAAAGACAGATGGGTTTTTTCCATTTCCAAAATATTTTACACCAAAACGTAAGGTCTGCCCCAACTATAAATTTGATCCAGCGCGAGAAGTAAAATCCCATCTCTAAACTCTATGAAATTAGTGAATCTCTCAGGAGGTTTTCTTTTTATCAAAACTATACGAATGGAAAGAGCAGAGTGTTGGTGATCGTGTGAGTCCAGCTTCGCGTGTCCTTTTCCTCGGCGTGTCCTGTGACAGTCTCTCCCTGGCCAGAGGCCGGCCCGGGGCACTGGGGCTCTGTGTCCACATGGCTGGGAGGGAGCGGCTCTGGCGATCTGGACTCTGAGCTCCTGTTTCCGGCAGCGCGTCTGCGCTCCCTCGTCCGGTGTTTGGAGGCGCACACGCGCCCCCAGCCCCGAGGACTCTTCATCTTGGCTGCGGCTTGGGCTGCTGTTACATCACGGACCCAGTCGTGAACAGCTAAAGGCGGTCTGTGGGATGTTCGTGGAATGAGCCCCAAAAGCTGTTTGCTTCTCCAACTTTGGGTTATATGCTGTTAATTTTATTCTAGAATTCGGACACTTCATATGAATGTAATCCCGCCGAGAGCGCTGTCACTAAGGCACACTCCTCGGTGCCCCCTGTGTGTCCACTGATGTACAGGCCACACGTGACCCCCTGCATGAGCTTCCTCCTGCACCGAGACCAGCCAGAACCGAGCATGAGACCCTGTCACTCAGACAGAGGACTTGAGGCGTTCTCAATAAAACCATGTTTCGCTACCGCAGCCTCGCTGAGATTCTCTCTCCTCCCTGGTTGTTTCCCTCCTTGGTCCGGAGTAGGGTTTGGGAAGGTGTGGGTGGGCGCCAGCCGAGGGCACTGGGCCGACGCTCCACTCCTGTCATCTGTGCGTGACTCTGAGCACCTCCCCTGGGGCTTGGGCCCTCTGATTCCCACCCCCGCCCCACGTGGGTTCCTGGCACACGCCGGCCACTCCCACATGTTAGGCGGAGGAGTGGAACTTGCAGAGCTGGCCCTGCTCCTGCCCGGCTCTAGAGAGGGAGGATGACGTGAGCCCACGTGGTGTGAGGCGTGTGGAGCGCCGTGGACGGGACAGCAGAGGGGGAGCCCACACCAGCTCGTCGCTGGCCAGACTGTCTGGGTGTCGGCCACAGTGGGGCAGCTACCTGGTTACAGGGTAGAGCGGCAGTGTTCAGGGCTGGCGTCTTGGAGGGCCGTTCACAGTAAAGTGGAAACCTGGCTGCAAAGCAGTACTGAAGTTCGCGGTTGTAGAGAAATTCGGATGCTTTATGTAAGAAGGATACAAGCACACACGGAACAATCTGGAAGAGGCTGAGTCTGCTCACTGTGTGTGAATGATGGGATTGGGAGTCATTTTAATTTTATTTTCCTTTTTAAAAATTTTATCTCCTTGTCCGACATTTCTATATCAACATGGAAAGCAAACAGGAAAACCTTTTGAAAAGTCAGAAGTCCCATACAAATAAAAAGCAGCACTGTTATAGACAAGTAATTTACTGTCCTTTGCATCCATTTTGATTCCGTTTTCATTTCTTTCCCCACAATAAAAGCAACATTCAAATGAAAATGTGTGTCATCAAAAAGGGCAGATTAAGCTTCAGAGAAAAGGTTGGGGGCAGCCTCCTCTTTACGAGTTCGTGGGGTCTTCCTGTGGCTCCATCGAGGGGGCAGGCAAGCCCCCGTGTCCTGTGACGGGGCTGACGTGACACGGAGCTCTTGTTCTCCTGCAGGAAAGACTACAGATCCACTCCTGGGATGGGAGGGGGGTCGGGGTGGGTGTGGTGGTGGAGAGAGGAGGAGGGGAGGGGGCAGGCGGGCTGCAGCTGGGGGGCGCGGGGAAGCGGCTACTTTGTAAATTGCCGTCATTTAATTGTTAATAGTGATTAACATTTAGTTAGTCATGTTATTATGAATTTCTTTAGTAAAGGCAGAGGGACCCTGGCGAGTCGGGGCACTGGCCCAGCAGCGAAGGTGCGGGAATTTGGGGAGAGGTCGAACCCAGCCGTTAGTTAAAATCACACCTTGTGAGCTCACGGTCATCGAGATCAAGGTACTGGATCCCCAGAGCCCCTCACTCGCCGTGCGCGTTGTTCTGCTGGGCCCTGGCGTCGGCCTGCGGGGGAGTTGTGCAGGCTGGACGCCCCCGCTCTGGCCCCCTCTGCTGCCCTGCTGTCCCCAGGTCCGAGAAAGGGGCGCAGGCTGTGCAGATGGCACCTGAAACGCGCCTGCCAGGTTGTGAGGGCGTCAGAAGTTGAGAAGGTGTTGGTGCAGCCTCTAACGGTCACGCCCATGACGAGAGGCATCGCCATTGCTTCCCGCGCCAGACACATGGGTGACGGCGACCCCGCTCTGGGCCGGCTCTGGGTGCGAGGGCGCAGCGATGAACCCACCGGGCGTCTGCAGGGGCAGCGGGCCCTGGGACTTGCCGGAGTATCGTGTGTTTTATTGTTATCTATTATATTCAGCGTGGGCTGCAGTCCTCACAGCCATAAAACTGACCGTCAGCTCATGGACACACATGCACACAGGACGGGGAGGGGGCGCGTGGCTAAGCATCGACTGGCACCACTGGACTGGGTCCGTAGGGCAGCTCCGGGCGGGCAAAGGCCCTGTTCTCGGAGCGTCTGCCCACAGCCCAGAGCGGCAGGGCTGCAGGGGCCGGGGCTCCCCACCTCTCCCCGCCCCTCAGCTCCCTGGGACTGAGGCCTCTGAGGCCAGCTGACCAAGTAGCCAACACCCCACAGAAAATGACCTCCTGAGGAGAAAGAAGACGTCTGAAGAGTACAGCTATTTGACAACTAGAATATTGAATTAGAGATTCCGTCAGAATATGTGCTAATCTTTTAGAACAGAGAGCCCAAGAGTTTAAAGTTAGCTTAATGAACATTCTAAAAGAGATAAAAAAGAAACCAAGAGAGCCAAGCACAATTTGAAATAGTGAACACAATAGACAAGCTAAATAATAGAATCAATTTACAATCAGAAAACCAGATGCAAAGAGAAAGAGACAAAGAAAAAAACTAAAATATCCGGACGCTAGCAGTAAAGTGTCACATCTGGCAAATGGGGTGTCTGTGCCATTTGTTACCCTTGCAAGGCTGTCGTTAGGATGCACAGTGAAGCCCTTGCAGATGAAATGGTAAGTCTGGGGCTTCCTTAAAAGAAGAAACGAAAACAACAAAAAAAAATAGGGCTGTAACTGGAGAAAAGGTCTAGTTGAAACAGCATTGGCTGAGTGTAGGAGACTGTTGGAGCCACAGCGCATAGGATGCAGTATACTCCTCTCTACTGTTACGTCTTTAACATTTTTCATAAGGAATTTTAAAAGTTCAAGCATAGACTTTTAAAACTACCATCTTATGGTACTCTAAGTGCTCTGGGATTTTTTACACAAAAGCAGGTAATGCACACACACACAATTTTACCACAGTAAAATGTGAATTTTCCAAGTTTTAAAAATGGAGGCGGGGCATAAAACGGTTTTTAAATCACAGTTATTTACTTCTTTGGAGAGCCATTTTAAGGGTATCTTCATGGAAATAAGGACTTCATGCATCCGCTGAATCTTCTGTCACCGCTCACCCTGCCTGATTTTTCTTCCTGACACATACTGCTCTGATGTAACTTGGGTTTGTTTATCTGTCCCCAACGAAACGTAAATACTGTAGGTCAGAGGCATCAGTTCACGGCTGTTCCCCGTCACTTAGGACAGCCCTGCCATGCTGCAGACAATAAATACCCACTGAATTAACAAAAGCAAATGATTAATTGTTAAAAAATGGTGCCTCAGAGCTTTGACAGAGAAAAATCGGCCTTGAAAGCAGTTTTGATGAAATGCTTAAATAGAGAAACAACATTTAAGAAATCTTGCAAGAGGCCTACAACGTAAAAATTATCAGTACAGTGGTAAGTCTATGGTGGCTGTAAAAGCTAAATTGAAAGTAAGAGAACACATAGCCCTGAAAACCCAGAGTTTAAGGTCTGGGTTGAGTCAACGTGGCGAAGCCTGGAGTGATGGGAAGGGTAGAGGGTGTGAGAATACATTTAGGTCTTTGTCTTACTGGGGTGGAATACGAGAATCCATTATCTTTATATAAACACATGTCAAAGAGTTTAGTTAACTCTACTTAGTGACAAGACTAATAAGGCTTGTTAAACCCGATTCCACTGGGAGTTTGAGTTACGCTGCTAGATAAAATGCGTTTGGCCTTTTATCTGCTTGCCTCAGGCAGGAAACGCTGTGGCCAGAACTGGAAGCCAGCTATGGGTGGGTAATGTCTGGCCTCGTGAAGACGAGTGACTTGTGAATACCGGTACCCCCCCACGTCCGGCAGACCTGTAAACAGTTTCACGAGTCAAATAGACCACTTGCTTCTCTACTCATTTCTTGTTTTATATGGAGGAATTGAATATTCTTAAATAATACTGCAAACACACATTGCAAAGTGCCAGCTATGAGACTGATTTCGTTTTTTGCCTTTCTTTTCATTAAGCCTTCATACCTTTCCCACCTTTCTTTTTCACTAAACACAAAGGAGGCTTTGATCATGACGCTTGCCAGAATTAGTGAGGAAGGGCTTTTTCAAATGATTTTTATACTTAATTCTTATTTAGTCTTTAGCTCCTGGGAATGATGATCATTGCATGCATATACACACATTTCTTTATCATCATTCTCCTTACTCAGTATATAACCTGAACATTTGCCTACATTCTTCATTAAATTGTTACAAATTAAGTTAGAAAAGCAGTGTATAGACTCATTTTCTTTTACTGGCATATTATAAAGTGGGTCAGTTAATTAAATCTGTATGTTTTAAATCTTGACTCCACTGTCTTCAGCCATTTATCTTATAAGGTGTGTCCTATAATTTTATTTCTCACAAATTTCTTTCTGAAAATCCCTGGAAAATCATGTTAACACTTTTATTTCAGTGGAAAAGTGGGTCAGACCTTGTCTGACAGAAAATAAGTCTCATTTGGTTCACTGGTTTGAGAAGGGTCAGGCTGCATGAAGGACAGTGGCCATAAGTGGAATGAACTAAATCTGCAGCTCCAAGCTTTGATGAAGATATATTTTAAAAACACAGTATGACAGGGCTTCCCTGGTGGCGCAGTGGTTGGGAGTCTGCCTGCCAACGCAGGGGCCGCGGGTTCGTGCCCCGGTCCGGGAGGATCCCACGTGCCGCGGAGCGGCTGGGCCCGTGAGCCACGGCCGCTGAGCCCGCGCGTCCGGAGCCTGTGCTCCGCAACGGGAGAGGACACAGCAGTGAGAGGCCCGTGTACCGCAAAAAAACAAACAAACAAACAAACAAACAAAAAAACAGTATGACAAAAGCATTTTACTGAAAAATACTAAAGGGGCTGAAAAGCAATGAAATGAACATTTCAACTTTCCCAACCCTCTCAGAATATATCAGGTTAAACAGGGTACCGCTAAGTGACGGAGAAGCGGGGATACACCATAGTCCCTTGATAAGTCGATGTGAGGCCTCTCCAGTAATGTCCCAGAAATTGAGAGTGACAGGATAACACATCCTCCTCTGAGTACGTAGTTTCTAATCCTTTGCTTTCAGAAAAATTTGAATGAAAGTGTAATATTGTTGACAGTTGATAAAACATTTTAAAATTTTTATAATTTTTATTACAGATCACCTTCTGATTAAAGGGTATTACGTAGGAGTTCAATAAACAATTGAGGGGCATTGCTGTAATATACCCCCTTACCTATGTATTCTGCAAACAATGTGTCCTGGATGTACCTCTATTTTAAAAAGACTGGAAACATAACTAAGATGAAGCTGGTCTCGTTGCAGCAGACTGTCCCTGATCCTTGCATATGGGAACCATCTAGTTGGAAGAACAGGCTTCCTCATCTCCTTAGAAGCATTTTCACTAAAATATTGATTTTGTGTGTAATAGTTACCTATCAGTGTTATATCTTTATGTTGCTTGAATAATTGTGAACTGAGTATTTGAAAAAAATAACAATCCAGGAGATATTATTAACAAGTAAAGTCTGTTGGTCACAGAGGGAATGAAAAGGAAGGATAAGTGAAGGAGAATGAAAGACGCTGGAGGGTGGAAAGTAGCAGGTGGCGGGTGGAGGGTGGGTGGTGGAAGGTGGAAATGGATAATGGACGGTGATGGCGGCTGGTGAATGGTGGAAAGTAGATGGTGGATGGAATGTAATAGGTACATGGTGGATGGTGGATGGTGTGTGGTAGGAGGTGGATGGTGGACGGTTGGGCTGGATGATGTAAGATGAATGGTGTTTGGTGGAAGGCGGCAGGAGGCAGGTGGATGGTAGAACGTGGCGGGTGGAGGGCGGGTTGTGGATAGTCGAGGAGGATGGTGGAAGGTGGATAATGAGTGATCACAGGTGGTTGGTGGAAGGTGGATTCTGATGCTTGAAAGTGGAAGGTGGTATGTGGATGGTGAATGGTGACTGTTGTGTGATTGATGGCGAAAGATGGGTTTGAGAAGGTGGAACGTGAGCCATGGAAGGTGAAAGTTGTAGGTGAAAAGTGGAAGGTGGCAGGTGGAGGGTACCAGGTGGATAGAAGATGGTGGATGGTGTACACTGAGTGTCGGATGGTGAGTGGGGGCTGGTGCACAGTGGGCAGTGAGTTGTAAAAATGTGGGTGGTGGGAGATGGAAGGTGGTTGGAGGATGGAGGACAGTGGACGGTAAAAAATGAATGGTGGAGGGTAGAAGGGAATAGTGGACGGTAGTAATGGAAGGTGGGAGGGGGAAAGTGCAGACTAAGGGTAGAAGGCAGGGGATGGGAGGATTGGAAGGAAACATCGTTATGAGGTCAGCTCTCTTCCAATTTACGTATAGAAGAAATGCAGTCCCAATCTAAACCCCCTAACAAGCTTATCAAAAAATGTATATGGAAATTCAAAGGAGCCTGGGGCGGAGCACCCTGCTGGTCTTGGAGAGTCTCCCGGTGAGGCCGGAGCTCACCTGGGGTGGGGTCGGGGGGTGGGACGGGGGTGTGGCAGAAGGGCCGTTCCCGCTGCCTCGTCCTCCTGGAGTTGCTGATTCCGGGCCCTTCCCACACACAGCAGCCGCGTGTCTCACACTGTGTCTGGAGACCCCATGTCTTCTCCATCACAAACGCCCTTGACCTGAGCGAACAGATGAATCTATTGTCCACGGTTCCCAGGAGTGCCGTATCCCAGGAACTTGGCATCAGAGGGGCTCTGGTGGAAAGATTTTCAGGCTTAATGTTTTCCAGGTCTGCAGTCACGGGAGGGGGCTTGTCTTTAACCCAAGGACACTGCAGTTATGTTTATCCCATGGATTACTCGGTTTTTATGGGATCTTCTCAAGGCTAAGGTGGCTTCTATTTGACCTTCAAGAATGTGGATCATCTCAACCAAAAAAGTACTGTCCTCACGTTGGTTAAATTGGCAAAAGTGAGGTGTGTCTTCCACTGTCCGAGGCTGCACTTACGATTCAATACCTCGTGTTTTCGTTCTTGTTAGGAGAGTATATATATATTTTTTAATGCTGCATTTTCTCTGGGAATTGTGAACACAGGTGGCCCATTAATTTTGTGACCATATAATATATTGCCCTAACTTGAACAATTTTTTGAGTGAAAAGGGACCATCAGTAACAGGCTCACACCAGGCACCACCAGAGTGTCCTGGGCCCACAGGGGCGATGCTAACTCTTGCTGTTGGCTGACCCAGAGCCGGGACACCGTGGCCGAGGGCAGGGGTCAGCTGACCTTCACCCCAAGCGTGCCCAGGCCCAGGTCTCCTTCTTGCCTTGGTCGGGTCGTGGGACACAGCGTCCTCTCTGGCTGCCAGGAGGAGATGGATGGGAGGAAGCCTGGTGAAATGGGGTCAGTAGGAGGGTCGGTCACCAGAGGGACAGGGACCCAGGGGACGGAGGGGATGGTCTGCCCCGGAGGCTGGTGGCTGAGATGAGAGAAAACGGGGAGTTGGAAGGATAATCTATGGACTGGGTGATGGGTCGGATGGAAGGGGAGGGACAAGGACAGGTCAGGAGGGGTCCTGGGGGACTGGGCTGAGCGAGCCAGTGAACCTGGTCCATCTGCCGACCACGGGGATCGGAGGGAAGTGGAGATCCATGGCCGGCTTCCCCAGGGATGACCAGGGAGGGGTCTGAGGTTCATTGAGCTGCTCTGAGACAGGCCGTGTCCTCGGGACCATGTTGGTCCAGGGTAGAGGGGAGCTTCTGGGAGGATGACTGGAGGGGCTGACCTGCACATGTTACACACCTGCTCTGCCAGGCTACTCCTGCCTCGAGCCTGTGCCTGGGCCTCCCTTGGACAGAAATGTCCCAGCCCCTCCACTTCTCCCTCCTGGCCCATCATCCCCTAAGATCCTTGTCATTCCTGCCTGGAACCAGCCTGGGTGTCAGCAGGGAGCAGTGCAGGGTCAGACCCAGCCCAGAACCTGCGAATCAGGAGCTGCTTGGTAGCAAGTTCTCCAGGTGATCCCTGTGCCCCTAAGGGGTGAAAAGCACTGCAGAGAACTCCTGCTTCTCCTTCAGTGCTCAGCTCAGGGCTGCCTCCCCCAGGGAGCCCTTCCTGACCTCCTGCCCGGCCCAGCCTGCTGCAGGGACAGGTGGAGAGATGGGTAGGCCCAGCAATGAGGGTACGGGCCCCGCTCGTGGGCACCTGTGGTCCCTGAGTCTGTCTCTCCCGTGGCTGTGCATGTGCTGGAGGACACGTGGCCCATCATGTGTCCCCACAAGGAGCGTCACCCGCTACACTCGGGGGGCAAGGGCATCACCACGGGTGTCCTCACCCTGCCCTCCAGCCCCTCCTTCCTGCCCTGGGAGGTCCCTGTGGCGGGAGCTCCTGGGAGGGGAGACCCTGATGCCAGGGATGCAGGGCGGGAGGGACCACGTGGAGTCCAGACGGATGCGTCCTGCCCCACACCTGCCCCGGGGAGTGGCTCTCGCGGGGTCACACTCCTGCTCCCTGGGCTTCCCCAGGCTCTCCTGCAGAGATGCCACCACAGGTTAGGGCCCGATGACGACAGGGTCATTGAAAGCTCTGAGTCATTTCCCCTCTTCTCTGACCCCACAGCCGCCCACACAGCCCACCCTTCCTCTTCCTCCATCCAGACAACCACCCCAGGGTTGCCCCAGGGCCCCCCAAAGACCCCTGAGCGGCCCCTCCCCCCCCACATTCCACTCTGCCCACAGCCAGGGGGACCTGCAGAGAACACCCATCACCCCACCTCCCCCCAACCCCCTCCCCCTGGGTCTGCACCTCCGTGGTGTCGGTCGCCGCAGTAGAGGGACATCTGTGCAGGGGCCCCGCCCCGCCTCCTCCCTCCGGGTCATCTTTGCCTCATTTCCCTGCCCCTGACACCGATCCCAGGAATTCCTACTGCCTGTGCTCTCTTGCCTGGCACACTGTGCCCCGACTTTCCAGGCAAACTCCTCCGACCTCAGCAGCACAAATGTCCGTCCTGGTGTGAGCCTGTCACCCCAGCCGTCACCCTGCTGGAATTGTCTGCAGAGCAGATATGACCGTCTTTACCCCTTGTAAAGGGGTAAAGGACCTTGACCCTCACTGGAGCATGACCTCTGTGTCCCCAGGACTATTCAGCTTAGGTGATGCTTCCATCTCTGGATCCAAACATCCAGAACAGTGCTGAGGACATCGTAGGAACCCATAGATGTTAACTAAACAGATGAATGGAAACAAAGGCAACAAACCACACAGGCACGCGCACACACACACACACTCACACACACACACACACACACACACACACACACACACACACACACACACACTTTGGATCCAAGAGAGTCAAGGGTGCTGGTCATTCCCCACATCATGTAGGGGTCCTTTTCGGGCCAGCTCTGTCCCCAAGGCTCCCTCTGCCGGCACTACCCAGACCTCAGGGGCTGCCCGCTGCTCCTGCGTCAATGTTGGGGACAGCGCCCAGGGTGGGGGCACTTGCCCTGCGCCTGAGAAGCCCCTCTGTGGCTCAGAGGACACCTCTTCCCCTTCTCCCTCCAGGCCCAGGGAAGGGGACAGCCCCCCTGTTGCTGGCACCTGGGGCCCCGTCCTTGGTCCTTCCCTTCTTCCTGACACTGCTCAGGACAGGGCTTTCAGTTCAATGTCTCCATCTGCACCATTTGGGGGGAAGTGTTTCCATTTGGTATCAGGTCACAGGGAACCCTCCCCCTCTACATATCAGAGAGGAGACTTATCTCTATAAAATTACATGCACACAGTTGTTTCTTCCCATACATATATTTATTTTAAAATTTCTTTGAAACTTGCAACGCGTATTTTCCATTTTTCAGGTACACGAAACAACTTAAAGGGTCTCATATCTGCCGGGTGGGGTGTGTGTGTGTGTGTGTGTGTGTGTGTGTGTGTGTGTGTGTGTTTGGCATCAAAAGAAAACTTTAATTTGCATATTTGACTGCATATCTTCAGAAAAACCAAACAAAAACAGGATCTTAAACAAAACAACAAAAGTTAACAAAAAATTACAAACCATGAAATAGTGGTTGCAAAACCCTCACTTTCTCTAGTCTATAAATCTAGGACTAAACTATGAATTAAGACTACACTAATGCAAATATTAAGTAGTTTGCATGGGGTTTGTTTTCCTTACGTTTGTTTTTTTGGTTTTTGTTTTTTGCTTTGGTTTTAAAACCCACCAAAATTTATTCAGGTCAATTTTAGTACCAGCCACAGTGCACAGAAGAGTTCTCATCGTCTGAAACACCTCTCTCTATTCAGGCCAAACTTAGAGAACTCTTAACTCATAGTGGACATCTCATTTAAACCAGAAAGCAAGACTCTAGAATACATCTCTAAAGGTTTCAGTGGGGAAATTATGTCATCACGAGAACTCTATGAACGAATCCATACCTCAATCCCACTACCCTCGAGTTATCACGCTACGCTAGCCGGAGTCACTGAGGCGTCGACTCAGTCCCAGGAGCTCCACAGAGAGAGCGATGCACATTTCCTTCACAGACCCACACACGGGTGTTGTGTTTGGTGGGGGGGGTTGGGCCCAGCTGCTGGGAGCTGAGTCACCCCTGCAGGTCACCCGGGACCCCCGAGCCTCCTCCTTCCTGGCAGGGCCCGAGGAGCCGGGGGAGCTGTGGGCAGAATGGCGGGGGCTCCGGGGTGGTGGTGGGGCACAGGGCCGGGAGGGGGCCGGCTCACCGGCCAGCACCTGCCTGCGGCCGGCGTTTTCTCTCCTGAGCCTCTGGAGCTTCCTTTCCATCAGCACGGCCGCCATCCAGCTCTCCCGGACCCTTGTCTCCTGGAAGAGGGGCTCCTCCCGACGGAAGGAGGCATTGGCCTCCATCTCCTGGCCCAGGTGCTTCCAGGTGCTTGGCCATCTCCCGGCAGAGGCTGCGGGCGTGCTGCGCGGAGGCCGGGTCCCCGCGTGTGGCGGGCAGCCTCCGCCTCTCCAGCTCCTGCAGCCACGCCAGGTGATGCTCACGCAGCCTCGGCAGCACCTGCAGCTTCTGCTTCAGCAGCCGAGGCTCCTCCTCCGGCCGGGAGGTCACACCCTGCACGGCCACCTCTTCCCTCTGCGGACCGGCTGTTTGTCCCACGAGCCTTGCGATCCTCCGCTTCTCTTCCCACGGTTGTCTGGCTGTTCCCCGAGGCTCCAGCTCAGGGCCCGGGAAGGACACATGGAAGTCCGCGTCACCCCTCACCCCCTTCAGGTCACCTTCTGGCCCGTGGACAGGTGGATGGCAGGACAGATCGATGTCCCTATCACCCCCACGGTCCCCAGGGAGACCTGGGACCGGGCAGAACCTCAGCAGGTGCTCAGCCAGGGACTCTACCTGGCCGACCTCGGCTTCCAGGTCCTGCTCCTGCGGGCGTCCGCCTCCCCCAGCCTTTCTTTCCCCTCCTCCTTCTGCTTCTATCTGGCAATTTCCTGGGCCAGCAGCTCTGGACTTTCTGGAACAAGAGTGTTTTCACGCAAATCATCCCCTGCTTTCTGCTGAGGCTGCTCCCCACTGTTCTCTGATGCTTTGGGGACGGGTCTCTCATCGGTCACTTGGGGCAGTTGAGGAGGCCGGCTCTCCTGTGCCTTTTCCAGAAAGTCCACACTGTCTTGACACGATGAACTTTCAGTGCCGACAGGCACAAGGTTTGGCGCGTTGGCAGACTGGCCTCCCTGCCGGGCGGCCCCAGACCTCCAGCGGCCTGTGTTGCTGGGGGCCGGTTGTCTCACTACGTTCTTCACAGACCTCATCACGGGCAGGATACCTCTTGCCTGGCACCTTCCTACTTTGGACACTGTGCCCGCTGCTTACTACCAAAAGCAGCACCGCAGCACAAATGAGGAACCCCCATGGAAACGCTGGGAGGCTCGGGTCAAGCTTTCAGAGACCACCAGCAGAGTGCCACACAACTGTTCCAGGATCAGCCGGCACCTGGGCCTGGGGCAGGCGGCAGGCCCTCCATGGCTGTGAGGGTGCCACACCTCTGCCTCCGAGCGCCAGTGTCCCGTGGGCCAAGACTGACTGCTCAGAACCCTGGGGACTGTTCCCTCTCCAAGGTAAACAGGTGCCTGACGACCGGGGCTGGTCAGTTAGGGTGGGGGAGGGGAGGCCAGCCAGGTTCTAGGAAACAGTTCTCCTGAACTTTGGTGTAGAAAGTGATCTCACATATGCAGGCCCTGGGGGAGGTGGAAAGAGCTGATGGCGGCATGGATCTCGGCCACTCTCGGACCCTCCTGAGCTCATAGCAAACCTAAGGGGTCAGGGTGTAACAGGGGCAGGGCCAGGGTGTGGCCATTAGCTAGTGGGCATTATAGGTCCCGCTCAGCCAACCGTCAGTGTCAGTGGTCCTGGTGGCAGCAGTCTCCCTGGGTCCCAGGACGCAGGACCCAGGCCCTGCTTGTGTGGCCACAAGCAGGGCCCGGGCAGCCACACCTGGACTGGGCGCCTGGGCAGGGAGGGTGCTGGACCCAGGGGAACGCCTGAGGCCCCCCACCCCAGGTGCCCAGGGCAGAGAGAGCAGCTTGTGTCCTCAGGACTCCTGCCCGAGTGTGTATGTGCATGTGCGTGCATGTGCATGTGTGTATGTGTGTGTGCGCATGTGCGTACGTGTGGCATTGGAGGGCATGGAAAGGGCTTCCCGGATTATCGCCCGGGACCATTTGCAGGACTAAGTGCCGTGTCCCGAGCTGCAGAGCCCACCTGCTCAGGTAGAGGGGGCTGGCCTCCCCTCCCCACTCCTAGCTGGGCTGGGAGGGGCTCCACCCACCTGTGGGGGCTGGGCTGACCCCCACACACAGGCCATGTTTGGGGTCAGGTGTGACGGATGCTTGTGGGGCATCCAGAAGGTAACACTCTCACCCGCTGGATGTGGAAATGGGACAAGAGACATTGTCCATCTTGTCACTGTGATGGGGGCCCTGCGGAGACTGGGGTCACCAGTAGACAGCAGAATGGGGAGCAGGAA
>NW_006779129.1:1248574-1250208 GCF_000442215.2 Lipotes vexillifer | reverse complement strand
GAATGGACCAGAGCCCAGCGAGGCTGTTCAGGCCCCTGGATCCAGCTGTGCCTGCTGGCAGTCACCCCTGGCCTTTTGAGTGGTGGGAGTTTTATGTACTCGAACTGTTTAAGAAGTCTGGCTGGGTTTCTGTTCTCTTGATCGATGCCCGGCCTTGAGAAGAGAATCCCATCTGGAGAGGGCCCAGGCACAGCTGTCTGCTACCCCTCCCCTGGGACGTCTTCAGGGCCAAGAGACACACTCCTTCAGCAGAGACCTGTTCCCTCCGGGACAAGCTCAGCCCCTGGTTCTTTCTCCCAAATATGTCACCCAGGGTGGGATGCCTGGATGGGAGTTCCCTGTCTCCAGCTCTCGGTCCACACAGAGGGGCTCCTACTGTCCCCCAGTCCACACCAATACATCATCAGTGTTGACCTCCAGGACATCCATGGCCAGAAGGAGGTACACGAGCTGAGACAGAAGAATTTCTGGAAGTCAGTCTTTTTTTTTTTTTCTTTATTATTATTTTTTTAAATTTTATTTATTTATTTATTTTTGGCTGTGTTGGGTCTTCATTTCTCTGGTTGCGGAGAGCGGGGGCCACTCTTCATCGTGGTGCGCAGGCCTCTCACTGTCGTGGCCTCTCATGTTGTGGAGCACAAGCTCCAGACGCGCAGGCTCAGTAGTAGTTGTGGCGCACAGGCCCAGTTGCTCTGCGGCATGTGGGATCTTCCCAGACCAGGGCTCGAACCCGTGTCCCCTGCATTGGCAGGCGGATTCTCAACCACTGTGCCACCAGAGAAGCCCATCATTTATTATTTTTAATTTTTTTATACAGCAGTTATTAGTTATCTATCTTATTAGTTATCTATTTTATACATATTAATGTATACATGTCAATCCCAATCTCCCAATTCATCACACCACCACACCCCACCCCTCCCATTTTCCCCCCTTAGTGTCCATACGTTTGTTCTCTACATCTGTGTCTCAATTTCTGCCCTGAAAACTGGTTCATCTGTACCATTTTTCTAGGCTCCTCATATATGCGTTAATACATGATATTTGTTTTTCTCTTTCTGACTTACTTCACTCTGTATGACAGTCTTTAGATCCAACCACGTCTCGACAAATGACCCAATTTCATTCCTTTTTATGGCTGAGTAATATTCCATTGTATATATGTACCACATCTTCTTTATCCATTCGTCTGTCGATGGGCATTTAGGTTGCTTCCATGTCCTGGCTATTGTAAATAGTGCTGCAGTGAACATTGGGGTGCATGTGTCTTTTTGAATTATGGTTTTCTCTGGGTATATGCCCAGTAGTGGGATTGCTGGGTCATATGGTAATTCTAGTTTTAGTTTTTTAAGGAACCTCCATACTGTTCTCCATAGTGGCTGTATCAGTTTACATTCCCACCAACAGTGCAAGAGGGTTCCCTTCTCTCCACACCCTCTCCAGCATTTGTTGTTTGTAGATTTTCTGATGATGCCCATTCTAACTGGTGTGAGGTGATACCTCATTGTAGTTTTGATTTGCATTTCTCTAATGATTAGTGATGTTGAGCATCCTTTCATTTGTTTGTTGGCAATCTGTATAACTTCTTTGGAGAAATGTCTGTTTAGGTCTTCTGCCCATTTTTGGATTGGGTT
>NW_006779129.1:1245807-1248507 GCF_000442215.2 Lipotes vexillifer | reverse complement strand
AAGGATCTTGCTGTGATTTATGTCATAGAGTGTTCTGCCTATGTTTTCCTCTAAGAGTTTTATAGTGTCCGGTCTTACATCTAGGTCTCTAATCCATTTTGAGTTTATGTTTGTGTATGGTGTTAGGGAGGGTTCTAATTTCATTCTTTTACATGTAGCTGTCTAGTTTTCCCAGCACCACTTATTGAAGAGGATGTCTTTCCTGCATTGTATATCCTTGCCTCCTTTGTCATAGATTAGTTGACCATAGGTGCGTCGGTTTATCTCTGGGCTTTCTATCCTGTTCCATTGATCTGTATTTCCGTTTTTGTGCTAGTACCATATTGTCTTGATTACTGTAGCTTTGTAGTACAGTCTGAAGTCAGGGAGCCTGATTCCTCCAGCTCTGTTTTTTTCCCTCAAGACTGCTTTGGCTATTCGGGGTCTTTAGTGTCTCCCTACAAATTTTAAGATTTTTGTTCTAGTTCTGTGAAAAATGACAGTGGTAGTCTGATAGGGATTGCATTGAATCTGTAGATTGCTTTGGGTAGTATAGTCATTTTCGCAATATTGATTTTTCCAATCCAAGAACATGATATATCTTCCCATCTGTTTGTATCATCTTTAATTTCTTTCATCAGTGTCTTATAGTTTTCAGCATACAGGTATTTTGTCTCCCTAGGTAGGTTTATTCCTAGGTATTTTATTCTTTTTGTTGCAATGGTAAATGGGAGTGTTTCCTCAATTTCTCTTTCAGATTTTTCATCATTAGTGTATAGGAAAGCCAGAGATTTCTGTGCATTAATTTTGTATCCTGCTACTTTACCAAATTCACTGATTAGCTCTAGTAGTTTTCTGGTGGCATCTTTAGGATTCTCTATGTATAGCATCATGTCATCTGCAAACAGTGACAGCTTTACTTCTTCTTTTCCGATTTGGATTCCTTTTATTTCCTTTTCTTCTCTGATTGCTGTGGCTAAAACTTCCGAAACTATGTTGAATAATAGTGGTGAGAGTGGACAACCTTGTCTTGTTCCTGATCTTAGAGGAAATGCATTCAGCTTTTCACCATTGAGTATGATGTTTGCTGTGGGTTTGTCGTATACGGCCTTTATTATGTTGAGGTAGGTTCCCTCTATGCCCACTTTCTGGAGAGCTTTTATCATAAATGGGTGCTGAATCTTTTCAAATACTTTTCCTGCATCTATTGAGATGATCATCTGGTTTTTCTGCTTCAATTTGTTAATATGGTGTATCACATTGACTGATTTGCATATATTGGAGAATCCTTGCATCCCTGGGATAAATCCCACTTGATCATGGTGTATGATCCTTTTAATGTGTTGTTGGATTCTGTTTGCTGGTATTTTGTTGAGGATTTTTGCATCTATATTCATCAGTGATATTGGTCTGTAATTTTCTCTTTTTGTAGTATCTTTGTCTGGTTTTGGTATCACGGCGATGGTGGCCTCATACAATGAGTTTGGGAGTGTTCCTTCCTCTGCAATTTTTTGGAAGAGTTTGAGAAGGATGGGTGTTAGCTCTTCTCTAAATGTTTGATAGAATTCACCTGTGAAGCCATCTGGTCCTGGGCTTTTGTTGGTTGGAAGATTTTTAATCACAGTTTCAATTTCATTACTTGGGGTTCGTCTGTTCATATTTTCTATTTCATCCTGTTCAGTCTTGGGAGAATTTGTCCATTTCTTCCAGGTTGTCCATTTTTTTTGGCATAGAGCTAGTTGTAGTAGTCTCTTAGGATGCTTTGTATTTCTGCGGTGTCTGTTGTAACTTCTCCTTTTTCATTTCTAATTTTATTGATTTGAGTCCTCTCCTTTTTCTTGATGAGTCTGGCTAATGGTTTATCAATTTTGTTTATCTTCTCAAAGAACCAGCTTTTAGTTTTATCGATCTTTGCTCTTGTTTTCTTTGTTTCTTTTTCATTTATTTCTGCTCTGATCTTTATGATTTCTTTTCTTCTGCTAACTTTGGGTTTTGTTTGTTCTTCTTTCTCTAGTTCCTTTAGGTGTCAGGTTAGATTGTTTGTTTGAGATGTTTGTTGCTTCCTTAGGTAGGATTGTATTGCTATAAACTTCCCTCTTAGAACTACTTTTGCTGCATCCCATAGCAAAAAGGTTGTGGATTGTCATGTTTTCATTGTCATTTGTCTCTAGGTATTTTTTGATTTCCTCTTTGATTTCTTCAGTGATCTCTTGGTTATTTAGTATTGTATTGTATAGCCTCCATGTGTTTGTGTTTTTTATGTTTTCTTCCCTGTAATTGATTTCTAATCTCATAGTGTTGTGGTCAGAAAAGATGCTTGATATGATTTCAATTTTCTTAAATTTACTGAGGCTTGATTTGTGACCCAAGATGCTATCTATCCTGGAGAATGTTCCATGCGCACTTGAGAAGAAAGTGTAATCTGCTGTTTTTGGATGGAATGTCCTATAAATATCAATTAAATCTATCTGGTCTATTGTGTCATTTAAAGCTTGTGTTTCCTTATTAATTTTCTGTTTGGATGATCTGTCCATTGGTGTTAGTGGGGTGTTAAAGTCCCCCATTATTATTGTGTTACTGTCGATTTCCTCTTTTAGAGCTGTTAGCAGTTGCCTTATGTATCGAGGCGCTCCTATGTTGGGTGCATATATATTTATAATTGTTATATCTTCTTCTTGGATTGATCCCTTGATCATTATGTAGTGTCCTTCTTTGTCTCTT